>NC_089885.1:18556500-18864666 GCF_040182565.1 Anser cygnoides | reverse complement strand
TGTCTTGGTAACAAGACAGGGTAACAAGTGGTTATTGCATTAGCCTTTCACCTTTTGAGATTTGAATTTAAGACCCGGTTGAGGCTGCAGTTAATGAAGTGGAGTGGTTTCATGCATTTTACTTGCTGCAATTATGAGTGTTTGCTCTAAAAGGTCTCAGGCTGGGCTAGCAGATATATTGCAGGTCAGTGCTCAGTTGCCGGAGCTGCGTTGAGAGCCTTACAAAATGCCGCCTTCTCTTGTCAGTTTTGTCCCGTGGTGCATTTGTAATCTGCAAGTTAACAAAAACCAAACAAAAAACACAGCCAGAGGAGGGGCGTTAGGTTTTGCTGTTGCTCATACCTGAAGCCGCTGCCGGTGTGTGGGGTGTGCAGGGAGCTGGCAGCACGTGGCTGGCAGGGGGGCTCGGTGCAAAGACTGTGATTACAGAGAGCACGGCGATCCAAAACCGTGGCTGAACAGAATAAGTGCAGAATGGAGGTTTTATTCAAACTTCACCCACCATTATGACAAACCGTAAAGAAAATTAACCTAATTAAAAACAAAGCCTTGCATGAATATGTTTCAGAGATTGTTTTCCAGGTCATAAGCTACCTTGTGTTGGCAGTTTTGGATGCTCAATGGTCGTGGATTAAGCACCCCCCCCCCCCCCCCCCCCCCCCCAAAAAAGAAAAAAAGTATAAAACTGATTTAGAAGCGGGATATATAAGTCAGTAGTGGGTTTAATGGTTTGTTTGTTTGTTTGTTTGTTTGTTTTATTATAGTTTCTGAGACGTTGACGTGCATGCAGGTTGTCTTCTTGTGGCTTCTCAGAGGAGAATTCTATTAAGGCTCTGATCGTCCCGTTTTTGTGTGACTGCAGATATATGAAGAAGGGAGCTGATCGTGGGCTGCGATGTATAGGCAGCCATAAGAAAGCAGCTGCAGGGGCGAGGGAGTGCAATTCGGAGAGGCCGGGCAGTGCCAGGCGCATGGCAGGGCACTTTGGTGTGCCAGCTGAGCTCCGGGTGGACGCTGCTGGTAGATGTAAGGCTGTTATAAATACATTCTTACTTAGATGGAAGCAGTAATGGTGCCTTTAAAACACAACGTTTAGGACATGCGTGCGAGCCAGGCTTAACTAAGAGTATATTAAAAAGCTGTCAAAAATACTGGGGAAACGTCCGAGTTCTGACCGTGCTGCTTTCTGAGGAAACCCAGGAGAGGGGCTCGGCTTCCCCCGCGGAACTGGCGACTTTCTGGCGTCTCTGCGAAACTTCCCTCCGTGCTGCGGAGGCCGTTGGCCCTCTGAGCTGCTGGCTTGAAGGCTGACCAAGGCGTCCGCCTTGAGCTGGCGCGCTGCGCTGGAAGGAAGGCGCCCTGCGAGAGCTGGCTGCTCGCAGGCGCGCCCGGGGCGGCGTGAGGGGGGCCCGGCCATATGGACGCGGCCTCCTCCCAGCTACCGGCGGGGCGCTGCTGGCAGCCCCGCGCCCGCGAAAGGCATCGCCTTCAAACATGAGTAATTGATGAATTGTGTGCAATATGCAAATGTGAATGCATAAATCTCCGGAATGACAGCTTAATTTATGTGAGCCTTTAAGAATGTGGGATTAGATTTTAATTAAATATCTTCAAAGGCACCCTGACTTATTCAGGTTTTTGGCTGCCGTGTCTATGAGAGTTGAGGAAGGGACGAAATCCAAAATTTAAGCATGTTATTTATTATTTTTCTAATGAATCATTGTTGAACAAAAGCGATATATGTTGATGTGTATATTTTAGGGACTCGTAGATAAACATGGCTATTACCAAATACAAGTGCCATGCGATTTGGCTGAGTTAAAATAATTAATGCAACTAATTCACTTGTTCCCTTCTGCTTAAAATGAGCAAGCGTCCAAGTGAAAGCCTGTGTAAATGCTTAGTTTAATATTTCAAATTCCAGAGGTACCTTAAACTGCTGAAAACAAGTATTTGCATTTTAAGTTACCTTTGCTGTATTGTTACCCCAGGCTTTTAGAGTTACCCTTACTTTTTAGGGCAGTTAGAGCCAAGTCCATGGCGTGGCTGCCTCAGCAAGTTTGTGGCAGCTGCGGATTAGCTACGTAGACTGGGCACTTGGAGGTACTGGAGCATAAGTAGCACATGCCTAAGGCGCTGGTCTTCGAAAGGACAGGTTATGCAGGCCTGGGCCCAGCAAATGGCTTCGGCCAGTTGGTTGCTGAAGTTGCAGACGGGAGCAATTGAACTGATGTCAGCAGAAGTGCAGGTAGCGCTAGCTCAGCCTGTGTGTCCGTGTCGTCTTAAAGAAGCAAAACCGACGTGATGGGAAGAGGATGACAGAAGAGAGCAAGAGATTTTTGCAGGGAATTCAAATGTGTGGGAAAGTCATACTTAGACCTTAAAAGTGCCATTGACTTAAATTTCTTTTTAAAATCCTTTTTAAAAAGAGGCAATTAAGCTAAGCAAAATAACTACTCCCTCTACCTTGATCAACTGTCTAAAATGATAAAGCACAAAATGATGTTACCCCTTCATAAAGAGCTTTCATTTAAACAAGGAAAGCCATGGTAAATAACAAATGTCAGCATGAATTTGTAGAATCATGTCCTGAAACACTGCTCAAAACAGATGAAAATCTACGTACTTATGATTGACGTTTTGCTAAACTGTTTTAAAAATGTTTTGTTTTTCATGGTACTTCGATCCGTTTCTGAACTAAACATATTCATTAAAAATGCTCTTATCCACATTGTGCTAGGAAGGCTCAGTAGCACTGTGGAAGGCAGGGTAGGGAAGGAAGGCAGAACATTTGATACACCTCAGACTTCCCTGCTGTGTGCTAGGGATGGTCAGTAGCGGTAATTAATGCAGGAAATGAAATTATGGTTCATCACAGCAGAGAAATTTCTTGTGCGCCCTTCCACTTTCCAGATTCAAACACAGCTTTTTTATATCTTGTCTGTAAACACACAAAAGGAAAAGTGTATAATGTGGAAATGAGATAAATACATATTTATTTTCTAAGTTACACTAAAAATATTTTTTTTTCAACAACTGTGGTGCTCCTTAGGTACTCAAAATTCATCTAGCATTTCCAGTTTCTGAAATGTTTTCTGCGCACTACCCTCACCGCCCAGGTTGGATCCTTGCAATGAGACCAGAAGTTCCAGGTCTCTGTTTTGGGTCAGGAACTCTTTGAATTTGTCACCTGCATCACCTTCTGCGCAGGTCCCTGGTCCTGGTGCAGGGGCAGAGCCAAATTGTCTCTCTCTCCATCAGCTCCTGTGAGAGAGTTTTTTGGGGTAGCAAGAAGGTGCTGGTGCTCTTTCTGGCAAGAGCCAGGTAAAAGAAAGAGCAGGAGCTTTCTTGGGGGAGGTATTTTGAGGCAAATAGTTGTGGAATACTGATCAGTCAGCATAGATGCTGGGTAGAAAGGCTAATGTGGAAAATTGAATTTTAGCCATGTATTATGCAGGGTTTTTGTTGGAAATAACTTTGGTTTTAGCTACACGACTTTAATCTTCACTCCTAGTGTAGTTCAAGTTTAAAATAGGTCACTTTCCTAAATTCTGCACAGCTCAGGCATGCTGTGTTTTTCGATTTTTGGCGCAAGTACTGAGCTGCAGCCTCTGGTCAGCTGTGTTCCTGCGCGCCTGTGTTCTGTGCGCGGCGGTTGGAGTGATGTTTTGTTATCAGTGTTAGAGCTTACTATCTCAAAGCGTTGGCTGTTGTGTAAACCATGATAACAGATGACAGAACAAATTTACAGTTGCTGTAATTGCAATATTTTTTAATGGCAACAAGTAAACAAAATCTCTCTCTATGGGGCTTCTGTAGTATTGAGACTTACGGACCAAGAATTTTTTGGAAGGGTTGTAGTGACTGCAAACAACAGTGAGAGAGATTTCTGAGGTTCGGTAAGGTTTCTGGTATCCAATAACGATATTTCCCTCTTTTAAGAAAAAACTTGCTGAAGAGAAATGTCACCCTAGTCAGGGATCAGAAGTGCACTTGGAAGGAGTTCAAGAGTTTGAGGAATACTTTCATCAGGTGGTGCAATGCCAAAGTTGAACCATTGTTTAAATTTTTGATTTTGGTAGGTGGGCCTTTGTCGTAATTGCCACTCTTCTTTTGCAGCCTCTGTTGCGTCCTTCTGGGCCTCCTGTATTTCACAATATCTCCCTTACATGGTAGAATCTGGGGGGATTAGCTGAAGGCAAATTATTTTCTTTACATCATCAAATGTCTTACATTTGGACACTGTTGAATAATGTTAGTTAATTGGTTTATTATAGCATTATTTAATTATGTTGACCTGTTCCACTAGATTAATGTTTCCTGTAATTCTGTCTGCATTTAAAACTCCATCTTTTAAAACTTCAGATACTAAAATTCTGATTAAAATGTCTGTATAGATAACAGTGTAGTACTGAATTCCATTTCTTTCTAGACATTTTTCTAAAAACAAAATGTTGTTGTAGATCAAGAGCTATTTTAAATCAGGAGATTGAAAAAGTCCAGAAAAAAATAACCCCAAAACACAGCAGGTGATATTGGTGGAAAATATAAATGTAAATATATATATATAATCTTTATCTTATATATATAAATAAAATTCAAATATAGAAAAGAGAAAAGGCCATTGCATTTTTTTTTCTGAACAGCTTTGTGTTGATTCTCTCATTTTTAATTTTGTCCAATGTCTTGGACAAAGTTTGGAAACTGTTTGTATAAGAGGATCGCTTCTTTATGAAGCTCTCGGTAACGTTGAATCCTGATAATTAATGGAAATTTTAGGCTCCTGTACAATATGATAGGTCAAAATATCTACTAAAAATGCAAATCTTAAAAATATATGGCAAAATTGTTTGGACTTGAATGTGCCCATCAGTCATCCGTTGTGTGTTATTTGGCTGTAGAGGTTGAATTGATGTCCAGTTTCATTTTGCTTGTTTTATGTCATTCTCAGATGCCCTTGTCTTTCCTTTTCTGATACTTATATAGTATGTGGATAACGCTCATAATAAAGAGTGCAGGCACAAGTGCTTCTCTCTCCCAAAGACTTTCAGAAACGGAGGTCTAATATGTTTAACTGATTCAATCTCAGCATCAATTTATAAGGCAGTATGCATGTACTGCAGTTAGGTCTACTTGAATAATTTATGATGGTCCAAAGTTTAATTCCATTAAGAAACGCACACAAGGATAATCTTGGAGTTCTTACTTGGTGCACAGACCTGTAAAAAGAATTTCTGTGTCCTACTCCCAGGAGCTTTGAGGGTTACAGCATTGTATGGGGTCAGTCCTGTTCAAGTAAATGATAACATTTCTGTCAAACCGTAGAGAGCTGTGCTTTAGTGGGGATTAAGAGATAGCAGCATTTGGGATACGATGGAAGAGCTCTGTTTTCAAAGTGCGTGATTACAATCAAACTCTAATTGAACACTATTGACTAATTGAAAAGGTATGATTCGTACACTGTTGGAAAGCACGTATCGCTGTTACAAAGTTCAAAATGAGCATGCTGTAGGGAAGTAATATAATAACAAAAATGAAGTCCTCTCCACTTATTTAGGAAAGCGTGTGCTAAGAAATGAAACTAGGAAAAATTCTCAAGGCTTCATAATTTTTCTTCTTTGTTTTTCCTAGAAAACGTCTCTGTCCAATGACAATAAAAATCAATGGGTAAATAAACACGATGAGAACATGCTTACCAAGCACCAAACTTTGAGATTTTATGAAAAAAAAATGGGCTTACAATGAATTACTGAAAAAATGTTCTTGTACTTTTTCCCGTGAGATTACAACAGTGCAACCTAAGCAGAATTTCATCCTAGACAGATTTCATGTGATTTGAAAATAAATGGCTTCTGATGTATTTGAAAAAGAATCAGGTTGTGTACTTTACACTTCTTCTAATGTCAGTTAGTCACGGTAAAGTAATGCTTTAGAATGACTGTGCTCTTTTAAGTATCACTGGAAAATAACCTTTTCACTTAGCTAAGAAATTTATTCTGTTGTTAATATTTGCTTTAGGAAAAGCTGTACAATCAAAGCTAGGAAGCAGCAGTGAGCAATACTGAAGGAGAAATCGGCAAGTATTCTAGCATTGCTCTTCTCAGAACGTTCTGAGAAGGGAAACCAAATTTGTCATAACATCGTTATAAAATAGTGTGTCCTGTGCAAAAATCCAGACCACACAAGTTTTAAAGCTAAAATACCTCTTCAGGTACTCTGAAATACTGGCCACAAGTACAGAGTGGTGAAATCTCCCCAAAGGCTGGCTGTGTGGTCAGGGCAGTGAAATCGTAGCCTCTTCATTTCACTTGCCCAGCTCAGCCCTAGAAGAGGCCTGTGGGGATCTGGGACGTCCTCTGCCTTTATACCATTTCTGATTTAAAAGAAGTAAGTTGATCTTCAAAGTGCCACTGGACCAGTGCAAAAAGGAAAGTTGTGCATTTTTGCTGATATATTCCAAAACTGCTAAGTTTTATTCTTCTATTTTGAACGTTCTTTTCTTGTCTCCTATTTACCACATAGATAGAATACAGAAATGTAATTCTTAATCTGTCATTTTAAATCACCTCTTTCTTATGACTTAATCATTTTGATGGCTGTGTTTTCAATTCTCTCTAGCTTGGTAATCTTTCTTGTAATTAGGTTGTTTAGAAATACACATGCAGTTCCAGGTATAACCATACAGGAGCAGATGAGTTAGGGCAATTTCTTCCTTTTCTGACATGATGCTTCCAGGCACGCAGCCCAGCACAAAGTTGGATGTTTTCCTTGCTATATCACATCTGCCTAATTTGCAATCTCTTAAACGTCCCTCAGCTTATTACCATTACAGATGTTGCCTCTCTTTTGGAGAGCTACATTTTCATTAATTTTGCTTTTTTGAAAATAAAATTGAATCCATTTAAAGGTTTTTATTCATTCACATCTCTTTGAAAGCTTCTCTAATATTTCCATTTTCCTGTCAGTGACGTCTCTTCTGTGAGTTTTGGTTTTTTTTTTAAGTTTTCTGCTTTCCATTTGGATTGTTTATGATAGTATTAGATTGAGTTAGAGCCAAATCAATTTATTGCTGAATCTTCAAGGTAGCTCCTCTCTGTATCATCGTTTACTCCATTTCAGTCCATGAGTGCTCACATCCATACTAATCTTTTATTAGAGCAAGACACTCTATTAGTTGTTTTTTCTTTTTAAATTATAGTCTAAATGTATTGAATCTTCTTTTTTCTCCCATACATCAATTAATTCTACAAGTCTGTCTTTGCAGAAAGATTTTATTCTGCTTAATGGCAATGCAACTGTGTGCTGTCAGCAGCCTGAGATCATTCTCTTACTTTTTAACTGTTTATCGGAAGCAGAAGTTACTTCCTCAGGTTGGAAACTTCCTGGTGCTTAGACTGGGACACTAACAGAACAGATTTTCATGCTACCTTATCTGGATTCCTTTAGAAGTATATATATATATTTATGTATATGTATTTCATTAAAAGCTATTCTTAAAATTAAGGAAAAAAAATTAATTGACCTGTGAACTAATTACATTGCTTTAACTAAAATATCCATTTATTTTATTATGAAATT
Organism: Anser cygnoides; assembly: GCF_040182565.1. NCBI lineage: Eukaryota > Metazoa > Chordata > Aves > Anseriformes > Anatidae > Anser > Anser cygnoides. The sequence goes on along the minus strand of NC_089885.1, from coordinate 18,857,088 downwards.
ATCAGTTAAAAAGACTAATTAGGGGAAAAAATCTTGCGGCTGTTGAGTTTTGCACTAAGGGGATAGATTTGTTTTTCTGTATCGTTGATGGGAATTGAAGTTGTCCCCTCATGATCTAAGTTGCAGCGCAGAGTGAATTTTTCTGTTCATAGTTGTCTGTTCGCAAGTCTCTGCAACACAGGCTTTAAAAGATGATCCAAACACCTCTTGACTAGCAACAATGCTTTCCAGCTTAGTTTTGTGAGGTCATACTGTCAGGAAATGCTAACTAAAAACCTGCGTTAGTTTGGTGTCTGTAAGAGAATAAGTGACAATTAAGTTTCTGGTGTTCCAGGCTCTGTTCTGATTGTTCCAGGCTCTGTTCTGATTCTGAAAGTTGCTGATACTACTTTTTCTAGTAACACAGAGGAAAGATAGCTATTGCTTATCTTCTGAAACTTACTAAAACAAACAAACAAAAAACAAAAAAAAAACCCAAAAACCTAACTCCTAAAACTCTTAAATTTCAAGGGAAGAAACATATATCTAAAATAATAGAAATCGGTAATAGTGGGACACATGATTTAAACCATGTGGACGATAGCAGTCCAGGTGACCATCATCGTGGAATTAAGTTAAGCAGCTGAGTGTGTTGTCAAATTTGACACTCTGTTATGTGATATTTGGTAATTGTCGTGAGTTAATTATTCTCAAGCAGAGAATACTACTAGAAATACAACTACTTTAGAGTACTACAGCCTGGGTGTCCGATAATGCAGCTGGTTCATTTTCACATAGTGGAGACTTCTTAGCTAATTTTTCTACAGCTTTAAAAAATACCTTAGTGTTTTCTGGAATAAAGCTAAGTTGGAAATTCTGTCAGCCATTTATTCCAAGGCGATTACACCGATTTGAGAATGTCAACAATTACACAGAACTCACGTTTAATTAGTAAAAGGGAAGCACCTGTATTTTTAAAGGAAGAGAGTCCAGGATTAGACTGTACAAATTTAAGTCGTAACAAAAGACAAAAATGAGCATATTATTCATCCTTGGGGAAAATCGGTCACTGGATGGGATCAGTTCACAGGAAAAAAATGCAACAAATAGTTGTTTTTGCACATGGTATCTCCATGTTTTTGTACTGATGCGTATCAGTAATGATGTTTACAGCTCCTTTGTCTGTCCAGCAGCAAAATAAAAGAACTGAGAGCACTTAGGGTGGTTAGACAGACCCGTAAAACCCTCACTTTTATATCTCAAATTTTCCACTTGACACATCATTCCAGACTGAAAATGTGACTTTTTATTTTCTTTAAATCACTTTCTTTAAACAACCATCTGGTCGAGGCATTAAAATAGGCAATATTACTCTTACAGTTTTCTTAAGGACCTTTCTTTTGATGTTAATTACACATTTATAATTATATTCTTACAAAAAGATTTGGAAAGATTATTCTTGGTAACAGACCTAAGGTGAAAACCTGCTGTTTTAATGTGTAAATTATAATGTGTGCAGTTGCGAAGAGTGGTTTTGTGATTGCTCAGGTAAGCGCAAGAATCTAAAAGAGCTGTCAAAGAGTTTGCACTCTTAAGGGGCTAATGTTCATTTAAAGGCAACTCATAATATGCTGTGCCTGAAGGCTAAATGAGTAGTTTAATTTAAACACAATCGCTAACTTTGTAGAAGACAGATAAAGGAAACAATTGTTCCTCAAACAAAGTTAGCAAAATGCAAAAACCAGCCTCACTTTGATGCCTGTTTAAAATCATTAATTTTCCTGTAAGTTAATGTAAATCAAGGATTAAACAGAAACTGTTACCGTCTGACCTTATAAACTAAACTTCTGTGTGGCTCATCTATTTGAAGTCAAATCTATCCATACATCTAAACAGGAAACTGAATGAAAACATTTTTTCTTTCCATTTCCCATGTCCTGCAAACTTTTTCAAAAACTATTTCCTTTTTAAATTTAGTCTGCATACTTCTAAATCATTTTTTTTCCTCTGTAGTTTTGTAAACTTATCACCAGTTACTCTACGGAGTGCCGTAAGCGGGTGCCCCTTGGGCACTGCATTTTACCCTTCCGTAGATGTTTCTGATGGTACTTATCCTTGCAAGGGGGTTTAGGACTCTGGGACGGATCCAAGCTCGTGTTTGGTCTCCCAGACAGTGTGCAGGTATCAGAACCGCGATCAGGTGGACTTCGTGACTACTTTGTAAGTGGCAAACATTGGGATTCAGGATTACAATTCCTACCTGCGGTTCAGGGTGATTTCCACCCTGTTGGGCTCGATTTATCTGTCCGTAATGACAACGATCTCTAGAAAATACTTGGAGCTCTACAGGTGAAATTACCATGTGTCAGATTATTACTATTATTTATCTGCTGCAAGGATAAGTTACATCACAGCTCTCCTGCGAATCTCTTAGGTTTGAGGATTGCCGACAGCGTTCTGAGGCTTGTTTTCTCCCTCCGTCCTCCAATGTGCTTGTTGACTGACTGAAATGTGGCGAACCACGTTTCATGCAAACCAGCGGGAGGTATGCAGGGCTCCTAAGCTGTGGGCAGCGGTGCTCGGTGTATGGCTGTACACGGCCGTTTTGGTTGCTTACCACTGTTCCTGTTCTCTGCTTGCGTGGCTGTAGAAACAAAAAGAGGGGAAGTTGTAAATGGCTTTCGTTATCACCCACACACGATAATTTTGAGGTATGTGCCTGTGCAGTCCCAGCACGAAGGGTGCACCTGGATCTTCGACTGTCGTGGTACCAGCGCCACGTTGGCTGTGGAAAATGCAGTCCCACATCTGTGTCCACCTAACTTGAATGTATTTCTGAAGAATCCCATATCTGCTGTTTGGCAACGTAATTATTCCATGAATCCTTTAGAAAAATGTCCCTGCCTAAAGGAACAGTGTATTCAATGTGAGAGATGTAGTGTGTTTTTTTCTTCAATAAACGGATGATGAAGTATGTAAAGCCCAATGCTTTGGGGAAGAACTCTCATGCATGAGCAGTAGTATGCAAGGTTTTTCTTAAAGACACGATGGTAAGGAAGATGCTAGGACAGCAAATTCCTGCCATTGACAAAGGAGGATCTATTACAGAATGTGGAGAGGAAAATGTAGAGCTTTTGGCGCCCTAATAGTTGGCACTTCATTGTATGCTTTTAGCAGGAAATTTGACAAATTGTGTCTTAATACAGGCTACAGGTCTCCTATTTTTTTTTCCATAGTTCGCCAGATTTCAGTCAGTGAATAAGCACGTTGGAGGGTAGCGGGAGAAAACAAGCCTCAGAATGCTGGAACTGGCACTTGTCAAACATACAGCGTAGAAACAACATTTAGCACATGTCAGGCCCGTCACCTTTTGAAAAAAATGCCTTTTTTTTTTTCAGTTGATTAAATAAAAGTTGTATTCATCTGCATCCCTGTTACCACATAAGATCTGTGCATAAGATCTCTGGGACTGGTCCTGTGGAAGAGGCTAACAAGCTTACTCTGCTTAGCGGGATAAATGATTGCAGTGCTAATGCATGATCCCACTTGCACTGAAAGAAGAAAAAAAAAAGGGGGATTCTTTTAATGATTTCAAGTGTAGCAAGATAGGGTTTAAATGATTTTGGCTCTGGACCAGATAATTTTGGTGATGTTAAAACACTGGCCACAGCAATGATTACAACATATGAATACAAAAGAAGCTTTATTTATGCTTTACTTTTTCTTTCATGTTTCCAATCATAAAAATAGATTTGTCTTATTAGAAAAGAAAAATTTTACTTGGTGTGCTCTGCATGCTGGGAGGCATTAAGTATTTCCTTTTTATTAGGGGAAATGTGTCACAAGCATTTAACTCAGATAAAAATAAATGAAGATAAAACTAATTTAATTTTAGAATATTTTTTTTTATTTGTTGAACAACTGTTGTTTTAAAATGGATAGCCTGCTGAGAAAGAAACAAAGCCACTTCAACAAAGCAGGAAATCAATAACCACAAGAAAGCCTAAAGAAAATTAATGCATACAGTGTGAGCAAGTGACATAGAATTTTTTTTTCCTGGTGTAAGAATGGTAATAATAGAAGGCACATGGAGTGGATGAAAAGCATGATAGAAATATACATGGAAAAGATGTGCTCCCTATTTCTATTTATAAATAATGACCTCTGTGTTACAGTATTTAAACTTTGAAGGGGCTAGATGGTGGTTTTCTTCCTGATTTCCCCACCCCCTAGTCCTAGGTAAATATTTATGCTTGCAAAATTTAGTAGGCTGGCAGCCATGGAAACGTATGTCTTTCATTTATCTCCAGGAAATCTGGTTACAAACACTCTTTTACTTGAATTCTTTCAGTCTTTTTCAACAGCTTTTTAAAAAAACATTTTTACTAAGGAACAGTGAATTGAGCAGATGATGTATGTTTGTTCTATTGAAGTCGGTGGCAAGACTATATTTGCCTGTAGTAGGAGTGGGACTGTACTTACACAGTCTCTTGCCATACAAACCAACACACATTTCATATATTCTGTCTTCTTGAAGCCAAGCTAAATGCTGTTCGTTTGTGCTGAGGGAGGAGGAAGTGGATGCTAGTAGGTTAATGTAGTGCATGCTTTGGGGCAGAGACAAACTGCTCAGTCTGAAGGGAGATCGTTTTAAAAAATCAACAGCAGGTATGACTTCTGTGATAAACGACTGTATCTAATCTAGGAAATATTTTATTTCAGGAAATCCCTGAACCTGTGAATAACTTATGTGCCTTTTCAGTGCCCTGAACTTACTGTGGCTTTTCCTGTAGTTCGTTTCTTGCAGATTTGCTCATCATGTACGACAGGGCCTAGATGATTTCCGAAGGTGCATTTGCAGAATGACATTGTGTTTCTCTGTCAGTGGCAAAACAGCTGCAGCTGTGGTGAGAAGGGTCGTGGGTGTGGGTTACGTCTCTGGGGAGCCGTCAGTAGAAAAGCAGACAAGCTTTTGGTCACAAAAGTACTTCTTCAAGTCGCGTAGCCAAATCAGTGTTATTCAAAGCTAACTACGAGCTGAGAATAATTATTCTCACTCAGATTAGATATACATCTGTTAGACCACCTGGGAGAAAAAGTAAATGCTCCTGGTGGAGCGGAGGGAATGTTGGCAAAAGGGAAGGAGCGAGGCTGCAATGTCAGGGAGGGAGCGAGACCCGCAGCTTACACTGCGCGGCGGGGGGAGGTCGGGCAGGAATCCCCTGTCACAAAACCAGTGACTTTACTAAATCCGTGTTTTTGGTGCCCAGCTGAGTTACAGATTCTGCCTGAAATGTGCTCCTTGCCATATAATGAACTCTGAGGCTGGCCTGACTCAGAATCGTAGGGTGCAGCATGGTTTGCACAATCATTTCAATCATCTGCTGTTATAAAGAGTTTTAATCAGGTAAAGTTTGTGTGTGTGTGTCTGTGTGTGTGCACGTGCACACATGCAAAATATGGCAAATTTCTAGCATTACTGCAGGGTAAGTCTTGCTTAACATAATTGATATTACTATATTTTTTTTTTTTTTTTGAGGTAACAGAGGAAATTCAGTGATAAAGCTGTTGTATGTGAAGGTATATATATGTATACTCCTCTCCTGCCTCTGCTCAGCCCCCTTGGCTGACCCACACGCTGTTACAGCAGCTGCAGTCCTGGTGGCATCTTCTTCGAGAAAGTTCCAAGCTTCTTCACTAGCCACGTGGCATTATTGAGATAAATGGTGCAAAAGAAGTTTACTAGCATATTATTTTAATCAGGGTTTTGGCAGTTTAAAAATCACCTTGCAGGGCAAGGTTCCTGACCTCTTTGGGGGAGTTTTTAACTTCAGGGGCTATTTTTCAGACTTCAGGCTCTGTTCCTAAACTTGTTCCTAAAGTCAGAACCTTTGAAGTCCAGAGACGTACTGAGATAATACCTACCAGTCACCATCATAGCATTTCTTAACTATCCTGTTACTGTTTTAAAAAGCTGCTCTTTTATTCTGCATTGTTCAGGCATTTACTTTGTAATAATTATATTAAGAACTTTTCCATCCAGAAAACAATCATTACAGGTACTTTCCTTAAATTAATTGCCACATTAAAATTTGAAAGGACAAATGAAGATCTTCTCTTTAGAGTTGTTTTTGGTTCGTTTGTCAGCGTATTTATTTGAGAATCACACGTTTGAATATCCCTAATACAAGCAGAGGCATTACTGTGTACCTTAGTGATAGTTTTTAAGTCACTTCCATGACATGTGATGTGAACATGGACTAGCTGCAGAATTTACTGTTAAACATTTCTAAAGATGTTATTTGTTTGGTCTAACTCCATGCATGTGGAGAAATTTTCTATTGAGTGAGTTCTTCACAACAGGGGGAAAAGGCAAGCAGTACGTGGTGGCTGAAAAAGAACCTTGGTGATACAGCAATGACGGCCGATTTTTGGTAGTAGAAAAAGTAGTTGCATGATCGATTATTAGAAAAAGTAATATTGCAGTGAATAATCCGTCACTTGAGGCCTTAAAATGAAAACTAGATGGCCCTCTGAAACTTACACTCTAGTTAGTCCTCAAAGTGAGAGCCTGAATCAGGATTGCACTCTCAGGAAGGACAGGGTTTATGATTTTAGCTCATAGGAGAGAAGTCCTTGTAAGTCTCTGAAAACAAAAAGAGAATCGTGGCTAAGAATTGTCTGGAAGATCTGAGAGGGGAATTACACTGGTGTGGGTCCTTGTTGCCACAGAGCTATCCACCAAAACGCCTTCTGCAGGCACGTGAAGGGGCACAAGGAGAGGTAGCCGGGTTCTGAGAACATCCCCACGAATTCACACAGTAGCAAGGATTGTCCTTCAGATGTGAGCAGGTACTTCTGTGTCTGGAGACCTCGCCAGGTGCCTGTACGTAGGAAGCTATGCATAGTTCTACCTTGAACTGAAGGAACGGCATTTCGTGTGTGCAGATACAGAAGGAGCGCAGAACCCAGTGCGGCTGCATCCTGGGGTCAGCCTGGCAGCGCCTTCCCCCTGTGCTTTGAGGGTTTTATGGGCAGGCAGGGCTCGTGTGAGCAGGGCTGTTCAAACGGGGCTCAGTATACTGGGCTGGTCCTGGTGGCATCTTATGGTAACAGGGAGATTATAAAGATAAATGTGAGTTTTGAAAATTGTGTTTCTGCCCCTTATGTATTTTCATGGTCCTAAAGGTTTGTGTTTTGTTGATTAAAAATACTTTTTCTTTTGTACATTTGCAGTAGAAATAGTAACCTTGTTTATCTCAGTAGCTAGCAAGTTAATTGAAGATGGCCACAAAATCTGGAAATGTGAAGCACTGTGGTACTTACCTATATTGCCTGTTTAATTTCACACTGTTCCAGGACCACCAGCTAACTAAAGGAGATTTTCCGTGTTGTAAAGGTTAACCTTCAGATGTTTCCTTCTGGATATAATCACAGAGGCTCGTTTCGATTGCTGTGAACAATTCTTCTTTTCAACATCGATATAGGTGCAAAGGGTGCTGTAGAGGACTGTTTCGATGTTCTTTCATTTGTTATTCTTTGAAAGATGAATTTCTATTTTCTAAGCCTAAAGTTTGAAGAGTCTTTGCAAAATTGTGAGCACACTGAACCTTGTAATGCAGAGATTAAAACAGTTAAAGGAAGAGTAGTTTCCCATTGCATCAGAGTTGAATTGCTATGAAAATATTGTGCCGCTGCACTACAATATACCACTGTTATGGAATTAGCTATCATCTTATGTGGGTTATTTGTTACAGAGTGCTGTAAATATGTCAAGTGCTTCCTATTAGATTTTTGTCTATAGATAATGGGCTTAAACAGTCACATTTTTTACAAGCTTTATTGAATTGAATCTTAAGGAGATACAGCTCAGTGGAAAACAGCAGTATTTCGAAAACCTTTCTTTATAATGTTCCCCTAAATTGGCATTGAATTCAGATACAGGTCAAAAGTAAAACTTGTAAGGATCTGATATAATTCAGACATATATGACAAATCATGAGTGTTTGTAATAGATGATGATTCCTTGCTTTGAAAGTATCCTTGCAAATATTTGTAGAAGTATGTATGTAGAAACTATAATGTAGTGCTTGAAAAAATTGGTGCTAAATTAACTCAGATGAAAGCGGATTTATAGCTCCTGAGTGTAACGGCATATCTTTGTACTGGGTCGGACTGTGCACCACGGTATATGTTCGGCTTCATCAGTGAAAGTGAGTTTCCTCTTGCCCTTTATCATTCACTTTTCACTTCAATATTTATTTATTTTTTAGTCTGTGAGGTAAATCCTGAATTTTTAATGCAGATAGTTTTCTCATTCAGGTATTTCCTTTGTAGGTGAGATTGGGACTGTTTGTTGTCACCGCGCAGTCCTCACACGTTGCTTACCCCAAGAGACAGTTGGTGATTCAGTCCCGCAGTCCTGGTTTTGGGACCTGTGTCTTCAGGGAGCGATGGCTGGGCTGAGCGATGGCCTCAGCCCCGGGCAGAGCTTGCTGACGGCCCAGAAATTGGGCTGTCAGCTGAGGAAGGAAGCCCGTCAGGCTCTGAACAGACACGCAGTGAATAGCGGCAGGTAGCAGAGGCCTGTGTGGTCCTGTCCGTTTGTCCGTATGCTGGAATTGAGGGTTACTGAAAGAGGATTGCTAACGTTTTCTGTAGCTCTTTGAGGAAAGCAAGCCATTAAGGGCTTGGCCAGGTAAAACCTTTATTCTGTCCATGCCTTTGCTGACATAAAATGTGGGCTGGTTGGAGTGGAGCTGCGTTAGCTCCCATTCTATCCTCAGTTCCTGCCTTGACATCCATGCACATCAGTGCTGGGCTTCCAACCTACAGCTGAAATAATTCTAAACACGTTTTTAAGGGGGCTTCCTCTTACAGAATGCAAATTGCATACTAATAATGCCTATAATTTCCAGGGGTTCACAGCTTTCACTGGATTCAAAATACACTAGTATTAGCTGAGTAGCTAGGTTGAGGTTTGCAAAGCTCGTTATCATTATGTACTTGGCAATACCTATGAGGTATCTGGCACTTTCACATTTGGTTTAGCTGGACATCTTGGGTGAGTATTGTTTTGAAAACAAATCTGGAATTTAAATTTGTGGTTCTGGGTATATAGTTTGTGGCACGATTCCAGCATAGACAGGCTCTCTCCTGCTAGGCTTAGTCTAGGTAGAGAGGGCAACAGCAGCAGTAAAAAAAACACAGCAGCAGGAACTTTGTCCCACTGGATATGATTTCAAGTTGCTAGGTGAACTGTAGTTTGTCTGTGCACTGCATCTTGACTGATACAGTTACTAATTTAATGTATTTATATTAAATTAGTGTGTGTATACGTACATGTGCTGTAGTCATGCTTTCAATTTCGTTACTGACATACCCTTTAATTGAGCTGGTGTGGTTTGTTATAGGCCTTCCATCTTGTGTACAGCTGTGAGTCACCACAGTTCTGAGATTTGGTGATTTATTCCCCGTTTTCGTGTAACAAGTTATTTGACAGGGAAAAATTAACAGCAGGAATGTTGAAGCACTTTTTATATCTTCAGGCACAGTCGTAAGTAATTCAGACAGAGTTACTCAAAGTTTTAAATCTGAAAGAACCAAATATCCTTTTTGGCTTAAAACTTTGAAATGCCTGACTTAAGAAAAAGTTTAACTGCTTATTTCTGAAGTAAGAACTAATCACCTGTTTTCTAATACAGCTGAAAAATAATAGCATTTGAATACTAGGAATTAAGATAAATGTTCTGACTGTAGACCTAAACAGAAGTTTTAAATAACGTAATCAGTAAATAACCAAAATGTCCTGTAGACCAGGGTGGGGATAAGACTTGGAATAGCTTTACAAAGAATATTATCAAGGTATTGACTCTTTCAGTCTTACATTTTTAGGAAAGTTCTCTAGCAGGGCTTTTAAATATATCTAGTTAGAAAGTTATAGGATGCTCATTTAAATTCTATATTTAAATGTAATACAGTTAAAAACAGGTAGTCCTGAATTTGTGATCTTTTCTTAAGTGGTACATAATAGACTACATTGAGATATTTGAAGAGACGATGATGTTTTGCAAAAAAGTAGTTCAACTAAAAATTAGATCTATTTATATTTCTCTATGCTCATCCAGTATTTTTCCAAATAGCTTTGTTGAGGATGTTTTTGTGGATCAGACCCATATTTGTTTTTTAAAATAAAATTGAAATCTTTTATTTATTCTGTACCTGAAGACCCCTTAAAGTTGTAGGCAAAGAAATGCCTGTCCTGTCTCATAGTGTAACTAAATTAAAAGCCAAAGATAAGTCCTAATGATAATTCTCATTCACATTTACTGCAGGAGGGGACTTCTGCTTTTGCACTTCTCAAAATAGTTGGTACTCAGTTACTTATTTATGGGAAATTTAGATGTCAACTCATTGGAGAATCTCAGCAGCAGTCAGCTGTGAAACTTAGGGGAGAAACAAACAAACAAAAAACCAACAAACCAACACTCTTCAGTCTTTCGTGGCCCATTCTAGTAAAGAAAAGCTTAGAAGTGTGATTTTAGAAAATTAAGATTACAAAAGAAAAAAAGAAAAAAATGTGCAAAATGGAACTTAGAAAACATTAAAATTTTATTTGTTCTCATTGATTGCAAGGTCATGGTTCATGAACATTTGGGGTTAGAAGTACTGTAACTAGGTCAAGTAAATGAAGTATAAAATAGCTTCACAGTTATACTTTCTGTCAGGTGAGTAGTCAACCCTTAAATTGTCTGTTCCATCACCTTTCTCTCTTTGACAAAGAAAAAATTTAATGAATCTTTATCAAGAAAATGTCAACACTGGTATTAATAATTGGAGATATATTTGGACTCACTTGTGGAAAATGCAGACACCAAGAATTTGCTGTGGGCTAAAAAAGGCAGAATAAAGCACAACGCATCGCATCTCCTCTCCTGGGCAGGTGGCTTTCTCAGGCTTGTTAGGGAAGCCAGTGCTCCCAGGAGGTGCGAGGTGTAGCTTGGCATCTACTAAATAAATATAAAGCCAGATTTTAGGTTTTGGAACAGAAGGTTTCTCTGCTCCCCAGAAGCACTTGAGGGAGGCGCGGGGTAAAGGGACTTGGTTTGCCAGTCACCTGGCTTGTTTTCCAGGGGAACCAACTTGCTGCTGTTTGGTGTCTCACCTTAATTGCATGTATGTATCTGCCAAGCATAATACTGTCTGTAAGTCCTTTCCAAGTCGTAGAGCATCACAGACATGGAAATGCTGGGATGAGCAGCCTGCCCCCCCTGCACTCTGCCTTACCGTACCTCTCTGGCCTGGTGTGGAGGCAGTGCCCTGAGCTGTTCGTCACAGCCTGTGGGCGCCCGTCCCACATTTACAACTCACATTTTAAAACACCTTATTGCATAATATGACCTATTAACCAAGGCAGTTTGCTTCTCTTTTTGGAAATTTGGAAGCAAGTGTCGTTCCTTGGTTATGGCGTGAGGTACATTTTGTTTTTGTCTCACTTGTGGTAAATAATTTAGAGCAATTTTCTGCATCTTTATAGATAATATTAATAACGTTGGGTTTGTAGGGCTCTGTGTCAAGTGCATTGAACTTGACCATGCCATTTCTAACCAGTACATCCTACCTGACTCGTATTGACAGGAACTGACGAAGTTCAACCCAGTAAGCTGTTTTTTATTATTATTATTATTATTATTATTATTATTAAACAGTGTCACTTGACTTTCTCTTAAGCAAACTAAAAAAACATGCCTCTCATGAAAATGGGATTTAAAAAACAACCGTACTGAAAAACCATGCTGAGAAGATGTCTGCTGTGAGTTCAGATCAAACTGGAAGTATGGGGGCTGCTTTCAGTCTGCTTCTAGGGCTTCAGTAACTGTTTGTTTGAGGAATATATATATATGCTTATTAATTTTAAAGAGAGCACCAAGGTGGCAGGGTTTTCAAAGCACACTGGAGAACAGCATTAGGATGCAAAGTGATCTTGAGAAAATGTAAAGGTTCTCTTAAATGTTTCAGTTCAATAAGGACAAATGCACCCTAAAGAGGGTCAAGTTATACTGTTTTTAATTATAATTTGGGTATTAGCCATGTACCTGTGTTATCTGTATAATATGCTTAGGGAGTGAAGATCATGAAGGTAGAAACACTAATTTTATAAATTCCATCAGTATGTATGAAAACCTCACAATGGTGAAATATAACAAGTCCTCAAAAATCCGAAGTGCGTCTATGTCTGCTGAGCTGATAACAAAAAGTACCTTGCTCAAATGAAACAAAGGAGAACTAGGTTAGATGTCACCCCCCTTTCCCTCCACAAATCTGTCCTGATAGGAAGGCCGGCCTGAGCACTGGCGTGGATTGCCTAGGGATGTCGTGAAACCTCCAGCACCGAGTGTTTGCAGAGGCAGGCTAGACCAGCATTTGTCAGGAGTGATTTGAGTGTTCTTGATCCTGCCTTGGGGCAGAGGTAGAGAGAGCAGGTGACCTCCTGAGGCCTATTTCAGCTTTATGAGTGTTTGAGTGAACCCAGCAATGCTGACACCCCAAAGGCTGGTGCCACTTCTCTTGCATTTCGCTGTTGCCTCATAGTCTGTAGAGTCTGACCGATGGCTTCTGTCATATCCCAATGCTTTACAGCAATGTATAACTGCTGAATTGATGTATTTAGCAAAAAAAAAAAAAAAAAAGATATCCAGCTGAATGTGTGGTGGTTTAGTTTGTTTCTGCTGTGTTGTATTCTCCAGCATCCCTTCTTGGCAAGGGAATTGCCTCTGAGATTACTCAGATGTATGTTGGACTATGCTGGACTCTAAACTGGCATTTCAGTGGCACAAAGGAATCTTTTTTTCTTTTTGTAACATGTAACACCAATTCATAATGATATGAAACTCCCCAGTTTCCTTCTGTCCGCTGAAGGGAGAAAGGAGCGCGCTGAGCCCCTTGGGAGGTGAGCGGCGGCTCGCCTCGTGCCACCGTGGGCACTGTTTTGTGAGAGGACCAGGTTCTAGTTATCAGCTCGAACAACTTCATGTATGATTAATGTTAATTGCCCATTTTGCATGGATGACTTTTTTCCTCCTGCTGAATTGGCTCTTGTTGCCTTTGATGTGGCTGGCGATCCAATGTCCTGCAATGGTTAGACAAGTGATCAGTTTGCCAGCGCTGAGAGGAGACAGAATCAGGTTGCTGCGAGGTCAGAGTTTGCTTCTCCTCTTAAACACTGAAAGGTCAAGTAGAGTTTAACTACCATTGGCATCTTTGAAATGTTGTAATAAACGCCAAAGCAAGGAGATTATTTTTAATCCATGCTACAAGTAAAATCTTACGGTAATAAAAGGAAATAACTTAAACTCAAATTATCAAGAATGTTATGTTTATTGATAAAGACTTCAAAGAGTACCTTTCATGGTCTTTGAGGAAAGCAAAGTTGTAATTTGTGGTTCCTGTTTGAATTTCAGAAAAGCAGCTAAGGTTGTTTGGGTTTTGGTTTACTTGTAAGCACTCGCACCAGTTACTGCCGCTATTATCGGGGCAATTTACACAATGCGTGATACAGTACTTCTGTATTTCTCCTTTAAACCCGATAAAATACGTTGCTATTGAAGAAATGTGTGATGAGAGCTTTCTAAGTCACAAGTGTAGCGTATTTTTATACCAAATAGCTCAAGTCTCATGGAATCAATAATTAATTTATTAACTGGATATCTTTTGAAAAAACAAAATCAGCAGTCCTTGCTGAACTGTGTACTGCCAATTCATAAATAGTTGATGACAAAAATGAAAAGTGTAATGGTAAAATTCAAATCTTAACGATCAAAGTATTGGGTACCTCATCTATCACAACTTGGAATAAATATATCACAGAATGTGTCATATCTCATTGACACTGCAAGACATAATGCTTTCCCTTGTTATCTAGCTAACTGCCAACTCTACAAAGTTTATAGGCTGCTAAGATAATGTGCTGGTGGTAATCCACTTCAGTTGCAGAAATATGAAGTACTGTTGAAATATATTTCTACTTGGTTTATTCTTTGCTCTCAAGAGGATAGGATACTATTTCAGTTCCTCTAAAGAAGCCCGGAGAATGAAAAGCAGAACATCAGGATAAATTATGCTAAATGGTGGACTAGACCCCAGAGGAAATCATGCTTCTGTGGTACAGTATTCCTCCATTTATCTTACAAATGTTACATCTAATGTTAATTTTGTAAAGGGAAAGCTTTCAAAGATTCATCTGATTCTTTTAATAATAGTTTTAATGTTATAGTGTTATTTGTCAAACTCATACCATCATAATTTAGTTTTTCAGTTGTGACAGACCATTCATACAGAAATATTTAGGGCTACTAATACATAACATTTTATTTCACAAAACACAAATAACCTAGTAATTAAACTCCAAAACTTAACAAATAATTGCCAGCAAGCAATTACCATTCAATTAAAGAGTAATTACATGGTTATTTGTGCCCTGTAAAATAAAGCATTACTGAAATCAGTAACGCAATCAATATTTTAGCAGAAACAGGATGCTGCAGTGATGGACCTTTCAACCTGTGCTGATTAAATTGTCATCCAAATAACAGTTTCCTAGTTAAATCACCACATGTTTATTTGTCTTGATTAATATGCAAATTCACTTCTGATTCTAGTAGATCTCCTCTATTTGGAAGCACAAAAGTAAAGTACTGTCATACATCAACAGTGATGTGCTCTATGTTTCCACTGATAAATTATATTTTACAAAGTGTTGATCAATTTGTGCATTTTAAAAATATAGTTGTCTATAATGAGAGTAAAATAGAGTTATGAGAGATGGAGCTGATCAGTAACTTTAAGAAAATCACAAAGATAACCTTATTCTGTGTTTTGGTACAAACTAAAAATCCTTGGGATGTTTAAGGTATATATAAACCTTTGAGAGGAAAACCAGTAACATTGGATCTCAACAGGCATGGAAACTAAAGGAAGAAACAGACACTAATAAATGATTTCTCGCCATTTTACTTTATATATAGTTAACTGTCAAATATACTGGTTAAAATGTAATTTATTCTCTGACAAATTTCATTCCAAGCACAAATCAGAAATGAGCAATATTCAGATCATGTTGTCCCAGTAGTTCATTGTTCTCTTTCAGACTTAGTGCCTTTTTGGCAGGGGAAGGAAGATGACAAAAACTAAATAACCATAGCCTGAACACAGGTTAAAACCCCAAACTTCCAGTCATCTCTAGGGAAGTAATTGATGACACAAGGTTTTTTTTTTGTGGTGTTTTTATTTTTTAGAGATAGTAGTAGAATTTTTATCAGTACAGACCTTGAGCTGGTCTAAATAGTCTTTAAGTTATAAAAAATAATATGATTACCAAATATGTTAATGGAAGATGGTATTCTCTTTTAGACTTCATGGTCTTGACTTGTGACCATAACTCTTCTACTTTAACACTAAAATATTTTTAAGTGATACCTATAAACTAGCAGTTTCTAACTGATCTTAATTGAGGATTAAGTCGTTTTCCATTCCTAAAGGCAAATCGGTGGCAAATGTAATATTTATGTAGGAATTTTAGAAATTGTTTGAAGCTTATCGTTCAGATTTTTGCTTCCTTTGTTATCAATGAGGAAAACTGCATTTCTTCACTATATATAGCTTTCTTGAATGAGATAAAGGAAAAAGTAAAGAAGAAACCACAATTTTATGTGAATGAGAGTCAGTCAGCTCTAAGTAGCACCCAGCCTTGAGGTCTTGGTTTAAAAGCTAGCCTTAAGTTAGAGACAGAGGATTTTGATTTTGTTTGAACAGGGTCAGCTGGGAACAATTAAGTTCAAATTATTATGTACACGACTGTAAATTTAAGATCAGAATTTGGCCCCGGATAGTTGCTGTGTTATAGAAGTATTTGCTAAAGGGGTGTGAGCAGGTTAGACGTAAGCATTTTGTTCAGAGCCTGTCAGAACGGCTCTGTCTTGTCGCAGCGGTGCTCGCCGTGCTGTGGGGCGTAGGCCGGATGGACGTGTGGTCGGGCAGGGCTCTGAAGGGCCTGGTCAGGCCTGGGCTGAACTTCCCTCTAGCTGCCCTGTAAAACCTTCTCAATTCTGGACAATGCATACAGTTCAGTACATAATCACAGGTTGGTGACTTGCACGTCTGCTTGTAGTGTGTGCCGGGAAAAATTTAAAGACCTGATGCGGTGAAGCTGCCGTCTCTGACGGTCTGCTCAGAGTCACGAGAGTCGTCGAAGGAAATGGCCGTCCGTACAACAGCATAACCGGGAGTGAAACTCCTTGTCTCCCCTCCTCTCCCTCTGAAAACCCAAATCATAAATGAAGTGTTTCTTCGTCAATTCTTTTAAAACTGTTTGATTTTTAGATTTATTTTTTAAAAATTTTATTTTTTAGCTTAATATCAAGATGCGGAGGTTTCTGCAAAAGATTTGTTGGTGTTTGAGCTTGAGAAGGGAATGCTTTGTGGTTTTCTGGGTTGAGCTCTTCTCCTGGAGAAAGCTGCTAGCTTCAGGTGTTTTACCTTTCTACTTTTTTGCAAATTCATTAAGTGCCAACTAAGCAGTTCCAGATGCATGTGTGCGCACAGTCTTCTGTAAATTGAAATTGTAACAATTCTTTTTTATTTAAAGGCTCTGTAGACAAGCCTAATAGTATCTGCTAGGCAATATTCTTAGGAAGTAAGTGAATGATTTCAGCAGGTGATTTTAATAGAGAACCCATATGTGCATCTAACTTCCCGTGAAACTCGTATACTCTTTATTTTAGGTTTACCTTGTTACAGCCTAGTGAGTCTGGGCTTCTGTAGGAGGCTGTACTGCATAGCCATCATAGTATGATAAACAACTTAGCATAAAAAAGAAAAATGAAAAAAAGTACTGAATAAAATGAAATACAAAATGGACTAACTTGAAGATTAAAAAAAAAAGGATGGAATAGTTTCATAGAGATAAAATAATAAACTGAAAAAATGATTTTGTGCTACTTTGATGTACAGTAAAACAAAATAACACTAGCACACTGTGTGAAAAATGAACAGGTTAATGGTACCTCTGTGTAGTGTTGCTGGAAGTTGTCTTCATTTAAACACAGAGTTTGTCTTACATTGATGGAGGGCTTTGCCACTGTGAGTTGATAGAGTGAGGTTTAACTGAAATTTCTTTGTGGACTTGAAGTCATTTTGGAAATGCTCTCTATTCAAACCTCATTCATTGTTGCAGCATAGTTATTTTATACAATGTTTCACTGTATTTTGTCAAATCCTCTATTATTCAACAAAGTAAAATTTGTTTTGATCAAAGAGAAGCTGCAATACTTTTACAAACACTAGGAGGCTGTTATTTTTATTACTTGGCTTGGGAAAGTTGATTCAAATGGTTCTTTGCTCCGTAAATCTGTATTATGATGGCAGCTGTACAGGATGATTTCATGTATGCATACTGATTTAAGGGACAAATGTGATAGCTGAAAATACATAAATGTAATGTGAATATAAAAATCTTTAACATTTTGGATTAAAAATCAGAATCATAATTCAGAAGATGGTCAAGGCATGCTGAGTTTTTGCTGCGTTGGGCTAACGTTCTTGGTTTAACCTTTCTGTAGTAATCAGAAACACAAGTCAATCCAAGAACATAAATAGTCAGGGTTGGGAAAGTTGACTGTTAAATTACTACTGCATCTTCAGAAATAGACTGTTGCCTGCCGTGATTCGGAAGGTGGAAATTATTATCATAAAGATGGTGTTGTATTGTAGGTTTCCACTCCTCATCTTTAAGCCGTGTAACTTTTCGGTCTTGGATAGTGCAGGTGCATGGCTTCAGAGCAGTTACTACTGTGACCCCTCTCCATTCATGACCTGTAAGAAGTGGGAAGCCCTGGATAATGGAAAAGCTTGGCCATTGTATGGATTGTAGAGGTGCCTGTAGGTGTGCCTCCTTGAGGCCAGCCTGGACGGGCAGGCTGAGATGCCTGGTCAGCCCTGAGCTGGCCCATAGCAGTTGCTGGAAAGAGCGCGGCTACATTCATGTGAGCCTGAGCTCATAAATTCTGGTGGACCCAATCTGAATAGCTTTGGTGTCCCTCTAGTCATTGCATCATTAATCTACAACCCGTATAAACCACAGTTTGTGAGATGAGTAATGCATCTAGTTGCATTTTCAAGACTTCACCAATGTGCACGTGAATTTCTTGAGCTCCATTTTGCAGGCAGGAATATTAAGAAACAAATATTAATTACCAAAGCAGTGGCATGGTGGGACTAGAAATGCGGATTGCTTTGGTTTTGGTGTTTTAGTGCTGGTAAAATAAATGTTTTCTAGTCGTTTGTGTGACTTCGAACCATGATTATATAAACTATAGGTGGTTTTCAGCAGTTTACTGATAGTTCATTTGAAATCTGTACAGTTCTTGTTGTACACTTAATTGACTGGCTTATTTTTATTTTTTCCTAGGCAAGAATTTCTAATGTATTTTTGTGTATTGTTGATGTTCATACGTTATATAAATCAATACCATGCGTAGTAAGCAAATATTTCAAAAATAAAATGTGTTTTCATTTATCTTCTTATTTTATCAGCTCACGACCAGGAAGACCCCCCAAGCGTTCCCTAGGAGTTGCGATACAAGAAAATGCACGTCTTCTGCCCCATGGAGTTCCAGGCCTCTTATCACCAGGACTTATCTCTCCGACAGGTAATAAAATCCATCAGATGATCAGCCTCATCTCTTCATACTGCACAGCAGTTAAAATAAACTAATATTGATCTAACTGCCTTGTCCTTCAGGGCTTTTTCAAGCTTTACCAGAGGTTACATTATTGGATTTTTTGAGTGTTCATGAAAATTCTGTTTTGTTGCTGCAGTGACTGAAATCTAATGGATTTGTAATTTAGTCCTTTATTAATTGTAATTTCCTTACAGGAAATTCCATTAAATGTGTTATTTTAGTAAAAGAAAAAAACCTGAGAAAATGAACTATTGTCTCAGAGAGCCCCATAGCATGCATTTCTTCCTTTCAAATGCATGTGTATTTTAGTTCTCATGGGATATGAACAGCGTGGCTAATGTGTATTGTATTGTAACATCATTAATGTATGCTGGGAAGATAGCAAAATGCTTGTATGAATTGTAGAAGAAACATTCAAAAAGCAGATAAGTTCACATTGCCGCAGTGGATTCTATTTTAATAATCTGCATTAAATATCTTAATATGAAAAATAGCAGAAAAACATGTGAAATAATAAGCAATCCCTGAACATAATTTAATACATATTATTTTATTCCACTTCATTAATTTATTAGTAGAGTTTAAATTAAATCTTGTGCTATCTTGATGAGTGTTTTAATTTTTTATTAATTGATGTGTGCCAAAGACAAGTAAGTTTATTTTGGTAATAAAATCAATAGGATACAGCTGTATTAGCTGACTATATTCCTAAAAGTAATTATTTAAATATTCAAGAGGCTTAGCAATTTTAGGATTACTGTCAAAGTCCAGTCTAAATATATTGTATCTCCATAATAGCCAAACTTAGTAAAGTATTTAGCAGAATACAAAGTCACAGAGCAACTTACTGGAAAAACAGAACTAAATAAGTGATTTTCAGGGGAATAGTGATTCTGGTCTTGATCTTGCAGATTACTCTGCTTGCAAAGCCTGTTGCAGTGGGACTAAGTGCCTCAGTGGGTCCCAGCGTTCAGGAACGTAACAAAGCTGAGATCTTGAACTTCTCCAACAAATCCAAGCGTCATGAAGATTTCACAGTGAACCAATAGCTCTTATCACTGTGGAAGTAGAAATAAATATTCTTAAGCTGTAGTAGTTAGTATAAGTATAAAGCGTTTTACTACACTTAGATGCCACAGTCAAGCTAGTGCAACTTCACATACTGTAAATACGTGTAGCAGGGATTTAGAATTGTGTGTTTACTCTTGTGAGCAGTTAACAAATGAGGTTTTTAGTAGCTCTCATGTTCTTGGCCCAGGAAGTTCATGGATTTGGTATTGTGTTATTACCAACAGACAGGAAGGGACAAAAGCTGCCTTGTATTGATAATTTCTTGTCAGAAATCCAGAATATTGCGTATTACTTTTCCACCCTGTTTTTTTTGGTTTTTTTTTTGCAAATAGGACATCAAATTATGCAGATTATTGCATTTCTTTAAATTGGGAAATATTTTCGATCTCAGTCCATTGAATATGTATAGTAAAATAGAGTCATAGACGCATACAGTATCCCATATATTTCAAGTATCACAGCATTTGAGTAAAAAATGTTGAAACTGAATTTCTAGACTGTTTTATGTTGTTTGGAGTCTGAAGTGATGACTGGGATGTATCCCACCTCATTTAACTTGTGGAGGATTGTGTAAGGAGATTGGCCCCTGGGGGCTGCCCTTCAGCCGAGGCGCAGGGTGGCTGGCCGCCTTTCTGACCTTGTGAGCCCTGTACGAAAACCTTCGTGTGACTGAATGCCAAGAGTCGCAGACAATATGCCTCGAGCTGCTGGAAGGGAGTTTTGTGGGTAGCTTGTAGGCGGGAGAAAATGCTCGTTTCCACAGCGTGACAGACTTGTTGAGGACCCAAATGAGATGGGTCCGTGTCACCAGCCTGTGACAAAGCAGCTCCACACCATTGGCTGTGTAGTCTCATCGCTGAGGAATCGGAGCTCCTGAGTTCTTGTTTTATCTTGTTCATGAAGAAAAAACAGTGTAATGAAAGTTGGGGTAAGCACTGGTTAAGGAAAGGTGCCACAAGAGCCCCTTGTAAATTCATCTTAAGATGCTGCAAACTTGATGGAGCACCTGGGATATGAAGCTTCCATTAGCTTTATTTATATCTATTTACACTTAATTACTGATTGCTTTGCTCTGGTTACTCCTCCTCTTTAGTCTTCTGACGATGAAGTGAAGGAGTTCGTGTCCGTTCTTGCAGTTGGTTAGATGGAGGTCTCTTGAAGTTGCTGTTCTGGCCACAGAGCGCACCGACCTGTCTGTAGAGGGTATTACAGAGCGATGATTAGTAACTTCCTGCAGACCTGAGGGAGCCGTCTGTGTTTCCACTCCTTGAAATGTGCTGTTATTTTCATCACCCATTTGGTTTGTGTCAGCTCAGTTTACATGGTCATTTTCACATAATAAACAGGTAGTTAAATTAGGCATACTGCATTTCCCAGCGCAGAGTGTAATTTTTTTTTATTTTTTTTTTTTTTTTTTTACATCTTGGCAAAGTGGACTACAGCCACGTTTACCTATAAGTAATTTGTGAAGGAGCTGTAAGTGAAGTGTCTACATTTTAAAATATTTGCAGGTACCTTTCGCCTTTGGGAAACGGGAATGTTTGACTTACGATGAGACTGGAGCAGCAGGGCGCTTAAAGCTGCTGTGATTGAGAAAGATGAGGCAGTGTGCCTGGGATGCGTGCCACCGGGAAGGGCTTGAGCAAACAGCACGATAACCATGCCCAAGAGCTGATATTTAAGTACTGCCCATTATGCATTAGTTTAGGAGAAAGTGTTTTGCTTCTTGTATTCTTGCAGGAAACATGGAAATCAGCGTGTTGCCCTTGCCTGCTGTGAGGGCAAAGGAAAAGTCCCGTATGTCAGCGAGCGTCAGTCATCAAAGGCTCTGTTCTTCAAACAGTGCAGGGGGATGAAGTGGCGCTAACCAAAAAAACCACTTCATCTCCTATTAATGTACAAGACTTTGTCATCAGTGTATCTTAACAAGACAGTTGGGACTTACTCATGGAATAGATTTTTTGTAACGTTTAGGCTCTGAAGCAGCGGCATACAGTGTGGAGAGAAGCTGAAATCCTTTATGTGATTTAAACCCGTAGATTAGAGAACTTGATATGGAGTGAAGCTGAAAGAGCAGCTGGATCTTTTGATAGTTACACATGCTGACTTCCGCCCTCCTACCTGTGATCTAGCTCCACTCTGTTTTCAAGGTGGCGGAGAGGGCTTATGGAGGAAATCATCATGCCTCTAGAAGGTGGTTACTCTGCCGTGCAGGGCACAAAGCCGCTTTCAGGGGCAGGGCAGGCCACTCTGACTGCCTTTGGGCTGGGCATCGCACAGCAGAGGCTGATGAGGCACTGTGGGCCAGGAAGATGGATGCGAGCCCTGTTAAAACACGTCTCTTGCCATTTTATCTTCCTGAGATTTGCTGTCCAGAGCTGCGTGGCCTGGCAGGCCTGCTGTGCTGCACCAGCAGGCCGACCGCCATGAGCTTGGGGCTGGGGGCTGCGGACACTCGGTGCCTGAGGTGGGCCGGAGCCTGGCCAGGCGTGTGTTAGGAAAGGAAAACGAGGCATGTTCAGATACGTGCTCCACCCTGCTGGGGAGGAGACAGGCAGCTTCAGAAGTTTAAAGGTTAGGCAGGTGTTGGCCCCCAGATGGTGTGTGTCTGTCTGGTAGGGAAAACTTCCTGGCGTGTCCTGGGTGCGGGCACTGTAGCTGGCACTGCCACGAGGGGGTGGGATGTCTGAGCCCCACCAGTGCTAATTACCTCCTGATTAAACCCGCTGCTATCATCAGGTCCCCTCTGTTTTCTTGCAGTGCTCTGCCCAGGTGGCGGAAGCAAACCATCTCCATTTCCAAGTGTGTAAAATACACTGCTATTTTCATTATCAGCTGGATTAGATCAATCTCCCTTGAAGTGATCATTTTTTATTTCATAGGCATTTATTTCATAAGCAGACAGTTAAAATAGACATTATCTGTCTCACTAGCTGTTTGTCTAGTGTTTGTAAGAAAGTAATAATTAAAACATCGACTTGTTTGTATAGACATGAATAATTTTTCATGTGTAGTTTTGGCTTATTAATAGTTAAGAACTTGTGAACTGAAGAGTTTAATGTATTTAATATTTTAGTGAAATTAATATTTCAATAGATATACCAAATAATAGCATTGTGACTTAGGAAAAAAAGAAAAAAAGTGGACAAAAAAAGTGAAAAAAAGTAACTTAGAGGAGTATGGTAGCTTCATGTGTTACTTGAGTTCAGCAGTGCTATTGAGCAGTCACTTAGTCTTTCCATGGAACAGAGAGGATACAATAGTATTTGCTGTAGTCTTTAAGCATTTTTATTTGGTGTACCTGTTTCAGAGGAACGAGAGAGACTAGAGGCTTTCAACATCTTTGGTGTCCAGCTGCTCTTTATGGAGGTGGGCTTGTGGTCAGGCAGCACGGCCCCACTGCCTGTGGGAACTCCCCAGTGCCATCGACTCCACGGATCTTCGCCTTGTTTCCCTCTGGAACTGGTGCTGCTCCGGTGCCCTCCAGGGTGTCCTGGCTGAGGACCTGTAAGAGGTGCCCTGGGTCCGAAGAGCGGGGCAGCGGGGCTGTCCCTTATGGAGGGGTGCAGCAGGGCTGGAGACGGCAAATCTGCTCCATGTGCAGCGTTGGCTCAGAGACCGGGGTTGCCAGAACCAGGTTCTGAAGGTTTCCGTGTTTGTACTGTACTGTGAAGCCTCCTTTTAAGAAAGAGTTATTTGAAGAATAAGCATTCATTCAGGGTCACTTTACAGAACATCTGATCGATTTTACTGCTTGGGGTGTTAGATGTAGGGCTGCTGTGGCTGGCAGCAGTCCTGGAACCTCTGAGAGCACGGAGCAGATGATCTTAAGGTTAAAAGAACCCTTTCCTTTCTCAAAATGCTTAACTGAGCATTTTTGTATGTTTACATCCTATTTCTGTGGCTCATTTCACTGTTTATGGTTATCCTTTTTTTCTTCAGTTGTCATAGATGTCACTTTAAAGTTCCATTTATAATGAGAAACATATGTACAACTTTGTCATTGTTGGCATTACCTGGCTTGGTGGAAATTATTATTTTTAATCAAAGGCAGACATACTGATTAAGGATGCCGCAGCACTTCTCTGCCGATGGGGAACGTTAACAGTTTATAAATTGTTCTTGGTGACAATTCAGTAGTGAATTACTTTGATATATATGGCTAATAAATTAATATGATTAAGTTAATGAGTAGTACAAGTGTTGCCAAACTCCGCTCGTCAGGCTTTTAATGCTGCTCCACATTTGCAGCTCTAGCTTCCCCCTGTGGTGAGAGGATCGGTGCTACCTACGCACTGTCATTGTGATAAATGGCATATCCCACAGTGCCCTGCACTCCATCTGGTGTGTCCCCAAAATGAGAAATATTTTATACAAATCACACACTCAGAAGCTCAAAGGACTGTAGAAAGATCTATTTTTTCAAACAATAATAAAAATGCATATATCTCTTTAGCAACTCTTCATTTTTACTGTCGTAATGAATGCATATAGCTTTGGGAAATGAAAACTCATGTGAGTAACAGAGGAAAGTTATCCACTGCACAGTAAAGCTGACAAATAAGTTACATGCTCACTCTTTTATTTTATCATGAAATGTTCTTAGATAAAAAATGATGTTAGAACATCTATTTAACTGGATTTTAAAATTAAAGACCACGTATGCCGCATGATTGAGTACCACCCCGTCTCATGCTGGCGAATTTCTATGCTGAAGGGAGCATGAATTTGAGTGAATGACGGATGCAGGATCATATCATTGCTCCTTAAAATACAGCCATTCAGCAGAGTTCTGATAATCTGAAAAACTATACCTAGTGACCATGAGTCACTCGATTCCTCTTTCCTTCTCTCTTTTAATGTTATCTTTCTTTAGGGATCCATTTTTAGTGTCTACTTTATCTGTGTGGGACATTACATTTTTGACAAATGAATACTTAAATCTGTTGAGAATTTACTGAATGGTTAACCTTGTTGTAAATGTAATTTACACATAGCCTCAGCTACTAATTATTGTCCAAGAAGTGTGAAACTCAGTAATGTACTTTCATTTATAAGTGTTTGCAAAAAAATTTTTAAAAACTTGATCCTGCTGAGTTCCTACATCTTTTCAGATGACAAAGTTCAACCAAAATGTTCGCAGTGAGAGAATTAAGACTCTATTCTCTTGCCACTTAGGGCAGGTCTGCTCTGAATTTGTCTTGATTTGCCTATGGAAGGGAACCATTTGAAAAAGCTGACCTAAGTATCACATAGCTAACAGAATCAGTAAGTTTTCATCTCTCTGTTTTTATAATCTGTGACGTTCTTTCCCACCAGCTTTTTGTTAGCCTGGTGTCTGATGGCATTGAGGTCTGTAATGATCCTAATACGTCTGCCTCCCTCCATCACATCTATAACTGCCTTAAAAGCTATTTTAGCTTATTTACATCATCACTAAGAAATGTCTTACAGTCAAATATGGTATTGGGAGGCATGAAAGATTTGTTTTCTTTAACTCTCTCTGTTGTCCAGAGGACTGATTTGACAATAATAACACGACTATTGTTATTTTTTCTTAGGTTTTATTTTTCTATGCAGTTGTATGATTATGTTGCACAAATGCGTTCTGAAACGTTTTCCTTTTGGTAGCTTTAACCAGTATCACAGCAAATGTATTTAAATGCCTTAAGAATGCTTGTGTAAGAATCCCAGACTGACTGCATATATTATACACTCTTACATTTTAATATAGGAAGCTGGTTTTCTTTTTCATTAGCAAAATTTGTATTGTCATTGAATAAGTTTTACATGACTGGTAGCAGAGAATGGCTTATTGATTTAGCTGTTTATAAGGCTCCTCAATGCACTGTGGGTGATAATCCTCTGGTAGGCAAATCAAACATCTTCAGATTTGGGACTGTTACTTTGGGTGACATAAGGCCTCTGTTGTGATTCTTCATTTTAGAAGAAGTGTATTTTGTGCTAACAGCAGAACTCTAAATATTATGGAATACAATATCAGAGACAAGGAGCATGTAGATCCTTACTGATCCTCTGCTTTGCTTTAGATATATCCTGCAGTATTTCAGAAGGCCTGTTAAGCTCTGGATTCTTGCACATACTTACAGTTTTATTCCTTTGAGTTGAGAGGCAATGTCTATAAGAGGATGGAAACTAAAATTTATTTGTAGGATCCATTTAAAAAGATGCAGTTGTAACTAGATAGATGATGCATCTCTGGTTGCAGAAAAATGTTGATCCATCCATTTACAGTGCTAAAATGTGCTATGTTTACCTAAGTAATATTCTCTCAAAATGCAGCATTCAGATAGAAATTAGATTTGAGCAGGGCAGTTTACCATAGGGAAACTTCCTAAAGCTGGATTTTGGCAAAATTCTTGGTAAAACAACACTGTTGCAAGTTGTTCAGAAAAATTAGACAAGGAATAAATCTCACTGGATTGGAAAGTAAACATGTGCTATACTTAAATCTAAGTATTTCCATCGTTATAATTTTGGTTAGGGATTAAGTAATTTCAATGTAATCTAGCAGCTGTAGTGCTTCAGTCCTTGTCATACAGACCTCTGGAGTCCTAAACAAGCAAAATACTTAAGTATGTTTTTAATATTAAGCACACAAGTAATCCCATTGATTTGGATTGGATTAGTTGTTTGCTTTAACAAGCGCCTAAATGTTTTGCTGCTTACTATGATATTCTGGAGATCACGTTCTATAAGGATTCTTCCACAAAACTGTGAATTCATTAAGTACCTGTATGTTAAACCAATATTCCCTTTTGATTGTCCTAGTGTTCTTCATCCTTCTATTGTCTTGTGTGGACTAGGGATCATGAAAAGAAGCAACATACAGTTTGAAAAAAAAGTTGGAAAAGAATTTAGCCAAGTGGTTGCTGACAGGTGATGTTAATTTGTTCTTTCCTGGCCACACTGAAGAGCTCAGAGTTAAGGGAGTGGCTGGCGCTCCGTGCCCAAGGTGATGGATGGAGGTCTTGCTTGTCTGAGGATGACGGTTTGCAAAGCACAACTTCTGGTTCTCCTTTCTCTTGGAAGTATTTATCCTGGTGCAAGGCAATGACAACCAAAAGTAGAAGTTTTTCGTTTGCTGAAGATGATTTCTGGATTAGCCTTTGCATGGGTTTGCAGAGAGCAGAGCTCGGCATGCTGAAAGCAAGAGGGCAAATACGTTCAAACAAGGCCAAGTCTGCTGTGAGGCAATAAGAGGGGACTAGCTGGGTATGCAAAGTAGGCATAAACTGCCCTGGTAATCTGGGGGAGAAGATTTTGGCATAACGTCTGTGTGTGTGCAGAAAACCGAGAGAAGCAAGCTTAGCAATGAAGGCCTTCACTGTCCCTCCTGGAGAGGCGGCTTGCATGGCTGCTCGCCGGGGAGCAGGCCTCGGCGACGCAGCGGCCGCACTGGGCCTTTCCGCCTGTGCGAGAAGAATGTGCTCGTCTTTCAGGCCCCCCCAACTAGTGTAGCATGAGGCCAAGTGCTCGCCACAAATTAGGGTTCGTGATGAAAAGAAAACAATGCTTACGGAGCATTTTGGGGAGGCACACTTTTTTATTAAGATAGCATAACTGAAATAGATTTCACTGTCTGATTGTTCTCAATGAGTGACTGGGTCCATATTAAGATTTCAGTGGAAATGTATTCATGTTGTATAAACTATTTTATCACAGTCAAAATTAATAGGTGTAAAGAAAAACAAGCTGTCATTGAGCCTAGTATTATACCCTGTCCTCTTGCTGAAGAGAGAGACCTCTTCAGTTCACAGAGAAGCATACTGGTAGCAACTGGAATTGCTGCTATCCTATGGTGCCTATTTTAAAGATAAATGTAGGACCATAGTTGTGGAGGATTCACTCTAGAATCTGAATTCATCTTAAAAATCCTTTGCAAAAGAAGAATAATTCCTAGAGCTACCAGCCTCCTGTGACTTGAATATGAAAAGCTTTACTTCAGAAAGAGAAGTATTTTATATAATACATGCCTGAATGTAAATGACAGACATTTTATTAGGAAAAGAAAGCCTTTATTAAAATATAATGATCTACATTGTTTTTATGTAATCTAATGAATTACAGTAAGAGCCTGAGAAATGAGCTGGAAAAGGTAGAGTACTCTCCCATGAAAGCGAGCTATGATAACCTTTTTGTAATTCCTTAACATGTTGAAAGAGTATTTCTACACAGACTTATTAAATTAAGCAAGGTCACCTTTCATTTTATTAACAGATTGGGTTTGCCAGATCATGGACTTTGATTGTGAAAAATGTGGATGAACCATAGAGTAACATATGTCAAGTAGAAAATAAGTTGTAAAAATGTGAAATAATTTCAATACACCTTATATTTTTGTTTTTTTACTGGTGCTTAATTACTGTTTTCCACATTTGCATATTGATTGGATGTGTGTTAATAATAATAATATTTCTAAGTGGATTATCTCTCCTGACTGGTGGGATCTTGAGCTAATATTTGCATAAAGGGAAGAAAATATTCTTTTCCACAGTAATATAAAATACTGTTCTTTTGACATACAGTATGCAATCATTACTTTGAAAGGTTAGCTATAAATAATAACCAGTGAAACTGGTCATGTGCTTAAAGATGAGCACATATATTGCATTTACCAGTCTGACCCCCGTTCAGCAAGGCAGGAATAAAACTAACATCATGTCACCCAAGTTTCTCATATGCCTTTCAAAATCTCTCTCTGTATGTTTTAGCCTTTATATAGATATATGAAAAGGAAAATTATATTTAAAAGGTGTTACATGAATTTAACACATTGCTGTAATTGTTTATAAATAATTTCATAGTCATGTCTAATTAAGACAGAAAATGTCATTTATATTTCCAGTCTCTAGGAATTACTTTTTTTTTTTTCCCCTGTATTTGCATCTGTCAAAAATAAGTTTTTTTTAAAAAAAGGTAAAAGTAATGCATAAGTTTTTTGCTGGTATATGTAACAGAAATAAGAGAACATCCCATTAGCAGCCCCAGAATTTGAGTAAATAAAAGAGGTAATGGGGTAGATTATTTGCATATTGTATGTATGGTTTCAAATGAAAACACACTAACGTACAGATGCTGTTTAACCTCTCTATCATTAACAGCTCAGTAGTTTGGCGCACATACGCAGAAAAAGCTGTTCTTGCTACTCACGGCATGCAGGCGCGGTGCAGCAGAGTGCAGTTGACTTGGCCCTGGCAGTCATAGAGCAGGTGACTTGATTACACTGAAATCAGGCAGAAAATGTCCTCTTCTGGCCACTCGAGTGAATCAGTCAAATTATCGAGTGGCAAAACTAATTCTATGCCTTGGGCCATCAGAGCTGCCACTTCCTATAAGTCAAGCCTTCACTTAGTGTGAAATTGTTTTTTATTTTATTCCCTTTCATTTATTATGCTTATTTCAGCTAATCCACTTAGTGAACGTGAGTTACCCAGCATACTAGAGCTCTTTCAGATGTGCAGCCTTCTCATGCTTTAGTGGTGAAATACAAGGACTGCTCTCCTTTTAAGGAACTCCCAACCCTGTTATGACCCATACAGTTAAAAGGAATATTTCACTTTTTCAGATGAGACTCAAATGTGGAGAAGAGTTTAATGTGATGTAAAATTAACTAAAAGTGCTTATAGCTGAGCTTTCTTTTATAATTCAGGTGGCTCATTTTTAAGAACTAGAAACATACACTATGAATTGTGGGCCATTTAGTATCATTTAATTTGAAGAAGCTTAACCGGACAATTCAAAAACATGGAATGTTGTTTACAGCATTACAATATTGCCTTAAATTCTGCAAGAAAGAAAGCTATGATCTGCTTCAAGTGCTCATACAGGTGATATACCCCAGGCACTACTTGTGTATGTAATTTTGTCCAAATGGCAATCTCTCATTTGACTGTGCCCTCTAGTACACAGCATTAACATCTTCCAATAAAAGAATAGCAAGACATATGGAGTCTTTTATTTCAAGCAAAGAAAAATCAAAAAGAATAATGAGAATAAAAAGTAAAATGCCTGTGGTGATGCGCAGGGGAAGTTAGAGGGGAGTTCCTACGGCAGACTGTGTCAGAACAGAAAAACAGAAGTAACCAGAAGGCGTCTCCTGTAAAGCATCTAAATACAGGTTTCCTTTGTCCATAAGTTTAAAAATACATACATATATGCATATTTATATACAAACACATGTATAAAATGTGCTAAAACAAAGAGACATGGTTCAGCAGAAACCAGATACATTGTTTTAACTCATATTCATCCAGTGCTTTGAGCTGATGTATGTTTTGGGCAGATGAGGGGACTTGCAGGGTAGAAGGAAGTAAGCAGAGCCTCAAAAAGAAAAGTTGAAAGGATCATACTGTGATTAAGATGGATGCATTGCTGACAATGTCAGACCAACAGCTGCTAAATCTAGGAGACACTTGAAAGAGTCTCTCTATTTTGTTATATATGGAAGTCAATAGGTTATTTGGGCTAAGAACACCCTATTATTCAAATTTAGCTGACCCAGAAAGCCATGCCATCTTTCAATGGCAATTCAGAGGGCTTTGCCATTTAGATAGTGGTTTTGGTATTTCCTAGCACAAAAGTGTTCTGTGTAGTCTCATATGACATATGGATATATTGATCTTTTTTTTTTTTCCTGAAATGTATTAACTTAGTCTGTATAAGGCTTCAGAAAGCTATTTTGTGCTTGCAGCTGGTTAGATTGTTGAACACTTGTCATCAGAATCTCCTTTTTAAACCTTAAAACCAAAATGGAAATGAACCAAAGTTGTTTTTGCCTTCCTGTTTTGGAGCTTCTTCATTACCATTTTTAGTTACAGGTAATATTTCTTCATAGTAGTTTATTAATCCTATATATTGTCTGAGTCCTAATCCTACTTAGAATTTGTATTCTTTGATGGAATGTCTTCAGTGTACATTGTGCATAGGAAAACATCCCGAGAATAGGTTTTTCTGCTCATTGATATGACCATGTCCTTCCTTTTCTGATGTGTCTCTCTTGATCTCCATTTTTCATTGCATCATATTACTCTGCCTTTCCTCTTTATTTTTTTGTCCTTGACTTTTATGTCTACACTACAATTTGTGTTGACCTTGAGGTTGCCCTCAATTAGCTGAGCCATTTCAGTAGCATGGCCCACACCAAAAATCCTCTGCAACGTGCTTCTTATTTGAAAAGCAGAGCATCCTAGAAACTGTTCTGTGACCATTTTTCTTTTCCTTTCAAGTTAGTGTTTATTTCCAGGCAATAAAGAGAAGGAGTGATACAAAAGAGATAGAAATCAGAAGCAATAAATCATAGGAGCACTTCTGGTAGGTTTCCTGTGCTCATGCGTGCAGTGTCTGTGCCATCTGCAAAAAGAGGAGGATTAGGAAAGGTTTGGATGAGAGAGATAAATCTTATCCCTGAAAGTTCAACAAACCTCTCAGGATCCAAAAGATGGCTGCCAGGGATCAAGCACAGGAATTTGACAAATAATGGGCAGAGAGCAGGTTAGGCAGCCTTCGTGTTTGGCCTTAGATATGGCAGGTATTAGAGTTGCCGGACTTAGCACATTCAGGGTTTCTGACAGAAACCCCCAAACCCTGTTTGTGCGAGTTCTCCTACAGCTACGCATGGTTGCATGCCATACCCTGTGTATGGAAGGGCCGTGTTGGCCAGTTTTCCTTCAATGTCCCTGTTCTGCTTTGGAATTTATTCTATGGTCTGACTTCTGCACTGGCAACAGCAAACCTTGGCACCTAATGGCTAGGTGGGAAGTGTATTTGGCTTGTGGCCAGACGGAGATGAGGACAGTTTGTGTTGTCGTCATAAAAGACATGGTCATAGAGCAACCATGGTCAAAATGTGTGTTTGTGTAGCAGCTCTCAAGGCTTTCTGTGCTGATACAATAAAAATAATAAGATAGAAGTGGTTTACTAGATAGTAAATTACTACTTAGTTTTAAGATTTGCTACCTGCATATTTTTAAATGCTAAAGTGATTAGCCACTTTGTTAATAGATCTGCTAACTAGTTTTGGTAGTGAGCTAGTTTTGTTCGTTTTCCTGTTTTCCAGCCCAAGAAGGTCATACTGGTCTTTAAAAGAGTGGGTGAACTGTGACACGTACTGTTATCACTCACATGCCACACATGAATTTTTGCTAGATGACAGTCAGTGATATAACTCCCATGCTTGTGTCTTCTGCATCACCAAATTCTCCTTCTATACCTCTCCTGTGAAATAACAAGTGGCAATTTTGCAGTGGATTTTGTGGGATGCCATTCAATTGCAATCAATAGCTTGGTGAAATCATTTTTCACAAATATCAGCTAAGGCGCTACAGGCATCTCTTTCAGAATGTGCTCAGAAAAAAATAAAGTTGCTTCAGCCACATTTTTTTTTTCTGCAGCTGTATGCAGTTTTGATATTCGATTTCATAGAATCAAAGAGGTTGCTTTCTCATAAATCAATGGTCAAGACCGGTAGTCTGCAGTGGCTGATGCTGGTGGCTGGACATGGACAGAGCGTGGAAGTGAAGGATGGAGCAGGGACTTGATGCATGTTCTGATTTTCCAGTCCACAGTATTTTCTCTTTTATATAGCATCATGTGAGAAGGGGACAGCTTGGCTATAGTAACAGTTTTAATCTAGATCTTTCGTATCCACTGATGGTTATCTGAAGGAAGGTTACGCTGATTAGTTTGTTTTCTAGTAGAGGGAGTGGAAATGACTGCACGTCTTCAAACAGGAGGACCTGCGGATGCATAAAAGTTTCCTTGTGTTACCACTGCCTCCAGCTACCATTTGTCTCTTACATGCACATGGAAGTACATACGGGGTGTTTTTTCCCCTATATTTAGAGAATTCTTTTTTCCCTGTATAATTTCCTTCATTCTTTGTTGAGAATTTTATTTGTGAGAATTAGCTATATAATGTATATATTAATCAGGTTAGTTTCTGCTTTCTCCTTTTGCTAGGAATGCGTTGCTTCTTCGTTTGAGTAATTATTTCTGATTTATAGCGAATAATATCTATGAGCAAAAGGTTATATAAATATCTTCCCAAGCTTAGTCTTAATTTTGCTTAGTGAGTGAAGGAAGATAAAAGGCAACATCTTTCCCAGGGCTCTTAAACATTAGAACTTGAACCTAATTAAGGGATTTGACTTTTTTTGTTTATTTGTTTGTTTGTTTAAATCATTTTAACAACTGAGATGCTTAAGGCACCCCTAGTGGGACGTGCATGGTTCCTGGCATGAGAATGGGTCTGGGGACTAACTCATGGCCTTCTGGCATCCAGTCTCCGTTGTACCATTTTGCCGCATGTGACGATTTACTTCTTACTTCCCCTCCTCTAAAATGATGCCAACAGTTGGCTTGTATCATGTGGGGAGCGAGGAGGTTGATCAGCCAAGATCTACGAATTATTTTGTTGATGGAAAATGTGTATACTTTAGTAAGGCCATGATTATTAGTCGTGTCTTTAAACAATCTTGCACTCAATTTCAGGGCATTCTGCCTGCATGAGAATAGTGAGAGCAGATTTTTATGTTGAAATTGTGGTGAACTATTGTAGATTAATTTTAATTACAGTCCATCAACATTTGCATTCTATTTGGGATGGCAGTTCCAGTAAGCTTTTTAAAAATGTGGTGGTACAAATGGAAAAGTTTTGGCAAATATTAAATGTAACAATGAAGACTTTTGTTCCTCATTAAACCATTTCTTGATGTTTCCCGATAGATTTTCATCTAAACACTTGCTAATCCCAGAGCTCTGACAGGCAAGGCCTGCTGAATTAGGCCAACCACTGCTACAAATAGCTACTGCGCATGAAACAGTAATCATTGCTTTCCAGTCTATTATTAGATTAACTTCATAGGGATTGCTTTTTTCTCCTGTGAGTTGATGCATAAATGACATGCTTTACCCTCCAATAAATCTAACAGCAGAGTGGCTATGACATGATGTTCATACCCCTTAGTCCCATGACAGATTATTTTTGATTGCTGCAGAAGTTTACAGCAGCTTGAAACCATTAGAATTTAAAGGCATCATTGAAATTTTACAGGGTACCTGACTCAGACACAACAGGGCTAGTACTGAGCTAAGTTGGGAGGTATTGGCTCCGCGTTGCGATGACTTGTCACAGGGAGTCTTAGTTACGCTGATTCCCAGCTGTCCTTCAGAGGAGGTGGATGCTCACACAGTGCTGCACCTTTGCTATCATACCTTGGAGAATGCAGGCTCCTGCACATAATATTCCTGCGCTTGAAACTGCAACCTAGAGACAGTTGCAACTGTTAAAACGTGTGAAGACGATGTTATACGCAGACAGTGCTCGTACTTACGTGGAGGAACTTACAGAAGCCCTTTTGAACTTTTGTTGCTTGTTAACCTTTATTGGAACTCATACTGGTGATCACTTTTCTTCCATGTAGCAGTAAATAGAAGTTTGTACTGTTAGAAAGGATGAAATTAAGTGTTAATAACATACGTGCTTTTAATAGTGTTCTTTTTTTCCAGATGTAAGAACTTTGTTTTTTCCTGATGAAACCCAGATAAAGTTTGCAAAGCTCAAGACTCTTCAAATCCAAGGTGTTTACTACTATTTATATCTCATGTGAATGAATGTCTATATTTGGTTCTGGCTTTAAACTGTGTTTATCCATTATTTCATGGAGGTGTGTAAATTTGCTGCTTTTAGATATATGGCAATCAACTGTAAAACTGCTGTCCGTGTTAGTAAGAAGATGCACTGATTCCCATTGATGTGTGTTTGTACATACCCAATAAGCATCACATCAAACTGGTCCCAGCAGGTTTCCATAAATCTCTCAGTAGATTTCTATTCTATTCTATGCAGTTACTAAAAAAACCACCTTTATTTAAAAAATAATTTATTTTTTTTTTATCTTTAGCGTCAGTTTTATATGCTAAACAAAGTGACTGAACCTGCTTGTGTTCTTAACCTCTGTCTGTAATAGATATGTCCAGCATATTCAGGTTGATGAATCTGGTATCAGGTAGAGAGCTAGCCTTAACACAGATCTACTGTAGCCTCATGGTATTTTTGTATCTGACTAATATACTTTGTAAATAATGGCATAATAGGGAATAAAATATGATAGCGTGAACGATATATATTCTTGATAGCTAAATGCGATATTCTCCAAAGAAAGCTTTAAGATATTTGTTCTAATTATCTTTAAAACAAATAGAACAGAACAAAACACGTGTTTAATAATTGCACAGATTGAGTCCCTTACCAAGCTGACTTTGGGAATTAGTTCTCAGTTTTGCATATAGTAGTCACAAACCAACTTTTCTGAGTACTCTTTAGCATAGCTGTCCTTTTCTGTTTAAGGGAGAAAACTGAACAAGAAGCAACAAACAGATTTTTTTGTGGAACGCTCAAGCTCCACATTTTTGTGTAGCAGTGTGCTTATGGTACACTCTCTTCGGAAATAGGACTGATTTTATTAGTGTAAAATATTTATTCCTAAAGAGGTGAATTATAATTTAAAAAATACTGGAAATGCATTTGGAATTTCTAAATACAAACTTTTCCTACAGAACCTTGAGCATTAAAAGCTTTGCTCATTAAGTCAGGGAAGAGAATTAATACCTTCTGTACCCAAGCACGTATTACATTTGGTTGTATTAGAACATGCTGCAATTCGATCTCGGGTATTCACAGCATTCTTTGAATAGGCTGTGAGTCTGAGCTCTGTGATACTGTTCATATGTGTATCTGAATACCTGACTCAAATACCTAACTTAAATTTGGTTGTGGTTGGTATACCCAGTGTTGTTACAGTAGTAGACAAGGCCAAGTGGTTTTTATGGTACTGGGCTTGCCTCTGATACGTGACCTCTTTTCTTTCTCTCCATATGGGCATTTCTACTTATTTTGAGATCTTCAGTTTTCTAAATGATGATGAAATTATAATCAATTAGGGTCTGTGTTACAAAACCTTCTGTACATGAAATAAAAGGTGCTGACAATACCATATCATTTCAGAATTAGGCCATTCTTCTTCTAACCTGTAAGAGCCAAAAGTGAAGGGAACTGAGGATTAATCTGTTGTTTATATCCGTATGTAACCTTGCAACATATGGATTAGATCTTCTCTGCACCTGTAGTATAACATTTTCCTCATGCTACAGCGTAATACCTTAACTAAAACCATGGAAGCTTTCTAATGACTTCAAAGAAATCAAAAACCACATTCAGGTTGAAAGCATTTTATTGTTTGTAATTTTTAGCTTAGTGCATATTAAATGTAATAACTGATGAGTTTAGTAGAATAATCGCTATTACCATATGCAAGAAACATGCTTCATAAGTTATATAACTCTTTAAGAACTGTTAACTTTTATAGAATTTGCTGCAACAAATCATTCTGGGAATATCTTATACTTGTGTTTTCAATTGAGGTTCCAACATTTGGTTGAAGTCTATTCTGTACTTCTATCATCTCATAATTCCCTCCAGAGAAAAGAGAGAACAATCTTCATGTTGGGAGGGAGGATGAGGGAATGATAATTGAAACCATGTAATAAAAAGGTAATTTAGCAAAACTATTAGTTTTAGTTGTTGTTGTGGTGTTTGTTGTTGGTGTTTTTTGTTAGTTTTTTTTCTTTTTACTATTTTAAGCCCATTATTTTTAAAATTACTTCTGTATTAAAAAGGCTGTAAAACTACAGTGGATGTCAGCACATTACATCTTAATTCTCATTTTCCTTTGCATGAATAGTAAAATCTTTATAAATTGTGAACTAAAATTAATTGAATAAACTTCAGCTGAACATTTTAAGGTTTCTGTTCGAATTGAAAAGAGCATATTGTAGACTTTTAAAGTATCATTTAATGGTTTCCAACATTGACCACACCTCGAGTGCAGTACAGGAAGAAAGTGCTGATGGAGAAAAACAAAAACCAAGAACAAATGTTAATTAGTATCGTATGATTTATAGCTGTGTTTACAGCAGCAATACAGTTACTAACACCCAGATCTATTGCTAGATCATAGTTTTCCATCCAATAAAGAGCCATTATCAGCTACAACTTTTATCAGCCTGGACAGCCAGTGAGTTGCACCAGTTCAGCACGTAGGGCTACTTGGAGAAACAGATTACGGGCCTGGCCCAGGTAACATTTCTTGCTAGGTCACTTTTAGGCTGAATTGGTTTCTTGCCTGGTTCCTAGAACCGCCTCACGAACTGGGGCTTTGCATTACATTGGTAACTCAGGGAGCTCGGCGAACAGAGAAGGCGGTGGTGAGACCGGAGCAGGAGAACATGCTGCTGCTGCACAGGTGCTCCTAGCTTTAGGCAAATAACCTGTGGGTGGCTTGGTTGTGGTTTTGGCTTTTGGGTGAATTCTCTCCCACCTGTGTATTGTGACTTCAGTGTGCTGGTGAACTGTGACTGAATGCTCAACAGGAGTTGCCTTCCCCCTAGCCATCCTCCAGATTCTCCTCAGGGTTGTCTTCTGTGTGGTATCTTCATCAATAACTTGAATGATGCTCTAACGTCTGCTTCCAGCATCTGCAGATTGACAGCAACTGTGAACTTGGGAAGGGAGGTTCAGAATTCAAAATGATCGTGATAAATTGAAGAGGTGACTTGAGACTGGTAAGATGAAATTCAATAAAGGTAACTGTGGTGGCTAGGAAGGAGAAATGTGCGTAAGTACAGACTGCAGTATACCTGGCCAGGAAACCAAAAGAGGAAAAAGAATCTATAGATTAAAATGGATTGCAAATGGAATTGGTTGCTTTTGTGGTGTTGGTTTTGTTGTTTTTTTTGTTGGTTGTTTTTTCTAAACAGTTAGTTCTTACTCTGGGTGTATTAATAGTGTGTGTCTATGCTGGCATGTGTGTTTCAAGGGAAGCCTGTGCTGTAATACTGGGTATAGATAGAGCTGAGCATCTTTTTTTTTTTTTCTTTTTTCTTTTTTCAGTCCTTGAGCTAAAAGTGACATTTCCTTTAGTTTCTGAAGCAATACTGAGGCTTAAGTACTCTTTACCCTTTCTAGTGCATCTCTGTTGTTAATAGATGGCAAACTCTGAATATGCCTTTGTTTTTCTTAACTTCAGTTGAAAACCTCTACAGTGTAGCCATTTGGCCATAAATCAAAAAATAACCAAAGGGTGTTAATTAAAGGACATGCAATATCAAATATGGTATCTATTTGTCTCTAATTAAACTAATTGTTTCTAATGGAAGAAAATGTTCTTTTAAAGTATTCATCATCTTATCTATAATTTCCATGAGTTTTATGATTTTCAGGAAATCTAACATCAACTTAAAAGCATAAATGACTATAGCAACAAATTTAGAAGCTATCAGTAAATCCAGGATATTGTTATATAAACAATGTATTTCCTTATAAGTATATTAATATAAATAGAACAACTGCTTATAGCAAAAAAAATATTATTAACAACTGAATTCTAAAGTACTAAAATTCATTAAAACTGATTCCTGACATTTCTGACTTGAAGACTAGGCCTCAGCAAGGCATAAAGTGCATTAGTGCCATTTCTCAAAGCGCTTAAAAGATTTCTAAAAACATAGGTAAAAGGTTTCCATTCACAGATCTAATGTTAAACTGAATTACAAGATAAAAAATCAGGAAATTCATATGGCAAATAGAATGATCTGAACTTTGAATTTACTTTATTCTGTAGATCAATACAAATATATATTTAAAGCTACCAAGTAATTGGTGATCATGAAATCCTTTTGTATCAGCGTGTGATGCTTTAAGCAGCTTTTTGCTCAGTTACATTTTAAAGTGATGCTGAGACTTGTGAAACTGTTAAGTAGTTTACTGCATGTTTACATCTGTGAATTCCTGTCCATATCAGATGCCAAGGTAAACAGATACAAACCCTGTGAAGTGTAGTTTGCTCTCCTTTTGAGGGTTAGGTACTTTTTTTTTTGCAGTTGTCTTCGCATTTCAATTGATCTCCATTAGGCTTTTGAAAACCAGTAACAATTGGGGTCATGGCACAAAGTAAGAAATTTTTGCTGCAGTGGTCAGTGTTTACAGGAAATGGTGAAACATGATGTCTAATCCTGTTAAGTATTATCATGTTCCCACCCCGTTTGACTTCGGGGGCATGTAAGAACCTCGTGGGCTCATGTCTTGATGACCCAGTCTCGAGGTTAAGTTGAAGAATATCCTGATTGTAAAGATCGGAATCTGTGTTGCCTAAAACTGGGAGGTCCACTTTTGTTTTCACATATGCTCTAAATTTTACAAGAAAATGTATATGCTTTGTAAGGGTTTGGAAAAAAAAAAAAAAGGTTGGCAACTCTTCCAATTTTTCTCCAACTCTTGGAATTTTTGGCTGAAATTAAGTTTAACTCTCCGTATTTGATTGTCTACATACCACTCTTTATATAAAGTCCAGAATCAAGAGCAGCTTCCATTACATGCTAGCAAGCACTATGAAAGGTTCACAGACCTGGAGCTTATGAGCTTGGTCGCGGTCTGTTTTCTCGGTGGGTCATTAGAAGTTAATGGGTGTATCTGCATGCAGTCCTCATTACTGCCTGCCCTCCTATGGAAAGCAGTGGTCCCCTCTCTTGTCCCCAGGCTGAGTGGCTAGGGTCACTCTTTCATAACCCATTTCAGTCAAGTTAGTTTAACAGTTTAACATGTTTTTAGATAAGTTACAGAGCAACTGCAGAAGTACCACAACTGACACATCCGATGACAATGTCATACAGAAGTTGATACGTACCTGATGGGTATCAAGGTGGGTACTTCCCCAGCCAGAAACACTGAGGCTGGACATATAAGCTCTAAGTTTTAAAACCAGTCTGTACTCTCCAGTTTGGGTGTATATGAGTGCGGCTGTGTTGCTCTTGTTGCACTTGTGGGGTTGCATGTTTCCCGACAGTGGGTACCCAGTCCTGCTTGTGCTGCCCTTTGCTGTCTGGGACATCCCACAGGGCAGGTAGAACCTTCCAGCACTTTACAAACATCAGAAAACGGCAAACTACAGTAAATGAGCTGCCATAGATTCAGCCAATACATAACAAATTAAATGATCTGTAGCAATTTATTGTAGTGGATTAATTGTTTTGCATTTCTTTTTTAAAAAAAAAATCTTCTGATGACTTCGTGCCGTCTGGTAGGCTTGCCATTGACGCAGCAGTCCCAGGGCTAGAAAATACAGTGTATTTAAGGCAAGTTTTGCCCTGTTAAAAGATCTAAACTGTACATGTTTTAAATCTGAAGAGTCAGAGACATGCTCAGCTAGGGTACGCAAAACTTACGGACATCTTTCTCTCATCCGTTCACACAGAGTGTAGCGCTCCATATGCCTAACTGCAAAAGGCATGGTGTGTTCTGTCTTCCCCGAACATGCTGTCCTTCCCTTTTCTAAGCATGCCGGTGGGTGGGTGGGCGAGCGTACAAGCATGCACGTCTGTGCTTGGGCGCGTGTGTAAGCACACACAAGTCGCAGCAGCGTTGACATAGCTTTTCTATTTGCTATCACTTCTAAATGCTGGGATTACCTGGGCGATTGTTTTCTCAGAATGCCATAATGTAATCTCAAACCTAATACTCCAACAACCATGCACTAATTAAAACTGCAATTATATTTTTGCTCAAACAAAACGACTTAATAAACATTATCACAAACTGTTTACCCTTCCCAAAAACAATTTATGCTCACTAATACAATTTCCCATTAAAACTGCTGCCAGGTAAATTAAAAACTCTTGAAATAGTAAGTAAGTGGGAAATTAATTCAACAGTTTAATCTAGAGCTAATAACAGTTGCAAGCTCAGAAAAAGATTGCTACAGCGGGGAGTTAATTAACAGCTTATTCCCCATTTGATAAAAGTAATCCACTCTAATTCCAGTGTAATTTACCTCAATGTAATATAAAACCACAAGCTGCTTCTGGTGCTAGTAATTATTAGCCTTGTCCTGTAGCCACATTGACAATAAAAGTCAGCAGTATCTTAATAATAAGAGGCAGTCTGCTAAATGCCCACAATTAAAGATGTAACATGAAATCTTGAAACTGCAACAATCATGTATATTGCTAAACAGACTGGAGGTACAATTTCACTAGAAATAAGCACGTCTAATTGCTGCCCCCAGTTCTAAGAACCAGGTGTGCCTTTCATAAACCCAGGTTATTCCACTACAGAAAGTTCTGTCTAATAAATGCACTGGGGAGGATACAGGTTACAAACAGGTCTGCTTGTTTCAACTTCTAGTGAGCCTGTGTGGATTTGGTTTTGTTATTTTCTCTGTCATGCAAATTCAATACAAAGTTTGGTACTCTTGACCTGAAATATCATACTGGCATCACAAATTCAGTGTGGCTTTTTTGACCTCAGCTATGTTGAAGTCTGTTTTCCTTTCTTTTCTCTTCGTGGGGTTAAAACCAAGGATCAGATTTTGTATATTCATACATGTATACATACATATATACAAACATCCGTCTATATGAATATATGTAACATGTTTTATTATGCGTTTTCCCAATTGATCCCAGGAGAATACATTCTGATAATTATTTTGATTTGCTTGTGAGCAATCGTGACAGCCCACCACTAGGGAGCTCGCGCTGTATTTAAGTATTCCCACGTTCTTAGTTTGGTTTCTGAGTATCTGGTAGACTCCTTGGTCTGCCTGCATGATGTGCTCTTAGCATTTTTCCATTGTCACTGATTTAGGGATGTCATAGTAAGGATAAGTTGGTACACTGTAATCATAATTTACCTTAAGTGCAGGAAATTAAATGACCTACTTTATCATATAAATACTGGTACTTGAAATAAGAAATGTATGGCATTATTTTAACCCATTGGTTATTAACAAGGGGTGAGTGGTTTTGATTTTCTGCTATCGCCTAAAACATTTGTTTATAATATTGATGTATTTGAGAAGGTTCCTTCTGGGGCTTTGATGGGTTTCTCACAAATAAAACTTTTGCCTGCTGGGATGTGCTCCACTGGATAGCAATTGCAAACAACTACAACTGAGGTTATAATTGTGGAGTTTTTTAATTATTCTAACCAGAGAAAGAATTAACTTCAAAGGCTAACATTGAAAATACAAAGGTTCGAGTACTGTGTGCTCACACCTTTGTAAATGTGTCAGAGTTGGTGACAAAAATGAAGACAGTGACCATAGCGATAGTTCAGCTACTGAACAGATACTGTATTCCTTCCCACTTGTTCTTCAAGAAGCTGGAATTTCCTCGGCCTAGTGCAGAGGCAGATGGATGTTTAGAACTGAATTATGCTTTTAGAATGCATGAGATACGGTAGGGGACTCTGCATATTCGGCAGCATTCATGGGAGATCCACCTCAGACAAACTGAAAGCGAATAGAAACCAAGTATTTGAGGCCTCTGTGGGGAGCCTAGAGGATGTATAAACTCCCATCCTAAAACTACTGTAATGCAATACATCTTTATTCATACTCTTTTTGTCAAAAATGTGCTTAATTACTATGAAGGTGATTAAGGCACTTAAACACCTGCCCTACGAAGATAGGCAGAGAGTGCTGGGACTCTTCAGCCTTGAGTAGCAAAGGTTCAAGTGGGCATCTCAGCCATGTGGGAAAATAGGCGGTGGGGGAGTAAAAAAGACAGCCAGGTTCCTCTTGGTGCTGCACAGTGAACTATGGGGGGTGTTGAAATACACAATCTTCAGAGATCCTTTCCAACCCTCTCTGTTTTCTGATACTTCATAATGCACTGGAATTTCTCCTTAATCTAGTGAAAATTTGTTGTTTTGAGGTTCTTCTTTCAGGCATTTTCCATCAAATAAGACAAGGTAAGAGCTGTTAACTGAATGAAATATGATGGCGAGGAGTAGACTGAATGTGTGAAATGATCATTTTTTATCTGTGAAAGCAGTAATACCGACTCTTAAGAGAAACTGTTGGTGTCTGACTATAACTACGCTTAAGCTATGCTACCCAATCTCACTTCATTTATGTACATATGTGTATTTCGTCTATACACAAAATCCTTAGTATAAGTGAAGTGATCCTTAAAATTCTGTAGGTCAAGGATTGAAGTCCAATCTTTGCAGATGCTCAAACTAGCTAGACCTAGAAATGAATTAGCACACCTCATCAGCTGCTCATCC
Source organism: Anser cygnoides (assembly GCF_040182565.1). NCBI lineage: Eukaryota > Metazoa > Chordata > Aves > Anseriformes > Anatidae > Anser > Anser cygnoides. The sequence continues at coordinate 18,814,155 of NC_089885.1, read as the reverse complement.
TTGCTCATGCGGGCCTCCGTGCTTTCATTGCAGTCATTGTTTCCGTGCTTATCTGAGCCATAGCAGAGGTGGGGCAGACTTCGAGCAATTCTAGTACAGCAGCTTGATCTGAGTTAAGATTTCAGCTAGACTGTGTGGGGAATAATTCTGAAGGGCTGAGTACTGCTGGCCAGACTCAGGGTGTTGCCTTGTGTGTCTGACAGTGGAGAGCTGAAGGAGGAAGCAGGCTCCCAAGCCGTGGGTGCTGCCTGTTGTGCAGAGGTGGCCAAAAGCGTCGTGTGTCCACTTCAGAAATGCTGTAATGTAAAGGTTGATGGATTAAAATAAACGGACCCTAAAAGAGCTGTTGTGGTTGATAATCCTCCAGTAGTACCAGCTCTCCTTTTCACTAACTGCTGAATCAGGCAAGTTAGCGCAGGACGAGAAGTGCCCATAGGAATGTGTGAGGTGACGGTGTTAGCATGATTCTGATGCGTTGTAAGAGGAATCCTGTTCTGCATAGCCCTGACGTGCTTTGGCAAGAGCCCGAGAGGCAGCAGCCGCTCAGCAGGAGGGATCTGGTTTCCGCAGGCGGAGGAGCACAGGAGGTGCTCAGGGGCACGGCCCTGGGGATGAGTTTTGGGGCTGAGCGGGCAGCGGGGCTGGGCAGCGCTCCCGGGAGCACCGCTGGGTTGTGCAGGACTCGGCTCAACACCGTGGTGAGAGCATGTGCCGCAGCCGCGTCCTCCACACGGGTGCCTGAAGTGTGGAACAAGAGCCAAAGAACAAGCCTGTGTACAAAATACAAACATAACGCTTGTTGTTTGCCAGCTGTAGAGTGCAGTCAGTCTCAAGGTAAAGTAAAATAACCTCAAGGACACGGCTTAATTTCCATCTGAGGCATGGTTAAGCTTGTTAATCGTCAGGGATAGATGTGAAAAAACACAGCTATCAGGGGCACAGGTTTTGACCAGCTCTTCTTGCCTGTTATAAATGAGCATTTCCAAAGAACAGATGCATTTGGCGATGACATAGACAACTAAAACCAATAAGATATTAGAGAATTTTTTCTTAAGTTCGAATTTCACCAAGATATTTAAAAAACAAAGTAATAGCCTGCGTACACAATTTCTGAGCGCAAACAGTGTGTTTAACCCGTGGTACACGGAAATGAAGTTATGCCATGTTCTGAAGAGGTCACCATTTTCAGTGGTCCTGACTCTTCCACGAGGAGTGCGCTCAGTGGGGTAATCGGCAGTGCAAGCAGCAGCTCGTGGCCCTGGAGTGCTCCTCGATTGCCTGCTTGAATAAATAGTAAGGTGTTGGAGCACCATCCTGAGAATCTGTGTAGGCCACTTCTGTAATCTGAGGTAGGAAACTTCACCATGCTATTCCTTTGTAAACCCCCAGTTTCTAGCTGAACTAGAACGGTGTCACATCCAGTTAGCAGCACGTCTTGTCCCATGCCCCAGGAAATAGTCCCAGTGGGTATTTATTTGCACTGTTATAAGTTGACCATTTATCCCAGTTTATGTCAGACTTTCTGCCTATTGCTGCATATTCATGGCACTTCATCTACATGTTCAAGTGCTCGGTGTTTTTCTTGTTGCCTTTTTCCCCTCCCTCCACCCTGAATTCAGTGAGCTGGTAGCAGATGTACTGAGAGCCCGGGAAAGTGAGGGTCCCCGACACAGAGAATTAGATCAGTAATTTTTGTAGCAGGAGTGATGTGGAAGATAGCTGCAGACAGTGGGGGCAGGCGTTGGGATTGGCGGTGAGAGGGAGGATTTCAAAGCTCCAGGTTCAGGAGAGAACTAGGTGATGCTGTTCCTGATTTATATAGGATTTAGGCTCATGTTTACAGTCATATAACTTGTTAGCACATTTTTAGCAAGTCAGTTATGTTCTTCTTCCCAGTTTGTCTGGCCTTTCAGACAAGTTCTATTATGCTAATGTAATTAATATACATTCTAAAAAACAGGATAACAGCAGTTTATTTCAAGATTGTCTACTTTGCTTTTTTAGTTCTGTTTCCCATGCTGCCACTCAACACTTCACAGCTAATGCTAAAAGAGCCTTCTTTTCTGCAATTCTTTCTGGCACGGAAGGGCTTTCCTGTATCTCTCTGCCTCATTGACTCTCCATCTCATTTAAAAATCTTTGCTGAAAATACATCTTTTTCCCCTTGCATGACCCTCATAATTTTTATCTCTCTCTGCTGTTATTTTAGTATGTAATTTTACTTTTAAACTAGCTGATGGCCCTCCATTTGAGAAAGGGCAATCAATAAATTATGTGCTGATTGTGGATATTCTTCATCATATTTTGGTATTTCATTGTCCAGACTGTAACAGTTGATATATATTTTTGTTGTACTTTTTCACCTACTTTAGGGTATCATTATTCTTGGCTTTTAATAATTGAAAGAAAATTCAATCTTTTTCCACCAGGAAAGAGGGAGAATGAAGGAATGAATCTCCACCTGCTAAATATCATTTATATCAGTTAATGGCCTTGCTGAGGAAACACAAGCTTGAGTAAAGTTGATGTGGGTTGAGCAAAGACAGTGAATTGTTTTCTTGAATAATTTTTGGTTTATGTTACTAAATCATCAAGTAGCAGCTTCCAGAGATAGTAAACCTCTATGAAAAACTGGCCAGGAATTTCTGAAATACTTTTTTTTGGTGAAAATGGAAGCTTTTGGTGAGGGGAACTTATATGGCATCTTTAACAGGAGAGGTTTTTAAGTCCTACCTTGGTGCTTTTCCCAGGGTGTGAAGGAGTGTCTGCATCCTTTGGGATAACTTTAGGGTGCCTAGTATTCTAGTGTGCAGATGATGACTAAAATCTACAATTAACAGAAAATTAGTAGCAGTGAAATCTAGAGGAAAAATAAACTACCTACTGGAATGTGCTCATTCTGACAACACAAAGGTCTGGATATGTAGGTAGGTCTGAATATGTATGTATTATGTTTAAGCATAAATAATACCTTCCTTTAGCATAAATACTTATATTCTTGTAGTTTAGTTCTCTAATCTTGTTATGTGCTAATTAAAAAAAAAGACGGGACTGAGCAACTCTTGGCATTTTAGAAAGTTTTTCTGCATTGTTGTATTCTTTCTAACAGGTGATTAAAACATACATGGTGAGAAAAGTCTGTCTTACTGCTGTCTTACGTATTTTTTGGATTAATTTAATATTTAATGTCTGCTTATAGTAGATCCACCCACATAGGAGTTTCTTTTCCAGCATTCAGGAATGGTTGGTGCTGGTTGGTCTTCATGCTGTCGCTTGAGAACTAAATTGTAATATGTAAAAAAAGCAGGAACATATTCTTAGGTCATCTCAATGCATGAATCCAATCTCATAAAGATTTTTATTATGGTTTGAGGGATGAGATGTGCATCTTATTCATTTGCTCATACACATTCTAGCTGCTGACCCATTCATCAAATGCACAAGTCCAGGCCAACGGGAATGATCTCTCCAAGAAAGATAAAGAGCAGAAATTTCAAATGGAAGACATTCTTCTTTGTAGTGGCTCACCTCATCTGCCATCAGTTGGAATTGATATTAGCTAGCTTGTCATATGCCACTGTATCTAAGCAATACATACTATGAGAGTAGCTGGGGGAAAAAAAAAGGGAGGTGTGTGTAAATATAGCTTATAAAATAAAATCAGGGGAATTGTTTCATGTGTTGTTAAGGGAATGCTGAAATATTTTGTAGAAGCCTTTCAATTATTTCAATCTAGAAATTTTTGGGGGGTTGGGGTGGGGTGGGTGAATAGCGAGCAGTAACACATTATTGGCGATGGAATGTCATCAGGCAGCCAAAACCAAAGAGAGACCACCTTGCAATCTGAAAACACTGATTGCATTTCGTGCGAAGCCAGTAGCATAAATATGCTTATTTGTTTCTTAGTTTCGGTAAATGGCTTAATTAATGAATATCTCATTGGCTAATGCTATGCCTGCAGCATTACAAGTGAAAGTGTTAATGTTTGACCGTTAGAGCACCAAAAACTTTGAAGCTGACACTGAATTTTGTAAATATAAAACAGCAAGAACTAAATATGATATATTTTCAAGTTCCTGGAAAATTAAAAGATCAGCTTTTACAGCCATGAAAATTATTTACTAATCTTTATATATACTCACCAGTGGATTATATCATGAAACATGGCTATGTATTCAGGGTAGCTCTAATTGTGCCAGATGATTTGGTAAGAAATAATCAGTACCAGTCTGTTTTGGGCAGGAATCTTTTACATGGAGGACACCTTCTTCAAAGGTTACTTTCCTGGTTAAACAAAAATTACCGTATTAAAGATTGCTAAGTTGCATGAAAAGCTCTTTCTTAGAGTTAGTCCCTCTGGTGAAATTGCAATAAAATTTGGTAAGGAATTTCTCAGGTGTAAGCAATGCACTGCTTGTGCTGCAGATAACGTGCAGGAAGTATGCAGAATTCCTGAGCTCTGGTTCATTACGAATATTGTCTTAGTTACTAATTTCAAAATTCGTGACAGCCATTTTGTTTGTTGATTCCCTTCAAGAACATTAACAGGAGAAATACTGATAGAACAACTTTCAGTTCTCTGTTTGAGAGTATGGGCAAGCAAGGAAAAAGAAATTGAACTGTTAAAACTACAACAGTGCTGCTCGCTCAAAATGTAGTTCTGGCTCCCCTGAAGTCTCTTCAAATTGGCAAAAGATATTGTTTGCAAAATCCTAAAAGTAAATAACCAAAATATTTATTTTAATGTGTATTTTTATTAAACTAGACAGCATTATTACTGCCATGGATTAAAGACCTGTAATGTGACTTTAATATTGTTATTAGATGTTAATGTCTTAGGATAGTGCTCTGAAGATGAAATAGTTCTCATTTACTTTTCACCATAATGAATACTAATGTGTCAGGGGACAGTAGGCATCTTTGCCTTCTGTTCAGTTTGGCCAAATAGGAAAGACGAGAACAGAAGACAACAATTAGTCATCTGTGAGTGAATGCAACTGGAAGTTGTGACTAAAGCCAATTGAAATCCGGTTGTACAGATCTCCCTCTCATTTTTCTGTTTTGACTAAATAAAATAAGAACAGACAGTAAGTTGTCCGGTTTCCAAGATTTCTGGTGAGAATTATTCATAATAGATTTGTTATTTCTACAGTGGTTTACAATACCATTTCATCTCGTTATTGGAGATGTTATGCTCATCATATTATGAGCTCTTCCACGAAGGGAAAAATAACTCACTGCCTGGAGAGAGTTTATTTTCTGCACTCACAATAAGACGCTAAATATTTTTGCTCAAAAACAAAAATATTTAATCTTCTGGGCAAAATTAATGTAATGCTATTTTCAGTAAATGTGGGAAGCTATCACAGGTATAATAGAACAAAATCTAGTTTTGTTACTCTGTGCATAGGAATATTTATTTACCCAGGCTTAGAATTGCTCAGGGTCCCTCTTTTTCCTAGCTGGGAGCCTTGTCCACTCTTTGAATCCACAGCAGAATACCTTAAGTGCTGTCTGTAGTAAATAATAATTTGGACGTAAGTTAAAATAGTTAGAGTTAATATTTTTATTTATTTATAAGGGTTTGCTTGTGGCGGCAAAAGTTACATATGAACGTGGCATGGATGCTATTTCTTTCTCACTGTTTTGGCCTAAAGGGTCTCGCAGATGTCAGGTAGAAGAGCAACCTTCCTCCCTGGGGCTGGCCTGACTCTCAGTCCTACTTCCAGAGGCTTGGCAGCTCTAAAGCTACCAGTCAAATTCAGTGTCTGAAGAACTGGGAAAAGTTTGTGAATGCTGCTTTCGTCACACATACGTCATCATAATGCAGGCGTGTAGTTTATAGAGGTGTTCCTGCTAAGCACCTAAGAACAACGGTGAAATTCATTAGATGCAGTTATTTTTCATCACTGCAGTTTTGAGTGCTGCTGAATATGGAATATCCTGAAAATCAAATTCAGTTTATATCTAGACGTGCATATAGTGGCTGTGAGAGTGTATCTTGTCAGTGTTCTGGATTTCTTCCAGCAATAAATAAGCAAAATACAGCAGCGTATGATCCTCTAGTTCATACGTTATTTTGGAGAGAAGGGTTCTATTTTCATTGTGGAGAGAGTTAACATTTTATTTTACTGTTTTTGTCGATTACGTTATGTGGTGCAAATTACTCTTTTAAGAAGACCAGCATTTCATACGGAGCATTACAGCAGCACAGTAATTCTCTGTCTGCCCTCGCCCGTTAGTGCAAGGTCTGCGCACCCGCAGCGAGACTTGGGCTGAGGTTGGCACCCCGAGAGCCCTGGGCTGCCCACCCGGAGCGGGCGCTGCTGGCACGGCCTGGGTTCAGTTCTGTCGCACCTCTCTGTGCTGCTGTTTCTCTCTGGAAAATTTCCCTGGTTAAAAAGAAAACAGAAGAAAATCTCGTGATCACTTTGGGGCTCTGGCTGTTACTTTTTACAAGGTAGAGTTATTGATGTCTCCATACCATATGGTGTGATCCTGCGATGCCTCTTATACAATCTGATATATAAGCATATATCTCAATAGTTCAATATTCGTAATATAAATCTCTCTTTTGATATGTTCCAACAGATAAAGCTGGACCTTTTACATGGTTACCAAGGACAAAGTTAATCAGCTACTATTTTAGTTAATTTTTGCCTTATATTCTTGTGTATTTTACTTGGTAGAAGTTATTTTTTCATCCATAAATACACTCATGTTTTTTAAAATACATAATGGTTTTCTTGCATAGAACCAGACACAGAGGATTGTGAAGAGTGTATTTGCTTTTTTTATTATTTAAGAAGCAGGATGTTTTTGAAACTTGAGACCAACAGCACAACAATTGGAACTCAAAACTGTAACTCCAGGTTACAGCTGGTAACTTCGTTTATCATACATCTGAAATATTTTTTGGTATTTAATTAAGTAGTATAATTCCCCTATTTTTGTGGTCATTGAAGAAGTTACTTAATGGTCTTTTCCAACCTAAATGATTCTATGTTTTTGTATGCGTGCATGTAGTGCTTAGGGACATGGTTTAGTGGTGGACATGGTAGTGTTAGATGATGGTTGGACTTGATGACCGTAAGGGTCTTTTCCAACCTACATGATTCTAATTCTATATATTCCATTAAAAAGTCATCCTTTCTGAACCTGAGCTTTTCTCTTCAGAAATTCCAGTAACAACAAATCCCATACTTGAATCTGCAGGTAAACTATATATCTTCTTGAAATGTGTAAAAAGTACGATGTAGATTTTTGCTGCTGGACAGTAATATGGATGAGACCAAGAGCTACTGCAGTGATAGCTAAATCTGGTGTATAATTAATGTTAGAAATATCTGTATCCTTCAACAAAAACAAGTGCAACAGAATAGCAAGCGTCCAGCTCCTGAAACAAAGGAAATTATCTATTGAGGTTCTGCAGGCTTCATGTTTTAAGGCTAGAGAAGTGAAAACAGTCGTAGTTTCAAGAATAGTAAGTTTTCAATGCCTGAAGAAATGTAACTAAGAAGAGAACCAGGGAATAGATTCCACATTCTTAAACGTCTTTTCCAACCTAAATGATGCTGTGATTTATTTATTTTTTTCTGATTACTAATCCTTCAATTGTAAGGCAGAGATTTTATGCATCACGTTTACAACAGTATAGATTAATACTGGCTTGCATTTGAAGTTGGGTAGAATATAAATGATTAAGCTCTGGTTTGGCTGAAGGTGCAAGTCTTTCTGTCGAAACAAACAGAAACGACAGGCACTAAGAAACAAGAAAAGCTTTATTTTTGATGGATGCCAGGGTCTCGCAAGTATATTTAGTACATAAAGGGAGGTGCATACTTGTAATATTTGAGAACAACACAGTTAAAATATTGCTGGGTGCAGGTGTTCTGTACCTGGAAGTGTCAGATCCAAGTTTATTGGGTTTTCTAGTCTGCAGAAATCTTCAGTATCCAGGTGGGTTCAGCAAATCATATGTATTGCCTCAGCAGCAGAAATATCTTATGTAAAGTAATAAATAATATAAAAAGGAGTGACAAACCGTGTCCTTAAAAAAAAAAAAAGGCTGTGATATTTTCACTTTTTAAGACATAAACAGTGTAAAGAAGGAATGAATTAGTGCTCCATGTGGTTGAATTTGTGGCTAGAATTTGGAGAGCAAATGGCTGAGGCTTCTTGTGCCTTTTTGTTTTAAGTGTCCCTTGAAAAAGGTACTGCGATGAGTAGAGAAGTTCATGGGAAATCTCCTCTTCCTTCCCTGGGTAACTTTTTGGGTTTGTGGTCAGATACCTCTCTTTTAATGATGATAAATACCTGACTTTTTGTTTTCACAATTTCTCAGCTCTTCATAAGTTCTGTACCATTATTATAATGCAGTAATACAATATAATAATACGAAAGTGAGATCAGGAAGGCCTTCACTTGTGTATAATTTCTGTATCGTTCCTAAGGCCAGGTGCTTGTATGGTACAGATACAATATCTTCTGTTGTAGTATGTTTTATAATATAAATAATTAATTCTTATCAAAACTTAAAAAATGTAGTTTGAAGCTTGAGGCTGGTGCACTTCCTGTTATCACAGTTGTTTATCACAGGGATGAGCTGGCTGGGCTGATGAAACTCCTTTGTAAGTTTTGACTGTGTAGCCTGCTTAAGTGGTTTATAGGTTTTTGCACTGCTTCTAATGGCTAATGATAATTAATATTTTTTAACAATAGTAGTAATTTAAACATGCTGCTTTAATTAATGTTATCCCATCTTTTTCCTTAATTAACCAAGTTGTCATAAGCCTGGAAACATTACTACTGAGGAAATTGAAAGAAATAGTTTGTAGATTGTAATCCGTTCCTCCCTTACTGCTATTCAGTTTCCAAATTTTGATGTCCACTGTACTTCTAGGAGGATTATAACTATGAAATAATTTGGTAAAATGGCCTGATATGGGGTCTTGGCTATGGATACAGGAATTTGGGTGGTTTTTTTTTGTTGTTTTTTGTTTTTTTTTTTTAAATTCCAGTACCTTTCCTCAGTAGCCTGCACTTTCCCCTAAAATCTCTTGCTTTGAATACTGGAGGCCCTGACTTAACATCCCTGTTGGATAACAACTCTTAAATTCGTCTCGTTAGGGAAGTATAATCTTAAAATTGTTTATACATATCTAGCATTAGCACCAATAAGTAGGTGTGACCTGACTTTGTTCCAGTAAGAAAGAAATCTAGCCAAATACTTAAGAAAGGAGAAGTTTTTCCAAATGTCGGTACATGTTAAAGTATTACTGAACTATTAAAACCTCAGGACTTCAACCAATTCATTTTAGTCATGATATTGCCTAAAGTTGAAGTATTTTATAAAAGCTAAACAATGCCAAATGCATTTGGCTGAGATCAAAAGCCAAATCTATTTGTTCTCTTTCATCTTCAGTGTTCCATTTCCTAGGAGTATGACCTTAGTCAAACATCTATTAAAGTTAGCTTTTGATCTTACTCCCTTTTTTAGAAAAAAGAAAAAAAGTCAATCTTTAAAATTTTCTTCCAGAGACAATCACACTATTGTGTTTTAATGTTCCAGTAGTGTGTGAGTAAATAGGATTCTCTGATGTATGTGATAGAACAGTGGTTAAATGGGACAATCATTTTTGTGTCAGAGACAAGAATCAAAAGGAAGCATTCTTCAGAAGCTGTTAACTGGAAAAATCCCCCCAGGTCAGTGGAAACATGTTAACTGGTCAGTGTGCTGCATTTTTTGGTCCTTTGATGAAAATGCCTTGTAATTTGATAACAGGTAGCTGTTCATTTGTAACACAATTTTCTCTTCACCAGTCAAAGCTGCCTACTGATTCATCAGCAAAAAGGTTGATTTTCTTCTCAGGTATGAGAAATTTAGTGGCTTTTTGAAAGAAGTAGGGACAAATAGGAGAGTGGATATTATATCCTATATTTCCTGAATAGAACTGTTAAGATGTTTTTGGTCATATGTAAGTTTCTACAGATAAGGAACTCAGGAACTGTCTCCAATTCACTTCTCCATGTAGGTGAAGTGAGTAGGTCTATCTTAAATATATACTGGTTCCTAAAACTATATGGAGGAATAAAATTACAGTTAAGATTTACATTTAACATAGTGAACTGACTTGACTAATGGTCATTTATTAATTCATCCACAATAACTGTCCTATTAAAGCTACTCTCATCAATATAGTGTCACAGGTTTTGAAATCTCAATTAAAGGATATTGTAGAAGAATACTGAAAACATTTATTTAAAAGCGGTATCTACAGAACAAACAAAATGTATCTTTTTATTAAACTATTTTCAAAGATATCCCATATTAAACTTCTGAAACTAGAGTTAAATGCTTACTGGAAACACACTGGAATATTACCTAGGTATGTTTGTAATAATATATGATACTCAATTTCTCAATGTGGGAAAAAGCCTTAAGGTAGACTCTTAGCTCTAAAAACATAGCTGCAAAGAGCACAGTATTAATATCAATAAAAAGCTGAGGACTGCAAAGTATAGTAATTGTAGAGGGAACAATTGCAAGAGGTGATATATTATGTCAATTTACAGAAAAGGAAGATTAATAGATATGTGCAGTATTTTTCTCAATTGCTAAAAACAAAATTCAATACATCTTGGGCATAATTTATATTTAAGATATTTTAAATTTTAAAACAAATTTATTTAATTTGACTTATGACATCTGAGAATGTATTTTAAGATCTGACTGTACTTTGACTATTGAAATTGTTGAACAAAACTTAAGCTAAAATGGTTGATGCCATAGTTTTATAAGCGAAACTGCTGTACTGATGCAAACTCAGGAGTAAGACCACTAGAGTTTATCTGGAAAGATTTGCAAGGGCAAAGAGAATATTTGCATAATTTTAGATTACTAAGTGTTTCAGTTCACTGACTAGATTATTCCTCTCCTTCTTAAGCCTTCATTTGGCTCAGAGGCTGCAAGTTAATTCAGCTTGACCAATGAGTGGAGACATATCCTTTAAGATTTTGAAAATGGTGTAGTTCATCTTCTGTGTGTTAGTTTTATTCACAAACTGGAACAAGAAAATAAGCTTCCAGTCAGTTTCTCAACTTTGAAAAATGGTCTTTACCTTTCATAGCATAAGATAGAAATAGCTATTCTGGCGTAACTTCATAAACAAAGAAGATATTAGCCCATTGGGACTGAATTATTTGTCTCCTGTGTTATTTGTGTAAGTAAATGTGCCTGAATAAGCTTCAGCAAAACTATATTGGAAGAAGTTAAAACGGGAAGATCAGAACAATCAGAAGTTAAAAAAAAAAAAAAGAAAGGAAGTAAGTAAAGGTATAAAGGTACACACTCCTCTGTAGTCATGTTCCATACACTCTCTGGTTGTGTGATCAATAGTCATTAATTTATGCCCCAGGGGAAAATATTGCTCTTTGTGTTTCTTTACCTGTGGTGCAAACATAGCTAAATCTGGTTAGCTTCAGCCTGTGGGCTGCCTCCTATTTTTCCTTCGCAGTGCTAGAAATTCGCATATCCATCAACTATGTACAGAAGGTGCCCCAGCAGCGGCTGGGCTTTGACCTGAGGAAGTGTTGGGCAGCATTCGCTACCTGACGTGCCTGTTCTCGTCTCACAGAAATGTGCTGGAAAGTTGCATGAAAGCTTGTCCTTTCCCAACTATGGCGAATTGGATTGCTGTTGAAACACTGCTGAAATTGAAGTAAACGAATCTAAAATAGCTCATTTTCTTCTTAGGCAGGTTACTAGCCAAAATGTGTATGCCATGGCACACCACCAATGCAAACTCACCACAGAAGCCCGCTTACAATCATCACTGATAGGATGTGACATTGGTGACAAAAAATCCCTGCTGACTGCGTGAAGCGCCGAGTTGTAACTGTTTGGGATGGATGCTTTTGTCCACTCCCTGAATTAAAAAAATAAAAATAAATAGATAGATAAAGTCAGGCTGCGTTATGTCAAAACTGTATGGAGAAAGAGATGATAAAGTAATAGCAGGTGGAGTCTTCAGTCTACTCCGTGCTCCCTCATGTGTTACTTTATTTTACATCAAACAATTAATGGAAAATTTAGCTGGAAGAATTATGAATCATCCTTTCCCAGAAAGTTTCAGTAACATTTCTGCACTATGTTCTCTGTCGAATCAATAGTAATTGCGAATGTGGTAGATTCTACCTTAAAGCTGGAGAGCTGCTTGGAGCCTGGTCACTAATTTCCTGAATTTTCACTGGATTGTTTTCCTTTCTTGCCAGAGACATTATTGCTTTACTAGTCTAGATACCATCCAAAACTATTTTTCACTGCGAATAAGCTGTGGTATTTCAAATGATCATAAAGTGCTAACATTTCACTTTTATTCAACAGCCAGAACTGGAAAGTGAGTATAGGTCTCAGAAGAATATTTCACATTTTTTTTAATTCTTAAGTGATGCTGCTTTTGAGCTTGTGTCTTTGAGGTGGAGCATGGGCTCCCTCTTCTCATCGCTTAGGTTAGTGCTTCAAATGAGCACAATATTTTTGTGTGTTTTATGAAATGGCTACAAAAGTCTTAGCCTTAAGTAAGAGCAGTGGTAGCTGCTTTACCATGGCGTTCCGTTCCTGTTCTGGCAGAGGTCTTGGAAAAATTGCTTATATGGAACAAATAATATGTAGGGGATGATTCTACAAAGTTAAGTGGAAGAACTGAGCGAAAATTTTGTAATATGAACTGGCACAAGTTGTCAGCCCAACTGATGGTCTGTATCCAGTGATTTTGGTAAGAAGAATCTAATGCTTGCAAGTAATGCCGCTGGTTTTAAGTTGATTGCAGATGGATTGCTGCAGCATTGGGGGATTGCGATTCCTATGAAGAAGACAGAGTTGTATCCTTGGTTGAATACTTTGTCTGTGCTTCCAATTTAAGCTAGTTTGAGTTTGATGAATATGAAATGTCTTCCTGCCAGTGCCAACCATAGTAGCGAACAGTTCATTGTTGCAGTATTTTTACTGCTCATTTGCAAGCAAAGTTTCTGTGGTGGTGTTGCCATCTTAAGTAAACAGGGAGCTCACTGCTGCTGTTCGTAGCTTGGCCAGTGAAAATGTGAAATTACTAATTGCTTGGCTTTGGTTCAGTGCAAACATCTGAGGAGAGGTTGGAGTAACATTTCTCCTTTATAACACTTCAGCTTCTAGGAAGGGTTGCATAAGGGACCTGCGCAGTACAATCCTCAAAAGCCCTTAGTGTTGGTCAGGCTTGTCCAGCTGAAGTGAACAGTGGCAACCAGATGGAATATTTTAACAATCCAGTTTCTAACAACAATTCCGAGAAGAAGGGACCTTGACGATATATTAAGGTTTCATCTGAAATACGATAGTACAATGAATTTAGGGAACTCAGTATTCACTTAAAATATCTAATTTTTTAATCATGATTCGAGACAGCTGGGACATAGATGAGCTGTGCCATCTGATTGAAAAAAATATATATTTGTATAGTATTTTCTAGTTGCAAGTAGGAAGTAGCTTGAAATCACTCACAAAGACATCCTTATTCTCAGAAGACTTTCCAACCCAATTAATTTTACAAACTCTAGAGATTTGTGCCAACTCCAGATAAGCTTTCAGACATTTTGGTACTTAACTGAAAGGACCTCCAAAAACTTTAGCAATTTCCTCATGATTATCGCTTATGGAGAAGTGCTTTAAACCCACAGAAATCGATTTAAGAGGAAAGGAATAAAGGTGGAGAAAAAAAATTAATAACAGCTAATTCTAATTTCAGGTGGCAGTGCATGTACCATGGCAGACTTCAATGAGGATAGCAAAGTTAGAGAATGTGTAACTTCTGGTGAGCGTGAGGGCTGTTATGATGGAATTTATTTATGACTCTTTTAGGTTCTTGTGAACCCAAACGTATTCTAAAATGGATACCTGAGTCCTGCAATCAAAGGGAAATGCAGTGAGCTCTGAAGCCCACCAGAAGGTGGTCCTTAAGACCTGTTTGCGTACCCTGGAGCTTTCCACAGTTTTCCTGGAGTTTGTGCGTGAGCTGTCCACACTGTTGTGCAGTCCGAATTGTTTTGAATTTGAACCAAATAGATCCGACATTGCTCATCCAGCATCTTACAAGGTGACAGTGTACTGCAGTGTCCGGATGCCAGTGCATGCCACCATCTGTATTTCTCTTCATACCAGAAGAATTACTGAAGTTACTGGTGCCCTCCTGCTGTGCAGGTTGTAAGGCCTTTTTAATTTTTCGGGTGTTCATCTCAGGGAATTGTAATTTTTAGTCTATGGCAGCATTAAGAAAAGCATAAACTGATAGTTTCAGAATTTGGATGATTATGAGCATTAGTGTAATTTGTCTTATCCTGACTGAAATCTAAGTCCTAGTGCTTGGATTTGTCACTTCTTTTTATGTACGAAAACACAGTTTTTAAGTATACAGCATACATAATGAAAGAGTTTTCATTTTATGCTGAAAATTTTAAATGACATCACTAAAATTGCATTAACTATTCACAGAAGAGCATACAAATTATCTGTATAAAGTGATCATGATCTTTTCAACAATAATTCAACGGCTGATGTATCTGTCCTGTGTCTTTTTACTTGTTCTGAAACCTGTAGATCAAAGTGGGATGGTCAGTCAATCAAATATATAGAAGAAGGTAAAGGTCATAGTAGTGCAGCACACTAAAAGTATTACGCCTAACAGTCTTGACAAATCATTCTCATGGCATAGATTGTAAAAAAGAGCAGAAAATGTCACGAAATTAATCAATTCTCATGAGACACGCTGTTAGAATGAAGGAAAAAAATAATGTAGCCCTCCCAGTGCTCTTTGTAGATCTGATTTTTCTGTTTCCCTCCAGTAAGGTAAGATGCAGTTTGGTTTGTCTTGAGGTACAAGCTACCTTTTGGGATACGAAGCCATCTGTAAAATATGTAGTATATACAGGTATTGCTGTGTATCAGCTTCAACATGAATGGTTGTGTTCATGTACATTTAGGCATTATGAACATTACCGCACATAACCATAATTTGGAATTAATGTTTGTATATATTTCAAACTGAGCCCCTTGGGTTTAGAAAAGATATCTGACAGGTCCGTGGTCATCACGTTTCATATCCTTGATCATTATTAATATCTCAGGTAAGGAGAAGATGACATTGAAGATGTTCATGTTAAAAATGTTTCCCATCTTTTAGGTGGGTATCAGGGAGGATAAGTTTTGTAAGGAGTTACAAAACACAGGTTGAAATTATGGTGAGAATGCTAAAGGACAGAGGCAGTGACTGATTTTGTGAGAAAATGAGTGAGCTGGAATGAAAATTTTGAGTGGATTGACACATGATTGGTACAGACCTGGGATGAAAGCATCTGGTGAGCAAACTGTATTTTAAAGTGAACACCCAAATCTGTAAATATCAGGACTGTTGAAAAACATGTGTGAAATTCAACAACCAGTTGGATTATTCCATGGAGTGGTAGGGGCATTTGGGTGTGTACAGGTTTTAATCTTGTTTATACTCATGAATTTATGCCTGAGGTTATATTTCAGAATTAAAATAAGGTGAGCAAGTGCATAGTGTTAATCAAAAATTACCAGGATTGCAAAATCAAGCCATCAAAAAATCAGAAACATTTGTACAACCCCTAACTCTGATCCCCTGAGCATTTGGCAAAGTCTTTAAGTTACATTATCGCATACTATCTTTTACCCAGCATAACTGGTTAATGATAGAGAATCAATTGACCTGTCGGTGAAGCATGGCTGTTTGATAAAGAGAGCTGTTGGTAGGTCTGTCCCTACCTATCTCCTGCAGAAGTCGAAGCTCTGTAGGGAAGAGGCAAGGGCTGCACAAAGGCAAAGAATAAGGTCTCTCAAGTAAAACCTGTATAACAGTTCATTGCAGAAGCAAATTCACCGAGCCTGAATGTGAAAGATTAATTCCTGAAAAATATGCATAATATTTGCATCGTGGGTTGTTTGGTTTTTTTTCCTCTCAGTAAGGTTCTTTTGCCATAGCATAGTTTCTTTCTGCTCTGAAGAGGTGATGTTTAGAAATTAGGCCAGTCAAAAATCTTAACTGTTGTCTGGGATGTTTTGCTGAGGATGATCTTCAATATTCTCTGAAGTTTCATTAACTGAACGGGTTTAGAGTATTAGTCTTAATTTTCTTTTTCACTTGGAGCACATAACAGCATATTCTGTATAACTGATTTTAAATTTTGTACTCTAAAAATCATTTTTCCTGTCGTTTGTCATGGCTTTTTTGTTACAAAATAGGAGAGAGAAACATGTAAAAAATATTGTTGTAGCAGAACAACAGGCTTGCAGGTATCAGAATAGATGAGAGAAACTCAACTGCTGTAATACGTTTCTTGGCTGTTGACTACATTTCAGCTTGGCAATGTCAAATGGTTGTAGCGTGGATCTGGGTCTGGGCTCCAAAGTGTCCTCCCAGGGCCTAGGGTGAATAGTCACACAACTTAGCCCATGATAAAGCTTTGCACTACAGCGCTTACACTGAAATCCCATCCTGTGCCCGCAGTGGCCAATTACTCACTAAGTTCTTTCCTTACAGTCTCTCAAATGTTTCACATTGATGGATTATTATGACCTATCTGAAATGGTAGCCAGGATATCTTTGAACAGCTACTGAAAACAGAGCAGTGTGCTAGAGCTAAAACCTTCCTACAGTTTCTCGTTGAGTTGGTTTACAGAAATGGAAAAAATCTGCCATAAGAAGACTTGTGTGTTTGGACCTGACTCCAGTCTGCCCTAACACGGTGGTCATTTTGATGTTCTTGTTCAAGGCAGGTTTAACAGCCATTTGTGTTAGTAGCTGCATTTTATCTCTTGCAGTCACTAACTAAGGATAATTAATTTCAGCTTTAGAGAAGCCTCTACTTTCTAATATGAATGTTCAAGTTAATTAGTACATTCTTGCAAGCATTTTGAAAATGTAAAGTACATTATATGTATTTATTAATTTTCCTATTGAAGAAAGTGGGAAAGAAAGCATATCCTTTTCAGTCTTCAAAGGCCTAATTTATTGGATGTTTCAAAATTGTTTTCACTGTTTGCAATATGGTATCTCACATTAACATTTCATACTACCAGATGTTTCATTATTCCTGTTTTAGCACATCATATTTGACCCATAGCAGCTTTGAATGCAAATAACAAACAAGCTGATGCACAATGCTTGACTGTTAGACGGAAATAATATGGCAATGCTAAACTGGTTTTTGTTTTTTCTTTTGGATATTATTAATTGCAGTGTGTTGACTGTTAATTTAATTAAATGTTTTGTTTTAATATAAGACCATTCTTCAGTTCATTGACTCACCGTTTCATTTAATTAATTGCAAACCTCAAGATTTGATTACTCATAGTTCTCCTTTAGTTAATTTACTTGTTCACAGTTTTGACAGAAAAGCTTTCAAACTAATATGAAGGAGGGGCACCGTCTAACTAATTAGGGAACTGAAAAATAGACTGAAAATCTTGTAGCTAGAGTACAAGATTAGCAGATACCCAGGGTCGTGTTAAAATGCTCAGAGTCCTTGTGTTTACCGCCAAAATCTAATTTTCAATGACTGGACGTAAGTTAAACATGGAGGATTCACTTACCAGAAGGATACCCTGGGTACATCAGTGCAGGAATGTAATTGAGTTTTGGTTTCTTATGTCTGCAGGAAGATGTTTGCTAATCAGTAAATTGTGCTGCTGACTCAGGGCATGAGACGCTGTCCCCTTGTCCCCCAGTGCTAGGAGCGTGGGCGAGATCAGCGCTGCCCTGCACCGGGAGGCGGGCTTCGGGGGAAGGCAAGGCTGCAAAAGACCTTGCAGTTGTGATCTTCAGGCCATGCAGGAAAAACGCGTTTTTGCTGGAATAATTCCGAAGACCTCATGGAGGAATAAGCTTCAGTAGTCGTTGTGCCTGTGTATTTGAGTAAACAATTGCCCACTAGCTTTAATAGGATGCGGAGAAGGGATGGAGAACCCCCCGTGGTCTGCATGCCCTCTCAGTGCCCCAGGAAGGCTGTCTTCAGCGAGTCCGGCTCGGAATGCAATTGCAGTCTTCCTTCATTGCAGCCGGAGCATAAACTCTGCTGGTTTGCATGTCCTTGAAGGGTTATTTCAGGGCTAAATTCATGTGTTGTACTGCAGAGTTACGCAGACTTGTCAAAGGGAGAGTACAGCGTGTCCTGACAAAACCGAAATTACGGACTGAAGATTACTAATGGCAGTTGGTTGTTTTGCCATATGCACGATGCAGGTGTACCTGAGCGCACACCACCACAATCTGTTATGCAGTTGTAATCAAGATTCATATATAGAGAGCTGACCCAGAACGTGGCCCTGGGATGTCTGCGGCAGTGGTGATGGCTCTGAGATCCCCACCAGCTCCTCAAGGAGCCGCTGCCCTTCGGCCAAGGCAGCGGGCAGGCAGCGGGCCGCTGCTGGCAGGAGCAGCTCCAGCAGCCACGTGGTTGCTGGAAGTTTGAAAACAAATCATTGCAACTGCGGTGAGACTCGTGCTTTTTTTTTTTATTTTTATTTTTTGTTAGCATTGTAGGAGCCGTGTGTATTTGACAATAAGTGGTACACAGTTTATTTCCTGGGTGTTTAGTGATTGATCACAGCTGGGAGAAGACAGCTAAAGGAAGAGAAATTTCAAGCGTAAATGGAGAGAAAAACTGAAATCTTTGAAGTATGTAATCCAGCATGTCAGTTTTCCTAGTGATCCTTTTTTTAAGGTGAAAGTAGAGGGATAGATGTATACATTGCAGCAGTTTCCAGGTCCATTTTTCAAAGTGAGGTACTCTAAGTGAGATTCTGCTGCTGATAATGATTCATCCAACAGGATGGAAATGATTCTTCAGTTCTTTGTAGATCTTTAGATAAGTCGGTTGAAGAATAACCCTCTTTGCCACAGCTAGCTGGAGCTGAGTCAATTATAGAAAGGGGTTTTATTAATAGTTAAATTAAATAGTAGCTTCAGTAACGTTAGCCTCAGCAGTCGTCTTAATTGAAGATTATGCCAATGGGTGACTTGCTGTACGTTTTCTTCCATCCTTTCAGTCAGTAGTACACCCTTACTGCTGAAACCATTTGCTTTAGTCTCACTTTTATTAGCTTTCAGAAATGTTGAAGAATTAGTACAGTGCTTTTAGTGCCTCATACGGTAAGATTCTGGGGCTTTTACTATATCGCAATTCAAACACAAAATGACACAGACCGGGGAACAGTGAATGGTAACGTAAAGACTTTGCTGGTACCGAGCTGAGAGATAGTATTACCCGTATCTGCTTTAACGGCGTGCCCACCTGCTCAGGATCTTCGGGCTGTCATGCTCCCTGCATTAGGACTGTGCTTTACTCTTTAAACTTCTAATGCTGAAGTAGAGTGACTTTGGTGTGGCAGATGGCACAGCGTAGATTTCTGAGACATCACTGTTTTTTGGCTTTTGTCCTTATGGCAGCTGTGTCTGGTTAGGGAGCTCAAAAATGCCTGACAATAATTACTTTTAATTTCTGCAGGCAGCATTGTGGTGATTTTGGGACTGTGTTTATTCCTTTCTGTTTGTTCCTCGCTACCCTTCCTGTCTTCATTATGCTTCTGATGCAACTGTTCAGAATAATTTTTTTTTTCTACAGGGCCCTGGATAATTTTTTTGCCATTTCTTTTCACTGGACACTGTATTAAAGGCCTGAAATCACTTTCTGTTCCCTGTTTATGTCCTTATGAATAGTTTCTGTATTCATTTCTGTATTTTAATTAAGTAGAGTTTTGTGACTTACAGTATCGAGAATCTGTATAAATACTGACCCAGATGAAAATATTTACTGGACTGTTGGTTCATCCATGTGAGTGGATATATATCACATATAAGTGATAAAATGTTATGATAAAAAAATCCATGTTCAGACTCTTTATTTTTGTAACCTTTAAAATAAATGTGAATTCTTTGCAAGTGGATTGAAAGTATAAAGTGAAACGAAACCAGGCTGTGAGTGGGTATAAGTTCTGAAAATGCTTTGGTGATGGCTGTACCTCAAAACTTGGAATTGGGATAAGTGCAGGTAGGCATGCAAATGGTGCAGGCTCCTGGAAATCCTGAAAATTGTAAATTCCTCAGAAGACTTGTAATGATACTTGTTTCTTGAACTTCCTGAAAATAATTCAAAAACCACTCAAAGATCCATCCCACTTCCTTTCACTAGAAAAAAGGTGGAAAAGCATATAGACTATTTCATCTTCTTCTGAAAGTGTCAACAGTTTTATCATTTAAGATGTATTATTTCTCTTATGGATTAAATGTAAGTGGTGTCCATCAGAGAATTTGTAAAAACAGACGTTTAAACATCAGGGTTTGATATTTGCCTGATAAGAAGCCTGTAGCATTTGCAAAAGAGCTTCAAAGGGTGTTCCAAAAAAATTATTTTTAAAGAAAAAAGGGAGTACTGTTCTGGTATGGCAATCCTCTGCACAAAGTGAGGGCTTAAATGATCTAAGAAAGGAAACTGTTGATGTTGTTTTCTGGACTCTGCTTTTGTATGTTTGTAGGTAGTGCATGTTAAAAATGAAATCAATATAATTTTGAATGTATCAGTGACAGAACAGTGAAACGAATGCATGGTTAGTGTAGGTAATACTTATTAGGTCTGGCACCAGTGCTTTTGGGTTACAGGAGTGTACAACTGCAGGTTATTGTTGTGAATGTTGAGACTCTTAGTCGAGATGGAAGGAGGAGGACAGAAGGACTGGACGGCTTGTGTTACTTCCATCTCATAACCTATCATCTCCAACTTACTGATTCATGAGGGATATCTTCACTGAAGTTTACAGGATTGCTGTAGCTGTATGATGATAATACATACACCTCCCCCCCATGCATGTGGAGTCTTTTGATTGCTTGCTCACTTAAGTCATATTAAAATAATGAGAACTTTTGTGAAGCCTATTATAGCAGCAGCACAGCTAATCTAAATGTCAAATTCGTAGTAGCTTTTAAAATAAAATATTTTCATTTATGGATGTGTGGCGGTAGAGGATATGAAAATTATTAGTTCACTTTAATCGGTATCTAATGTCTCAGCAATACTTTTCATAAATAGCAGATTATTAAATTCTGTTTTGATATATATGTTAGTGGGTAAATACAACATGCACTACCAACCAAAAAAATTATGGTTTTTGGTAAATGCAATTCAGTGTGTTTGTGGGCCTATCGCACAGTCAATTACAAGATAGCTGATATGAAGCATTTAGCTTCCTTTGTAGGAAATGAAAAAGCAAGACATTATTTACTGAGAGGAAGATAGTAAAACTTGTTTAATCCATAACTGAATGAATAAACAATTACACCTGTAGAGATCTTTTGGGGTTACATGTCTTTTTCCCCTGTATTTTTCTGTGGGACAGATGATCTTCATATAAGAGATTTTCAGGGATATCTTGCCCAGACTAAAAGTAATTTGATGCTGTCTGGAAGAACATTTGATCTCTTAATTGACCAATTCAAAATGATGAAATTTGAAAAGTTTACTGTCATGAAATAAAGATATGGGAAGATCTAAATTAAATAACAAAAAAAAAGAAAAGAAAAACAATTACATGGTAATGGTGATGGTAGCCTGTAACCTGACTGTACTCCTTCTCTTTTACTGTTGGAAGTTAATTGGTTTTCAGTCACTTGAAAATCTCCCACCACTACCCCTGTTAATTCTGTATACTTGTGATGGTGTTAATGGTCTCTTTAAGGTGGGATTGGGTTTGTAATTACCTATATTGTACTTTTGTAGCAGCATTTCCAGTGTCATATTTTCCAGTAGCAATAATGTTAATCTGAATCCAAAAACTTCAGATAAATATTTTTATATAGAATAGTACAACATTGTTTTTTTCCACATTAATTGGCTTCCAGCTGTTGAAATTAAGAAATACTGGTATCTTGCTAGTATACTTGGAAATTTTTAGCAGCTAAGTCAAACAGACAGTGATCAAAGTGACAAAGTGATCAAAGTGACAGGAAGTGATATTTAAAAGTATAATCAAAAGGAATAACATTAAATAAATATTTCTTTACACTATACATGTGAAAAAAGAAAGAGAAACACAAAAGAATTAGGGAAAAAATCTTTAGAGTGCTGTACTGGAATAACCCAAATGACTTGAATATAATGTTCATGTATTGAAATTGTGACTTAATGAAAGGAACCGTCTTGTTCTTCATATTTTTCAGTGCTGCATTGTACCATTGGATACTGCATTTTATTTATTTTTATTGTTCCAGGACTGACAGCAGCTGCCATGGCAGAGGCTATGAAGTTACAGAAAATGAAACTAATGGCAATGAATAGCCTCCATGGAAGTGGAAGTCAAAATGGAACAGAATCAGAAAATGAAGAACTCAACTCTAATGCAGGTAAGTAATCCTGTGCACGTGAACTGTAGGGGAGGTCTAACCTGTTTTTATCCATTGGAAACAAAATCAAAATCTATCTCAAATGCTTGTGTTCTTTTATTTCGTAAACTTTCCTCTGCCAGTATCAAATCAAAATCACTGTTCCTATTCCTCCAATTTTCCTCCTAACAGCCATCTTCATTAGTTTTTTGGAATAATAGTGGCGAGAGATTGCTAGGTAAGGATACAGGCATTTTAAACCGTTCTCTAAATATATTTGTAGTAACAAAATGTTTCTCTTTTGGCAATAATATGTTGAGCCTAGTGTTTTCCTGTAAATTATGGAAAGTTTCCAAAATATCAGGTTGTTGGAGCTGAGTATGAGTCACCACAGTTCACTGGAGGAAGGTGAAGCAGGGAATGCTAAATTACGAGCTTTCTGGCTTTTCTGCATTTTGTTCTTTCCTTGAATGGATATTTGCAACTACAGCTATGAAGGAGTCATGATAAACATTTGTTATGGCCTACCTGGCTTGAGTGACCTTGGGAAGAAGGCACTGACGCTAAACACAAGTTCAGTCTATGCTGTTAGAAATATCAGCATGGACTTGAACTATGCTCCCTGAGGCCCAGCTCCACAAGAGTAAGGTTAAAAGTTTAAGTCAGAAATGGATCCTTTGAAGAGGATATCTTCTTTGTTTACTCTAATGTCCTTTTCAGGTGAATAGAAGAGATCTGACTTGGATAGTGTAGAGAACCTCGAATAAGATAGAGCTGTTTTGTGTCAGGAAGCTGCTGGATACCTATTACAATAAGGGCAGGTTCAGCTGGACTTGCTCTTTTTGACACAAACAATCCTACAATACACTCTTGACGTTTTGGAAACTTGCACACATCCTTTGTTTTCATTACCGATTCAACAACAGAGGCATTGTCTGATCCCTCATTGCATTCAGATCTCCCATCGGCATTCACACATATCTGAAATCACACATGTGTCTCTAAAGACGAAGGCACTCGAACAGTTTGCTTGGTTGGATGGTGTATAGTGTATATGCATTGTACCATCAAAATGGTAATTTATTAGACCAATAAAGCAGCAGCTGGGAGGTCTTAGACTCATTTTCTAAAGGAATAACTTTGAATTCATGACAAATTATGCACAAAGCAGTCTTTCCAAAAGTGGTATTGCCTTTTGCTAATTTTGTGTACTCATCTGTATTGAAGAAATCTGGCTTCTAATTCATGCATTAAACCCTTCCCCAGCTTTCTATTATGTAGAATACGTATTTCTTATTCACCTCTCAGACCCTAATCAATTAGTGCATATTGAATTCAGAAAAATAACACTGAAAAAGCATATTTAGTTCTTATTACTCTTGTAGTTTGTGTATAGTTCAAAAGAAATTATGAAGTTTCACTGAATGCTAAGAATTATGACTGAAGATAGAATTCCTACCGAAAAGCAAGGAGGCTTCAAATGGAAAAGATGCAGAATTAGTATGAAGGTTTTTTAAAGTTGCTGTACAAAGCTCGCTAATTTCAATGTTCATGGTTTTTGGTGTGTTTTCTGTTACGGCAAAATTTGTTTTCTTATTATGGGGAGAGTCTGCAGTACAGTAATAATATTATTTTAGGTACATTGACAGGTTTTATGGGGAGTATCAGACCAGCCTTTCTAAAATACATCAAGAGCATGCATATTAAATTGAAGTTCTCTGCAGTTTAGCAATTCAATGAGTTACAGAACTGACTCAATACCAATTTAAATATTTGGAAAAATTCCCACTGACTTTAACTGAAGTTACATTGGGACCCAAGGATATAGATATGATATCAGTTACGTAGAGATCTTTTCCCAATTCCTTACCTTTTTCATTGCCTAATTCAGTAAAACTACCAAGAGCAGATTCTCTGGATCAAGTCCCAATATTACTTGCAGGAGGAGAAATAAGTCCTTAACAAAAAGGACTACTGCTAATATACTTATTATCGTTTTCTCATTTTTTATTATCTGCAATACAGTAGGATCATTTTTGTGATGCTTAATTTATCTTTTTCTGCGCAAGGTCTTTTTTTTTTTAAAAAAAAAGATTTACACTAAGCAGGTACAGTAGGACTTGTCAAAAAGGAAAACCATAAATAAATAAATGTACAGCTTAACTAAATTAATCTTATTTCACTGTACAAAATAACTGAGGAATTATCAAATATTCACTGTAGAAACTCATTGGAGAATAGGGTGGGGCCTGAAGAGAGTCGCCATTCTGTTTAGAAGTTGATATACACTTCAAAACTTTGATTCATTGCGAAGAGAACAGCCTGGTAATTCTGCGTGCATGAAAGCTTTACCAAATGTTTGTTTTGCTCTAGACTGTTACAGTTTAAATGACTATTAAAAACAAAATGGGAATGCAGAATGAGAAAGAAAATTGAATTTTGAAATTTTTGTTAATAAGAAGAGGGAAAAAGAAACAGAACAAAGGAGTCAGAAGCCTCATAAGTGAGGAAAACATTTTATTTTAGGAGAGAGACCTACAGTTTCTTTGATTTGAGGTTGTGTTTAATAGCTTCTGTAATGGCTGCAACATGACTCTGCATCTAGATTTCAGCATGAATAACAACCTGTTCGTGTTTCATTTAGCTCCAAATGAGAAATTCTGTCTTTTATTGTTTTAGGAAATTAGTCTGTGTACTGTTGCTCCTGGAACTTTATAATTAATCACTAAAGGTTATGGTTGTGGAGAGTTTGTGGGAAATAGATGTCTGAATGATTATAATTGTAGCTGTCAAATCAGAAATATAGTTATACAGAGCAGGAGACCTTTGCTTTGCTTTGATTTTTTTTTTCTTTTTACTGTAACAAAGACTTGAAGGGTTGTGGGTTTACTTTAAAAAACAACTATAAAGATTTTTTTTAATTTATTTTTTTACCTCAGAGTTACACGTTGACTTCCTTTGGAGACAGTAAGATAAAGCAGCACTAAATATTTCACTTCAGGATGTGTGCCTACCTCTTCTATCCAACAGTCTGATAGATGAGTGGAATAGTCTGTTTTGCTAGTGTTTTGCTGTTTTTTTGGTTTTTTTTTGATAAACAATGTAATTGTGTAGTAATAAGTACTGAAACTTCATTGACTGATATTTCAGAAGTATGTCATTGTATACAGGTCGTTAGTATAATCAAAAAGTGGTGAGAACTTCTTGTCATATTCATTTCAATCCCCATCTGCATCTCTTGAAGTCAGTATGAGATCATCTTGAGTGTGTCTTTAATAATGCCTAGAATGTCACTTGGCAGTTTCATTCTCTCTTTGTGTGCATATGATAGAAATTTTCTGTATCTGATAAAAGATTCTCTGTATCTGAAACCAGAATTCAAGCTATCAATTTAAAATCTGAACTCCTAACTCAGGATCACTGACTATAATCTTTCAGCTATTGTATTGTCCTCTAGCAGATACAGGTGTGGAACTGGATCTTAAAAGTGTTTCAGGAAGGGTGCAGCAAATGTGCCACATTTTTGCTTCTAGTCCAGCTGGTACGTTTTTGCCATCAGGTCCTACCTCCTTTTCTGATATTGCAGTAATCTTGGCAGTAGCGGAGGTTTGTACTGTAAATAAGTGATTTAAAACAAAACAAACAAAAAGTGCTGCAAGATACAACACAAAAAATGTACCTCCAAAATAATACATTTTACCTCGTTTTTTTATTTGAACTAATTTGTTAGTTCAGGGCTGTGAAGAACGTTGTTAGACATTTGAACATTAATGTCCTCCTTCCCCTCTCTCTTCAGAAGGGAGAGTTTTTGCACC
Source organism: Anser cygnoides (assembly GCF_040182565.1). Classification (NCBI taxonomy): domain Eukaryota; kingdom Metazoa; phylum Chordata; class Aves; order Anseriformes; family Anatidae; genus Anser; species Anser cygnoides. The sequence continues at coordinate 18,787,916 of NC_089885.1, read as the reverse complement.
TTCCTACTCATCATATGAAGTGTTGAAACAAACTTCTCAGGCAGCTGAAGAAATCTCATGTTTAATCCAGCACCGTAGGTTCTGTGGCCCCGCAGTCCAGCTGATCTGTGGTAGCTGTTCCTCGTGGCTCGGCGTCTCTCTCTGTGTAGAACCTGTGGAAGAAGGCTGAACTGAGAGAGCCCTGTAGCTGGGGACGTGGAGGTAGTCGGGTCTCTGGAAGATTTGAAGATGCCCTCTGAAATCTCAAATTCCCGGTGGCCACTCGTAATCCTGTTCCTCCTTTTTGGTTACTCCATGTGAGTCCTCAGAGGTGAGACCGTCTGCTGGTGGCACTCACTGCGCAGCTGGAGACTGCCTTGAGGCCGTGGGATTGCCATAGCTAAGGCAAGTCGTGCTGTGAAGCCTGCCTGATAATACATGCCAGAGTGGTGTGGCTTTCATATTTCTCTTTGGAAAATGAGTGAGATCAAGAGTCTGTAGCTGGCAGCTGAAGCCAGGTAGCTGATGTGTCTGCAGATTGCTCAAAGCCCAGCCACGCAATCAATTTTCTTGTTTAACAGAAATAAGATGAACAAAACAAAACCTGTCTGGTTGCACAGAAGTGTTTATAAAGATCATCTGTTTCATCGTCGTGCAGTACTAATATTAGGTGGAGTGGATTCTGGAAATGAGCACATAATTGCCTGGGGAAATTTGAAACTTATTTGAAATCAGAGCAGGGCTCTTTTTTTTCTTTCTTCCTTTTTTTTTTTTTTTAATATCATGGTCACAGGTAATTTGTACAAGTGTGCGGTAGAACAGGAATGTGAAAGATAGATTTCAAAGTACAGTATGGGTGATATTACCTGAACATCCTTCAACACTGTGTTACCCAGCTGCATAAGCAAAGAAGGATCAGTGCAAAATAATCCGTGACAGTACGTGTTTGTACAAAACCTCAATGCAAAGAATAAAGCAGTTGTTTCCTTCTGTTGGCTTTTGGAGTTAACATGCATGATTTAATAAATGTGTTTTGCTTTCCCAAGAGAGATATCAAACAGTACTAAGTGTTTCAGCGGTATTTCCTTAGGAAGTCAAAATGTTATTCTGTATGTAGAGTGTTGTTGCTTAATTTTCAGACAAGGAGCTAAGTTAGGCAGGAAAGAAAGGAAAAACACCCTAGCTTTTGGCATATGAGGATCAGAGAAAAAACTCTTCATAGAAAAAAAAAAAGTGTTATCTTTTTATCCTTTTTCCCTTCAGTACCTGCCATGCAGTTTTCTCATAAATGCAAACATCCTTCACAATCTGTTTAAAAAACCACAAATACATCACTCAGAGGAATATTTAAGGAACCATCAGGAGGGAAAAAACTCATTGGTTTAATGGAATGCTGTCAAGGAAAATCAGCATCACAAACGACACAGGGGCAGAATTGATACTTTTGCACTGACATGTTAAAAGAAAATCCCATGCATTATTTAGAAAACCCAGAAATCTGTCAGCTGTATGATTGCCGAGTTAGCAGAAGCAGGAGGATGCTGCTCAAGTTGAAAAGAAACGCGTAGGCACAGATCCATATTGTAACCTTTCATGTTCTCCACCCACCATGAATACCCAGCTATTACACGGTCAGCATTTTTTTAGTTTTCCTCTTTTAAAATTTTCAAGTGCTTGAAAAGTCAAAAGAGGTAGGTCTTTTATTCTAAAAAGCAGGATGCCGAGGCTGTTATTTTATTGTAAGAGTAAAAATGACAAGACCAGAGAACAGATTTTTTAATCCTTGACTGCCGTGCACACTTCATAAAGTCATTTTTCCTGTTGTTAAAGCGAGTATCGTTTGTGTAACATGAGCAGAGAGCTATTGTTTCAAAGATGATCATTTTATTTAAAGAACACAAAACGTTCGTGCCATTTTAAAAATATAACCAGTCAAAACTACTATTAATATTTTTAGAATGGGATGAAAAGCTTGTCAAGCACACATTTCATTTTCTTTAATTGCCCTTTTGCCAGGAGGAGTATATACAGTTTTGAAATAAACAAGAGTTAATACATTTTGTTTTCTGTACCTTCTCATCGAAAAGCTATTCAACTCCAGACGCAGCAGATATATTAAACCATTTCATCCTACAAATGGAGACATCCGTGCTATTTCTTTAGACACATCCCTGCTTTGTGTGAAGTGTGAGGATGCTTGCTTCTCGTGCTGGACATCGGGAATAGCACGTAGCGAACCGATAGGTCCGCCTAGCCCTGAGCAGCGAAGTGAGCCGCCAGTCCCTGGCCATTGATCACAAATGGGTCGAGCACTGGGATGGGGAGGGTAGGTAGGAGAGGGGATGACATTTTTTGATGTGCCTTTTTCCTTAGGATGCGCGTGCGAATGGCTCGTGGCATGGCATGTGTCGCTGCTGGGACAGGCTGGGAGATGGGCAGCGGCGCTCAGTGCCGTGCTGAGACAGCTCAGGAGCTTTCCCAAAGATCAGGAGGGAGCGCAAAGTGCATCACGGCTCCTGTTCAGCTCGCCGTTTGGGGTTGTTTCTCTGGGGGATGCCGGAGGTTGCAGCAGGACCTCCACACTCACGCGAACACCTCGTGAAGCCCCCGAACGCAGCATTGCTTGCTCAGGGCTGGCTCTCGGCGTGTGGCAGGCTGACGCGTGGATGAGGCTTCTCTGTCTGATGAAGGCACATATGGCCCCGTAGGTGACTGGTTGTGGGGACGAGCTCTGCCTGAGAATGTTTGTCCTAAGGCCATAATATTTGAAGTAAAATTCACATATCAATGAAACCAGGTGGCTTTCAGGATGCTCTTCCACACACTGGTTTGGAGATACAAGCTTCTTCGAAGTTTCCTGAACTCAAATGCAAGTAGTATTTAAGAAGTTTTAGGCTTTCTTTTTCCAGTGAAAATGGAGTGAAGGAGCTCAGACGCTGACATAATACTGAGGGCTTGAGAAGCTTTACCAATTTGCTGCTTGTCAGAAAATGCCCGTGGCTGCTGACTGGTACAGAGCAATTAATTCCTAGCAGGAAATCTGCGTGGAACCTTCCTGGAGCCAGAGACTGATAACTCGGGAGGAAAAGCTAGTTGTGCTGTTTTCTGTTTTAAGATACAGCTTCTCAACATTAGCTGGGAAGTGATAACCTGTTTTCTGGGTTCAGTTGTACCTTGTTCGTATTTTGCTGTGTTCTATTCCATTTCTTCCTAATGGTGCCGCTTTCCTGAGCCCTCTTAGCTATCCTGAGCCCCCAGTCTCTGTATGTGAAGTCTGGAAAAAAGATGCACGTGTCTATTTCCTTGGCAAGTTTTTTTTTTGTGACCACTGGACAGGATTTCATACCAAGAATTTTAGGAGGCTTTAACGAACCACAGTTTCAGTGGAGTGCAAAAATTAATTTGTTTCTTGTTTGTAGACTGTTTTAAGGTCCTGTTTCAGACAGATTCTTAAGCAGTTACGTATTGAATGCATATGAGTACTTTAACTGATTTTCAAAAGAGTATTCTTATCCATTTAAAAATAAATTCAAATACTTCATAATAGATATATAAATAATTCACACAAATGCCGATTCATCAGCTAATATTTTTATCTTTAGATTGACTGACACCCAGCTCTGAGAAATGCGAAGTGATTCTGGCTGTAGTTTTAAAAATAATAAATACAACTTTGAACAACTTTTGAAAATGACATTCTCTTATGTTTTTCTCTGTAACTGATGCATCTTTTTCTTTGAGAGTATTTTTTTCAGATCTTTGATGGTTATTTTACACATGATAAAAGTAATTGATATTTTATATAAACTTTTAACCAAATCAGCTAATGTAAACCATCCTAAAGGTCACGCAAATTTCGGTGTTGTGTAGGCTTCGTTTTAGAAAAGTTCTTACTGAATGTCTAAGCTCTGGGTTGTGTGAATGCTTTTTGAGTGGGTAATTCTCAAGGGTATATTTTCCATAGATGCATTACAAATAGATGTTGCTAAATGGTTATGAATGGAGAATATATATACTTGTAAGCTTATATTTCAACAGTTAAACATATCACACAGTCTGCTTCCTCAGTATATTTTGGCTGTTATCTTATTTGAAGCCTAAAAACTGCTGTTCCTTTTATTCAGAGCATAAAGTACTTTTTTTTTTTTCTTCTATAAAGACAGAATGACTTACAATGGTTTTTAAGTTTTGCTGGAACAAACTTAATACAGAAATCAAGATTCATATCTATTCAAAAAGCTTCCTAACCCTAAGTAAAATACCTCTGGCTGCACACAGCGTAACCTCTCTAGATTCCTGCCATATCTGTGATCGGAACTAAGTGCAGCAAAAGATAAACTAATGACAAAATGCAAATGTTATGGCCAAACTGCATGGAACTGAGAGCTTTCACATGTCTGTCACCTTTCAGATCCTTTACAAATTTATAGTCTGAGAGTGCAGAGGTCTAAATCTTCAAAGCTTGAAAAACAGAGGTGCAGCATGAACTAATCTTCATTTTTTCCCCTATCTTCTTACAGCAGCACTAATGGAAATGTATTTTGTTTAATGACTCTGAAATCCTGTTTGTAATTAGATGTGGGAATTGGTCTTACTTTGTAACAGATGATACTGGAATAATAATATGAGAGATGCTACGCTGAGACCACTATCCTCCTAAATCTATATCATTTTTCATTTTATTGACAGGAAATGTGTTCCTGGAACAAAGAGATTGATTTTAAAGAGTGGAAAAATAATTTCTAGTAAAAACTCAAATGAAAACATTTTAGCATTACTTTAAGTATATCACAAGAGTGCATTAACCTTTTCACTTCATTTTTAATTTTGGTAAACAATCTTATTATAATTGTTGCTTTGTCACTGATACGATCTTTGAATTAATGCACCAAAAGGTAGAGAACTTTAATTAATGACAGGGTGCATACAATTAAAATGCATATCATATTTCAGAAGGATTATTCAAAATAATTAATTTTGTCTGTTAAAACACTTTTACAGTCACAAATGAAGTAATTAGGAGTGGGCACAGAACATGTGAGTGCAGGCTGAGCTCTCACACTCTCTCCAGAGCATTAGTCTTCTTCACTGGGTCTTGATGTCATAAATCATTTTGGCCACTCTAGAGTCAAGGCCACATCTTTTCCTTGGTTATAATTTTCACATTTGTTAGTAGTAGCGGGTATTCGTCGTTAATATCAACCTGCAGAAGGAAAGCAGGTTGCTCAAGTGGCTCTTGTTATGACAAGGTCTCATTTCTCTGCAAGGCAAAGGAGCTTCCATAGCACTGTGGGGAGCAATGCTTAACCAAGCAGATGTACCAAGTTTGGGACTTCCAGTAGAAATTTGTATTGAGACCAATACAGAGCGGATGCACTGCACTTTAAAAGGAAAAAGCATTCCAGTTTAGACATTTTAGGAGGTCCCCGTGTGTGCCGAAGGACAGGCTGGCGTGAAGAGTTCATCCCGCCCGTCGGAAGCAGAGCTGCTCTCTCTGTGGGCAGGCTTAGGGTGGGGGGGCACCTTTCTGCTCTTGGTGCAGTGGGAAAAGGAAGGAAAAAGAAAAATGTGGTTCCAGATCTACCTCTCTAAAATGCCTCTCTGTAAATCATGGTTGGATAAAACTAAAACTGGCCCTGAGAGCAGGAACCATCAACTGGTGATCAGCTGAACTTGGGTAATTTTGGAGGCCAAAAAATGCTAAGTGTGCCTGTTTCTCCTCAGATTTTCTGTAGTGCTACCAAACAATAACAGTAAAGTACCGTATGTCAGATACAGCTTATTTTTTAATTTTACTGGGGAGTTGGAGGTCCTTGTATGTACTCTTTCAGTAAAATTTTGTCTATCATTTTGCACAATGTAACATACTTGTTTAAATGCTATGGTTTGTTAATATGCTTAATCAATGCATTTTAATTTCCAGTTTCAGTACGTAAGGATGCAAGGAATCCAGTATGTAAGGAATTACAGTATTATAGGAAAAGTAAATGTTGATGATAGTTACCCTTATTAATATTAGAGACTGAACTACAATCTCACATCAATGATATTTTAACAATAAAAAGTACTTTAATATTTTAATTACATTTTAAAGCCTGGAATATTCTTATTCTTGTTAAGGCATGTGTAAGTTAGGATGAAAACTGGGATATTACCTTTGATGCAGGCCACATGCTGAGAGTCCCCCAAAGGATGTCATTGATAGTGATGCAGCTGCCAACAGCAGGAGTCTCATGAATTACAATTTTAATCAGATTTAAAAAAAAAAAAAATCCCCTAACATACATTCAATTTATGTTTGAGGTAAGAAATGGGATCATTTGGAATATTTTCTCACTCGAAAGAGTAGCATTAATCCAAAAACATTTTTTAAATTGTGTTTTTTTTTTTAGTTAAGGATTCAGCACTAGATTTTTGCAGAGTGCCCTGAACTGACATTTTTGCAGCTGAGATTCGTTAGCAGTTTTACTTGCAACAGTTGGTGCTGTTTAAATGTCTAGCTGATTTGTGAATTTGATGAGACAGAAGTCACAGTGGTCTCAAGTAATTCTGCCTTTACCCATAAAGTGAGAGGCATTCCTTAGTTCTGCAGTAGGGACTGTATGGGTGAACAGGACATACACAGATCAAAACCTTATTACTTTTTATGGAATACCTTGGCTATTTTAAATAGTTCTATTCGAGTTTTGTTTTCCTTTATTAAAGTCTTGATTCATAAGGAAGTTGGGATAATGCATTTATTTCTGTGATTTTAAAAGTAAGCATATGACAGTTTTGCATAATAGGTTATGCTTTCTGCTCCATATTCTGTTTAAAAAAAGGTGGAATCTAAAGCTGTGAGTGACATTTTGGTAGAATTTTAGCAAGTACAGACATTACCAAATTAAAAATAGATACAGGTGGGTAGTCCGTGTTTTTAGCTCTTTTAAGAAAAAAAATAAAATACAAACTGCCACAACAACAAAAAAAACACGTAAAAAACAAACAAAAACCACACCAACCCTCTCACTGTATACAATCAGCAAGAATTTATCAGATCACCCTAGTTACAATTATGGAAGACCAGCAATGTTTTGTCTGACCAAAAATAAATGTACTTTTGTCACCAGAGCATGTTAGCAATCTTTAACTTCTATGGCTGCAACATCTTTTTCTCAAATTAAATTCTTATTCTAAATTTCTTAAGAGCATAATCTATATTAATTAGATCACTGAAAAATATTAAAACCTGGTTCATTTAGTCATTGAGAAAAATAAAGTGTTGGTATTGCACACTTGAAACTACTCATTTGTTCATGATCTAAAGGGAAAATGCTATGGATTTTCACCATGTTACAAATGTTGTCTTAAGGTGTTTATTATCTTGGAGATGTGACCAGTATTACGTTATCTGGTAAGTAACTAGTATGTATTTTAAGATGGCCAGTTTGTTTATTGTGTTTTTCCAGACGTTTCATCTTCACCAGCACAGCAAGCATGCACCTAATGATTTTAGAATGGTTCTCTCTCTTCTAACTGCAATGCTTCTGAAGAGAGGAATAGCTAGGGCTTTCCCTGAACCGTTCCTGTAGCTGAAGAGGGGACCCCTATGTAGGATTTCTGGGCTGTGGGACTAGGCTGTGGGGTAGGTTATGTTGTGGCATGCAGATCCAGCTCAGGTGGTAGGTGCAGCTTAGCTGTGGCAGGGTGAGTTCAGGATGGGCCGTTCCACCGTGCAGTGTGACGCCGCCCCTGGACCTGGTGTCTGTACTGCCGTTTGCGGTGTTCAATGCCGCAGGAAAACGGGACTTCCAGGCTTGTTTCCTTACCCGCTTTCCCAACGAAGCAAGAGTTCTGCCAGCATCGTGTCTGACAGAGGTGGTTGTCCAGCTTTATTTTAGAAACTTCATAGGATTACCAATCGTGGCCGTTTTTCTAAATGCTCTTAAATACTCTACTAAATAGTCTTCCTTGTTACAGGCTCATCCTTGCTGCTTCTTGTCCTGTACACTGGAGGTATGGAGAACAGCTTTCTCCCTTGTATTATCACGTCTTCTATCTAGTGAAGACCATTAGTGAGCCTGCTGTCTGTCCTCCTCCCCTCCCTACATTAAACAACCTGCTCTTCTGAACGTGCCTCATCCTGATAATTTTCTAGGTCCCTGGTCAGTTCTCATCACACTCCTCTGGCTTAAAGTTAAAATAAATTTTAATAAAGATCCAGAGTGTTCGGTAGGTAGATTAATAATGCCATGCATGCTCATGGTATAGGCTCCATCTGCCCTTGAATGTGAAGTATTTCATTCAGCAGAGTTTGGTCATTTTATAGCTATAATGGCCGTTTCATGCTATAACGGTTGATTGAAGGTAGATTCTGAAGGTAAATTAAAAGTGATAGTTGAAACTATGAAAATCAACATTTCCTGTTTAGATCATGTGCATTTTTTGAGCTGTACAGAGCTATCTGCAATTAATAGTCTTTGTTGTATATCTTCTGTATTTACAGTATATTTGACAATAAAACCTTTTTTGACATTTAATCAGTGGCGGAGTTGTTCTGCTCTCATTATAAATTCATGAACTTCATCACCAAGACAAGACATAAATGTTGAGCTTGCCTTTAAGATCAGGCATGCATTGATATTTAAAACCTAGAAAATTGAAGAACTTGTTTTGTTGTGTCTGTTCTGTATCTGCACAATGTAAAAATGAGACTAGATTCCTTCTTTATAAGGAGATGCTCAGGCTACTGTGAGGATGGAAACAAAGATAATCTGTGGGACTTGTGAAACTTCCAGCATGTCTGTGTTTGATCTCTGTATTCAGTTACCAGGATCGTGGGACAGGACAGGCTGTATTTTGCCCTTTGCCTGGAAGGCAGATAATATTAGTAAAACTGTGATTTATTTTCTCATGTTTCAGATGGAAATTGGAAAGCTAGTAGGTAGAAGTGTCTGCAAGATAGACTGTTCTTATGGACGTATTTTCTGATTGGCTCTATCAAAGAATTTGATGTAAGGGAGATTTTGGCATTTCATCCTTGAGAAATATTCCCCCTCATTTGCTGCATGTCTTCTATTTTTATTCTTGATTTTGACAAAGTAGGTATTTTTTGGAAGTTGAATCCAACTTAATTCCACTTCTTTGTAAAATTCTAGGTCCAAGGAGAATAGTCCTTTAGAAATGCTAGAGTACCTAGCATAACTATTTTTTTTTTAATTTATATTTTATAAATACCGAATGTATCTGGATTTATACACTGTACATTAAACAACATTTCTATGTTAGAGATTGAACTTTAATAGAAAAATATTAAGTAAACAGAAGGGCATTTGGGACAAACTTGTAGGCATCTGATATTTAGAAAGATAATTTCTAAAGATCCTCAATGAATTTAAACTCTATGATTCTGTCTGTAGAAGAAATATTTGCATTGTTCTGTTGCTAGCGACTGATGCTCATTTTCTATCCAACTTACTAACAGCTCCTCATTCTTTGAAACTGCCTTGAATAATTACAGCCTAAACCCTGCCCCTGTACTACATGAATGCAAAATCCAAGTCATCAGATAGTTCCATCTTCAGTTTGGATTAAAAATATATTTTATTTATTAGATGCAGTTGTGGCACTGAAATAAATGGTTGGTGCAGTTACACAACATTTCACCTTCAAAATTTAATCATCTACAAATGCCATTTATTTTCCATCAGCTCCTTCCTTTTTAACATCATTCATTAAATCTTTTTTTTTTTCTTGCTGTTTGTTTATCTATTTTGAATGTAGATTCCAGGCATTTATTTACCCTTTGTCTTAATGTGTGGTGCGGTTGGTATAAAAGTATTTAAGTACTTTAAATACTTAATTATTAGTTTAAAAGTTGCATTTGAAATTGGAGAACCGTTCTTTTCTGATCCACTTTTTACAGATTTGTCGTGGAATTTTCACTGAAGCTGTTTTTTTTGTTTTTTTTTTTTTTTTATATTGCAAGAAAATGCTTATCCTCGGTATCCTTCTATTTACAACACACATAGAAAATCCTCCTGTAGATGGGCGTTCCTCTAGCACACAGTAGAAGTTTTTGCAGCTGGTAAAAAGCTGTACATTTCCACTTGCCAGCAGAGGAGGGATACTGATGGAAGAAGATACCTTGGCAGAAAGTGTCTGTGTTTACTCTCTGCTTGACTGCAACGATTGAATAGCTCTGAGTCACAGCAGTATCGGAACAAGGCACTTTCCCTTTCTGCTGTTGAGCTTGTCCTTTGCTCCATCATCGAGAGCTGAGGCTCTGTAGTTTACATGAGTTTTTCTGATTCAGTGTTTGAATCAGTAAAGAGGGAACTTATGGGGATCAAGATCAATGACTTTTAAGTGTTACTGACAGTCAATAGACTATCTTTGCACATGCTAATATTTCCTCTTCTCTGTATGTTAGCAGTCGAATGTGTTCTGAATTCAGTGACTGAATTTGAAATTTTAATTGTATTTGTGGCAGTACACAAGGTATGTGACGGTTGCATGGACTAAATAGACAATTGCCTTACAGCTCCAGCTCCTCCATTTTTAGTTATCTTAATTGTACACATGCAATAACTTCTAATTCAATTAAGACTAGCAATATTCCACATTAGCCTGTCTGTTAAAATCCATGCAATATACTATAAAAAAGTCATTAGTTTGGTAATATCAATTTAACAAGTTTTAGCTCATTAACCTTGACACCAGTAGTGCTGGAGAGAGGATCCTTTTGATATTGTTGTTCTCAGCATTTAATACCAGGGAGCTCTGAAGATCTGTTGAAATCTGTGGCTTTTTTCCTCGATTATCAATTACAGCCGTGTGTTAGTTCTTTATGCAAACACTAGAGGAAGTCACAGATTCCGTCTTTTCAAGTCACTTTTATAGACTGGAACAGCTGCTTTTACTCAGATTTTTATATATATATATATATATATATAAATATATAAATATATAAATATATTGTTATTTTTTTCCCAGTAAGAACTTTCTGTGGTTTTTAGGTGGTCCTTGAACAGCATTACCAGCCACTTCCTATGTGTCAATTTTCAGGTATATACAATTTCAACACCCATTTTTAAAAAGCTTACATGAAGAGCACCAATTAATATTTCTGATAACATTTTAGTAGGCTAAGATACTAATTGTATAAGTACTTTTCTGATACTTGTTCTTGCTTTCCAGTTTCATTTTTGAGAAATCACAGTTAATTTTATCATAATGCCGTTGTTTTAGAAATATAATACTGCTGCAGAGTACCATTATGAAATAGGAAAATGAGCAATCACTTAAAAGTAGGGTAAAATAAAAATAAGTATAAATAACTGTAAAATAAAATAAATAACTCTAGCAGTTGAAAGAGATTTTTTTTTTCTTTTTTATAGTTAAATTTTATGTGTCTGAGTTTTTAAATTGAGAAGAGGTAGAGCAGAATTCATATTTAGCCTTGTAATAAATCTATAACACTGAGGCATTTGAAAAACAGCAAGAGGGGATTCTATAAAAACACAAAGTATTTGCTCAGGAAGGGGTTCACTTAACCCTTGCAGTAACAGTGAGTCTTTCACGTGTGATGATTTTGGGAGAGGATGTTGATAGACAGATAATTAGCAGCTACCTCTGAGGAATAGCTACATGAACGGGAGGGAAGAGGGACATAAATGAATGTTTTAACATGGAAGTGGGAAAACAGAGTACAATGAACATGGAAAATAGAATATTACATTTTCAGCTCCTTCTCCTATTCATGACAGGATAAATTTTTCTTTCTGTTTCTTTCTGTTTTACCACTTGCCTGTCCTTAGTTTTCTAGCTAGCTTGCTCAGAAGCTGCCTTTTGCTACCTTTTAGGTTATGGGCTTGTTACTGAAGGTGCCGTGTTTTCTGTATCCCGTAACCTACTGAAGTCAGGGAACAGTTCGGATCCTCGTTCTCCTTTTGCCTGTGCTTAGGTGTATCACTTTCCAGGTTTCGGTCTCCCCACTGTGTTGCAGCACCTGCCCTTTCTGACCCCCCCCCCCGGCCTTTCCCCTGCTGCCTGGCCGGGACGCATGGCCCTCAGCCAGCGGCTGTTCCTCACGGGGCAGTGGGCGCCGCCGCCGGGGGTGAAGGACGAGGGGCACGCAAGGTGCAAAGAGATCAGGCAAGTCTTGCACCAGTTGTCTCAAGTGTGAAATAAAAGAAAACGCTGGATTGGGCATTGTCGACTACAGCAGTGCTGACACGCGTCAGGGGCACCCACAGAGCCGCGTATTTTTGCTTTGTTTGAGAGCACTCAACCCTGTATGATCGCAGGAGATGAAGGCTGCCAACACGAGTGGCGGTAAGTGTGTACAGCTGTGGTGCAGGTGTGAGAAAGCAGAGCTGGAAAGAGCTGCTGCCGTCTCTCCGCCCTGGACAGGGGCATTTGTTCCCAGTGGAACGCCGAAGCTCTGCTCCATGTGACGTATGTAATGTGCGCACTGTACACGGTCAGTCACAAGATTAAAGATTAACTTGGAATACTTTGATAAAGTGTCAAGCCAGAAGATGAGCAGCAAATAATTTTGCTCATTTACAATGTTAATGAGAAGAGGGTTTCAGTAAAGGACTAAAGGTGTAATCTATGCAATTAGAATATTGAAGACTAATTAAAAAAAATCACTATTCTGCACTATATGTTAAAAACTTTGGTTATAAAAAGGAACAGTTACCTCAGCCAAATTTTCAGCTTCTGTAAGACTAAATGTAGATTTAACTTAATTATAAACTACTTGTTATGTTCTCCTTTTCTGCTGGCATGTTTGCCACACAAAAAAGTGAACTATTTTTAGTCTTTTGTAGAAATCTAATCCAGAATGAAAAAGTACATTAGATAAGGCTAAACTGAAATTGCAGTTGACCTCTGGGTAGTGGGAAGGAGTGCAGTGTTGAGACTGAGAAAGGTTTTGCAGATATGAAAAAACAGGAGGAGACACTGTACTTTGCAGAAGTTCTGTGAGTTCTAAAAGGGCCAAATTCAGCTTTGAAAATATGCCAAAGAACTGTGCTCTACAGTACAAAGGAACTATGTTAAAATTCGTGCTTCAAAACAAATCTATTACATTGTTGTTCTTTTAAAATATTTAACATTTTTCTTTTAAAATTCACCAAAATTCCTTCAATGTGCAGGATCTTGGCTGTGTCTTTATGTAAGGAGCATTGTTCAAGTAATCTCTAAAATAATTTTTAGAAGAGTTGAAGTCAATATGGATGTGGGAAAAAGTGCAATTTATATGAAGAGTCTTTCATTTAAGACCTAATTCTGTTAGAACCACCTATATATGAAAACAGAAAATTCATATGTGTCTTGTAGTTAGGGAAACAGGTCTGTAAGCCAAAACTGCCTCTAAATACTGGTCTTCTTTCTAAAGAGGATCTTACATGATTTTATTTGTCATTTATGAAGAACTATGTTAGAATCTTATGTGAAACATAAAGTGGCATTTCTTGTGGCAAATGTATATTTTGTACTTTTTTATGTTAAACCGTACAAGTGCATATTTTTAGATATGTATGTATATGTATGAATGGATCTCAGTATATTTGAAAGAACTAATTACATACTATGACAGATTTGTTCCTTCTAATTTGGAGCTTTGTAGTGTGACCATGTTCACACTTTTCAAGGTATTCAGGCTTGATTATTGGCTTTACCTGGATAATATAGCCTAGAAGTAAGGCTAATATCTGGGTAGCTGTCTTCCTATTATTCATGACTACAAATCCATCACTCTTCCAGTCTTTCATAGAATAAAATGTGTATTGTAGACATTTCACTTGAGGCATTTTCACCAGTATGTTTAAAAGGCAGCACATTAAAAAATGGAGATCCAGCTGCAATATTTGGAGCTAGACTTTAAAGAATACGCATATCAGGGGAATCATGCTTTGGGGCTATTGTTTGGCCGATTAAATGGATAGATATTTACAGATTGAGATGCCAAATTTCAGTATCAAAGATGTTTCGAGCTGTGTAGTGATCAAGGCTCTCTGTGACACTGAGGAAGGTAGAAGCCTTCATCCTTCTGGTCAAAACCACAGTAACAGCAAAAGTGCTCAGTACTACTCCCAGTCGAAGAGCTGTGTTTTGAAGTAACAGGTACTGTGCCGTAGGTGTGCCGTTAGAGACTGCGTTCTCTTTAAAAAGCTCAACGGTGAATAGGACTTTTCTTTTAAACTGAAAACTGCCTTGAATCTCAGAAGTGAAAATCATATCTTCAAGCTTCCCAAACTAAAGAGCTCTGGGAAGAGTGTATTTGTCATTATGTTTAATTTGCACATACCTCACCAAAGAAAAGGCCAGGGGAGCTAGGCCGAGAACACAGCTGTACAGGCAGCTCAACTAATTGCCTCTCCATCCTCAACCTCATTTATCTTCATTTCTTCCCAATTATACCAAATTATCAATAGTCTCTGTTGCATCAGAGTCTTAATCCCCTTTATTCAGGCAGCATTAGATAGTGGCAGATGAATTCTTGGAGGGAGTCAGGGTAAACAGCCATGAAATGCCACCTCTGGCAGATGGCATTGCTCACAAGAAATGTGACAAAACATTTGGAATTTGTTACTAGGCATTGGTATGAGAAGGCAAGCTGTCAATATTTTTTTAAATGATAATCAAGGTGGTGCATACTTATATTATAAGCAGAAATGAATCCTGTCCAAAACCTCAAGCTTAGTTAAGTTCAGCTTGGCACTGTGCTATTATATATTGTTGCTAAAGCCTCTCACTTTTTCCTCTTAAGAAATATTTTCACTTTATCTAGTATTAATATCAGCATTTTAATGATGTTTGTGCTGATGATAGTTAATAGCTTTGTATACCTCAGAAAAATACTCATTTGAAGACCTAGAGTATCCCTTACACAGCAACAAATTTAGGATGTATTTTTGAATAGGTTTTTTGGCACAGTTGGTCATTTCTAGGGTTTTGATCCTGCTCCTTTGAGAAACTAATGCAAAGCTCTCACATATCATTGAGGAGAATTGCACTAGAGATTAGCTGAGAGCACCTAATAGCTAGGTTTGATGAATGAGAAGTCTGAAAATCAAAGATTGATTGAACATATAAGATGTCTATATGCTGTGGTAGGTATATATTCAGCTATTATTATAAGCAAAAACGAAAGTGAGTTCTTAAGGAAGCACAGCCTTGGCTATTAATGAAGTTCAAGATTTTTTTTGCTTGTTATTTATAGACTGACATTAAATGAAACACCATGGATTTCACTGCTGACCTTTTATGTGAATTAGGTTTACTTACAGGTTCTCCTGGTTTTGGCAGCAATGTAAATTTTTTGGAAGTCTGTAGTAAGTTAGTGCAAGGAATCAAATGCCAGATAGAAAAGAAATTGCGCATCTTCAGAACTAGTATATACCTTCCCAGTGTTCCCCATGCTGACACAACTGTTGAGGCTGTGCAAGAGCAAGTGTCTATACTTACTGATTCTTAATGGAAACAGGATTCTGGCAGTAAGTCTCAGCGGAAAACTTCTACAGTCATCCGTCTTCAATACGAAATGATGATCCCTTTTGCAACCTCCCATTTTCTAGTGAAATCTTCAATGTTGTTGAGTTCTGTGTAGACATTAAGTTGGTAGGGGTTTGGAAGGTTGAACAAATATTTAAGTATGAAGTACAACAGACCGCATTTAATTCTTTAAAGCCATACTTTATATTACAGAGTTCCTCTAGTATTAGAATACTAATCTCCTACTGAAACGATTGTAAATACATAATTTGCTTATGTCATTACAAAGTAACTCAGCATATCACAATTGTTAACTTGAGTTGTTCATAAATGGTTGAAACTTCAATGATCTGATCTTGAACCATAGTACTGCTACCTGTGTGCTGTGGAGATCAAGACGTTCTCAAAGCCTCTAAAATCAAACCAAACTCTCCAGCTAGTTGCATTTACATTAAAAATACATAGTACATGTATCTCTGTGATTGTTTCAGTAAGTTTTCAAATATGCAAAAATATTAAGCAATTAAAAAAGCAACCCCAAAGTGCTTTGTTTGTGATGACTGAAGGTGTCAATGATTGTCATCACTGTAATATGAATCCTTGCTTGCTGGCTGCAGTTGAGTTTAGAGGAATGTATATTTTATTCTTTGTGGCAGCTAGCCCTACAAACTGTGTTCAAGATCTGAAAGTTAAGCTGTTTTATTTCTGGCTTGTGCATCATCGACAGTAATAAAAACACGACAGACCAAATTTGGCCGTATTTCCATCTGTGAAATACACGTGTTTCTGAAGACAGACTTTGGTCCTTCAGTAGGAAAGACTTCATTTTTTTCTTGATGGTCATAAACCAGAAGAGATACGTTCTAGTACAGTATCGTTACCTTTCTATAGAAAAATAAAAAGCAATAAAATGACTCCTGTATCACTGAAAATGTTAGCAATTATCATTCTGAATGCACAAGGATCATTTGTGCAAGAATGAACCATAATCCCGTGCTTACATTTCAAGGTAGTATTGAACATTTAAAGCTTGTCCTCTCTTGGGTTTGCCAACATCATGTCTGTTGAAATAATGATATGTGCAGATTTTTGGAAGCCGTCTTATATCAAAAGCATTTTTGGTAAGCTGTCAGAAGCCTCCCTGAACCAAATTTCCAATAAGAATACAAGCATATTATCTGGCCAGTAGCTCAAACTTGCTGAGGTTCATGCAAAAAGTGAGCGACAGAGAACAGAGGTCACTTAATAGCTCTGAGGAAGGAGTTTGCACACGCTTTTGACATTGATGTAGATCCAAAAGAATATTTAGGTTTTAACTCTCAACTCCCTAATTCCAAGAATAATACTACAAACTGTGTAGAAGTAACAGAATAAAAGCATTTATTTTTCGTTATTGCATACGCTAGAAAAACTAGAAGACATCAGAGCAAGACGACAAATACCAGGTTACCCCCTGTCCCAGTAACATGAGGTAGCTTGTCAGGAAGTGCGTAGTCAAGCTATGGAACTCCTTGCTACAGGATACTACAGTTGATGCAGAAAATTGGCAGCAGTTTAATTAAGTGGAAGAAAAATCTAGTAAAGGTTATTAAATTTAAGGAAAGTACCTCTGTTTCAGGAAGTTCATAATGAACAAATTGATGGAGAATATTCTGGGAAATTGTCACTAGGCTTCTCTGTACTTAAATTCATTCAGTAAGTATTGCTTTTGGCTTTGTCAGAGACAAGGTATTAAGCTAGATGGACTGCAGCTGTTACTGTGTTTATATGCATTCTGATGCTCATTATTCCTTTATTTATATTGTCCCTCCCTCCTGAAATACCATGACTGATTTCCATTTAGGAAGCCATAAGTATCTAACTATTGATGTAAAGTTTACAGGCTTATTATTGGTTTTCTTTCTTTCTTTGCTTTCTTTGTTGGTTTGCTTTGTTTGTTTGTTTTCCCTTCATTGTATTATCTCACAGTTAAATAGCAGGCAACAAAGAAGCAAAGACTTCATTCATTAATTATCAGGGATTTTGTCACATTCCTTCGTGGGCAAGAAGTGAATTGTTTTGATTGATATTTATGCATGACCAAATCAGCAAAAGAAATGAGAAGAATGGGAACAGGTAGCTAACTTTGTGCTTTTGAATGTTAGCATATTTTTATGGAATTTAGTATGATAGTTTGTATCAAGACTTCTAAAAATATAATCTTCAGGTTGCTAAATCTAACTTTGATGGGATGCTTTTGTGGTGCATCAGCTGACACATTGAGATATGTTTGGTATTTCATGTTTAAATGAATATACTACCATTTGGGAACTTTAAAAGTTGTTGCATTTACCACACTCTTCTTTTTCTTTGCTCATTTTAAAGGGAGGGAATTGATGGTCTGGGGGAGATGGTTAGGTCACTGAACACTGCGTCTGTGCTTTTATCTTCTAAAAAGTACCTTCATGGACTTAATTGAATTATTCTCTTTAAGTCAATTGCCACTAAATACTCTGATATTCTAAGTTATCTTTTGTATCCTTATGGCTGTGAAATAAACTTTGATTTTGCTGTCATTAAGACTTTTCAGAAAGTTTAGAAATCATATTCAAATTTCAGATGACTTCTTATTGTATAATTATCAACAGATTACTTCACCTAAGTTGTGACAGACATATTTTTTAAGTATGACTGACTGATGGACAGATTGGGAATTGCTGAATTAATGGGCACATTTCAAAGCTTTGGCAGGGCTAAGCAGTAATTACATCTGCTGAACCACTTGATAAGTTTTTGGAAGTAGACCAGTAAAGCCATCACTGGATTTCTTGAGTTTTAATATCTTACCCTACACAATTTCATGGCTTTCTTCTAGGGCATGATCCAGAAGTTGATACAGCCAAATACACACAGCTAAACAAATCAGTGCATTAAAGCTTAGAATGCACTGCAAATCTTTCCTTTAGATTTTCAGATGGATGCCATGCTTTTAGGGGCTGGTTTATCACCCAACATTCGAGGGTGATCTAAACAAACAAATCTCATTCCCTTTTGAAAATATGAAAATTTATTTGGGGGTAATAAGGGACGTCAGAAAGTGGACAGGCTTACGTAGTCTTCGTGAGTAACATCTTCCACTGCCACTGTGAAGGACAGAATATAAATAGGTCATAAATAGGTCATAATCCAGACCCAAAACAGTCTTACGTTTTTCTGACAGAAAAGTGACAGTTTATCAGGAATGTAGCGTAAGTGGTACCTTCCTATCCTTAATCTAGGGAGATTCCCAGTTTATAAATTATGACTTCTCTTCATTTTCCATGTTCAGCGATCTGAATTCTGAAAGTTTTGATTCCTCCAAAAAGTCAAAATTTCAGTCTACTTTTGGAGCAAATTAATTCTATCAGGCCAGTTTGTCTCTCTGTGTTGTTGCTGGTTTTTGTTTGTTTTGTTTTGTTTTTTAAGTATTATCTTTAGGGAATGAAATCTGAGTTTCACTCTACTTTGGCAAGTTAAATTTGCAGATGTTTTAGATAGATGAAGCTCTGTGGGACATCTCTTGATTCGTACTACTCAATTATTTATTGATCAATGAATCTAGCCAACAACTGACTGACATGTGGACTTCTAGTTTCGGTCATGATTATTCAAAAGGTTATTTTCAGGCAGGGAATACATAGTAGTTTGGTGCCATGATTTTTTTACTATTGGCAAAGTGGATTCCTAACTGGATAGAGTCTAAAAATGACACTTGTACTGGCATGTGATCTTCTGTTGGCAAATGAAAGTCTTATGTCTATAATGAAACTATTAGAGCTATCAGCTGTATTTTCCAACCTGGAGATTATTATATATTGTAGAGACATTTACAGGCTCTGCTGAGCCTCCAGTTGGTGTTGAGATCTGCTGTTCTATAGGGTGATGTTGAAAAACTCTTCTTCAACATAATCTTCTCTTCCTCAGACATTCAAGTGGAGTCTGGAAACCATGGAAAGAACTCACAAAAAGTTTGCAGGCTGAAGGGTTTTCAGCTGAGGATATTCTTTGTAGGCCAAAAACTTGACTGTCTTTTCCAGTATCGAGGTGAGATTAGGATGTTGGTAAAATCAAATAGCCTGGGACATGTGAAAACACTGGAGCTATGAGTATTGGCAAATAGGCCCATGTTAGTTTAGGGATACTGAGTTTCTAGATAAGCCAAAAAATTTCAGAGGACTACTGTTTGTTGGACACTTACAAAATTAGTGGTGATAAACACTTTGAAATTATCAGTGCCAAAATAGCAATGCACTGAATATTACTTCTTTGCAGCTAATCTTATGTTTAATATGCCCAATAGCATGAAAAATGTGCTTAAAAATAGTTTTAGAATAAAATTGGACAGTGAAAATGGTATTGCTTTTAACAATTTGAGTTCAATTTTTCAGAAATGTATCACAACAAAAAATAAAATGACAGACATAGATTGAAACAGTGTGATTGTTCAATTCAAAGGTACCTCTGACAGAATGGATTTCATTTAGGTAGACCATACAGTTTTAAGGCTGATAAAATGAATTTGAAACCAAATGAAAAGTAACTGTCACCAAATTGAACTTTGATTACTTTCTGGAGATCTTTCAATTCCTAAAGCTAAGACGCTAATTTAATTTTCACAAATATATCTTCTCACCCCACCACCCCCCAAAATTTAGTTTTTGCTTTGAAATGGGGAGGTTGATTACTAGAAAAGATATAGTTTAAATAGTTATTTTATAAAATTACTAAAATCAAAGAAGGGTGAGAAGCAGCATTTTCAGGAAAATGAAGCTGAGCTTATCACTTGCATTTCCTTCAACTAAACAAAATGAAACTGAAACAGAGGCTCTTTGCTTACAGATCTGTATGTGACTGCAAGTAACCATGCAGTGTCTGGTAGATCTGTCAGTACAGTGTATGGAATAAACAGTATGAGTGTGTATTGCTTAGGCCGGTTTCCCATATTTGTTTGTGTTATCTGTGATTTGAATCCCTATGCATCTGAACTCATCTGCATTCCCTGTTGAGAGGGATTCGGGAACAGAGACGTAGAGAATTTGGCCACTGGGCTGTAAAATGGTATTAAGGGGAATGCTTACCTCTTACCACATTTTAATTTTGAAGAGAATGGACTGGGATTTGTTGCATTAGTTTTATTTTTGCTTAGTTGAACATAAGTGCAATTCATGCACTGATAAGTAAGTTCTCTCAACGTGTTAAGACTGGTGAATAGCAGACTTGAGTTAGTAAATGTATTGTAAATAACTCTTTCTCTTACCAAATCCATTTAGTTTCTGTCTTTATCTGTACTCTGTGAAACTTGCTCTGTATTTCTTTATAGATGATTGTGCACAATGCCAACAATCAGGCCTTTTCTTTTCTTTTTTTTTTTTTTTTCATAGATATTGAGCATTTAGCTGCAAATTTGAAAGAAGTAGTAAGAACCATGCATCAGATTTTCTGTGTGGCCTGAACTGGATGGTTGGAGCAGATCAGACCTTTTTTAGCTTCTTCTGACACTAGTCACTGCATTCTGCAGTCTTTTAGGATGGCTGGACAGTCAATGCCTCTGCCTTTTTCTTTCCACTTTGGTGTAGCTATGTTTAAGGAAACTGCAGGCTCTGTGCTTGTTTCTGATAAGCGTCCGGAGCTCTGGAAGATGGAGGTTCTTGCCTCTCTTGCCCTTTTTTAATGCTGAGTACAATCTGTTCTGGGACAAGATCGACTAGAATGCAAACAAGATAAGGAAAAATTACCTTTTTGTCCTTTGGTTTTATCTGTTGTAGAGAAGGTCATATGGGTAGTGGGTAATAGTGTTAAATGTAAAGCTTTTTGTAAAGTGTAGAAACGATGTATTGGCATTTATCAAATCAGCAGACTTCTGAGGGCTCAGTTAATGTTCTTGTGACACTTATGAATCATGTTACTAATACTTTTAAATGAAATATTCTTTCTCATTTAAAGTAAATAAAAGTTATGTTTCCTTTCAAACAAGAAGTAAAATAAGTCCCGTTGGTGTTTTGTTTCTGTTTTTCCTTACTGTGTTGTATGTTTGCTTTCTTTCTCAAGTATTTTTCCGCTCTTGCTTCAGATACATCTGAAAGAAACTCCTTGAAGTCCATCTTTCTATATACAATAGTATGAGTCATTGTTTAACTTTAGGCTCCTTATTTGCTATATTAAAGAATGAGAACCTTCACTAGCCTAGTACGGACAAATAAATTACTATTTTTCCCAGTACAAATTTCTCGAAAGACCAAACCTTTTGAATATAATGATAGAAAAAAAACCCACAAACTTTTCTGACTTCCATAAATTTGTTACTCTATATTGTATGCATGGTTCATACCGTAAAGTTTAATTTTTAGTTTCATCTGTAAGGTCATCATTACCAAAGAGAGGATTTAGAATCAACACATGACATCTTTGCCTTTTTAATGGCAAGTATTTGGACAAAAAATGACTACGAACAAAAATCTGAAAAGTTGTGGCTAAATTTAAATTTCAGGTATTAAAGAGGATTTACTTTTTTATAGATAAATCAACTTCTAATAGTTATGGAAGCAGAATTCGAAAATATATATTGATGTCAAATACGTATTTGCTCATACAACATGCTGACATTGTCATTAAATAAGAAAATGTGTATGCTCAGAAAAGAGTAATTCTTTTTTTAATTGCTTGAAATTAAAAGGACAAAGTGTATTACCGAAGGTTCACATTTAACATGTTTGGTTTGTAATATGAATCTATTTCTAGCTTACAATTAACTTATATATATAATTTTTTCTTACTATATGAGAGCAGGTACTGCAGGGAAGGATGCAAGTTTTCTTTTAAAGCTGTTATCTTTAGCTACGCAAAGGGTAAAAATCTTTAGCTGTGGGTGAGTTGAGTTGAAAGCCCCTGTAGGAAACGAGTAGGACCCATGAGACCTGACTTCTCTTCCAGTTTCACCATTAATCTGCCAGGTAACCTGGAAGAAGTTGCTTCGCAGTTCTGCACCTCAGCTTGCCCACTCATAAGTAGGAGACAATTAATCATACTGACCATATAAAACACTTCACTATTGAACGGTTCTAGGTAAGAGGTAATTCGACGTAGTACTTCCGTTTTAAGTGACTTGCTACTGCATAGTATAATGGAGCCCTGATTAAGTGGTGGAGCTGTTATCTGTGTGGCGTACTGCATACTATAGAGTACGTTTCATTTGAGATGCACTTAAGTACATCATGCTCTCAGCAATATTTTTCTTTTTGTCTAAGGAAAAGTGATACAGAACAAGAATACAGGAATGGTCTGTAGATATAAGTGTATTACAATTTATTCTTGTGTTGCTGGCACCGAATACAGGAGCAGATTTACAAGTGGAATTTGCGGGAAGAAAAGATATTATTGTCTCCATTGGTAAGGAAGACTGGTCTGGTGATTTGGAGTGTGTGACAGAACTTAAATTCAGTTTCCTGTTCCAGTGCAGGCTTCCTGTATTTCCTTAAGCAAGTCGCTTTTCTTCACATTGCCCAGTGCAATTCTCTGTCTGTAAAATAGGAGTAATTGCACTTAGGAGCACAGAACATACAGCTGAGGCCAGAAGTCTGGTAGTGCTCTGATACTACAGCTTCAGGTCCACAGAAGTATGGCGGGTGAGAAGCATGAGGCTTTGGAAAGACGAGGTAAATTCTTCCAAAAATAAGTAAATGAGCCAAGAGTTTTGACCATCTATGCCTGGGGTTGGAAGTGTTGGGAAAAAAAAAAGGGGGGGGAAAAAAAAGGGGGGGGGAAAAAAGGGGGATAAGGAAACTTTTAGATGAAGAGTGCAATTTTTTCTCTTCATTCAGAAGTCTCTAGCAAACTGTCTTGTGCGCAGTTTTCATGGCCACTGCCCTGATATGTGAAGTTAAATGTAAAAAATCAGTTTATAAGAAAAAAAATTATATTATGGTACTTGCTGTGTGTATTTTTTGAGGAAGAACACAGTATAAATGTTAAATTTTCCAAAAAGCATATGGAAAAAATAAAATTTATCTGGTAAAATCAAATACTAATAATTTCCTCCTCTATATATATATTAATTACAGCTTTAACCTGAGAAATACTTTACCAAAAAATAATACCTCTGGATCACAAGTCAAAGTGAACAACTTCTACACTGAATATCAGTCAAATGTTATTTAAAGAGCTGCAATATTGTATATTAAATAGCGAAAATGCTGACAGGGTCTTAACTGCAGTAGTGCTTCTAATTACCACACTATGCCATGTTATATTATATCACATAGCACAATTTACTGTATCTTTCTTTGTCAATTATTGCTCATCATTTTACAAATTACAGATCTTTTATGGGAAGTAATTCATACTTGGACATAGTGCTAAAATGATGAAGTGATTTCCTTTTTTCTCAATCATTGATCTTTCAAACTTTTGCATTTAGCAGTGTTAATCATGTTTATTAGTTAAGTGTTGTCGTAAAAAAATGTGGAATTTTTCTGTTACTTTCATCTTCAGTTAAAATGTTTCTTGCTGCCTGTTTGCTTTAATCATAGTAATCTATCACTTATTCTAATTGAAATTCTTCTTCGTAAAATCAAAACAAAGTCAATACTGCAGTTACATATTTTCATAACAATCAATAATCTAATTAAAAACATGGGCTATACCTGAGAAAGGATTGTACATAAAATAGCTTTTTACTTAGAAATGTTCGGCCTAAGTTTTAAGGTGATTTCTTTTGTGGACCAGGTTTGTATTTCAGAATTCACTCTCGTAATCTACTTAACTGCTGTTTAAAAGGAACGTGTTATTCGTGTGTATAAATGTAATGCTAAAGAAAACTGCAATCTGTACAATTGTGGCAGAACACAGTAGCTTCAGACCAAACAGATATTCATTTTAGCTTTTTCTGTTTCCAGAGACTATTGTTGTGAAGGTAGGTGATGCTGAAAGTTTCTAAACATACCTTTTGTCTGATACATATTTCTTAATTTTTCTCTTTGTATTTGTGTGTGCTGTGTTTGTGCTAGCGGTGCATAGCTCTGCTAAAGACTATTAGTTTGTTGCTAACCAAGCAAAATGTCTTTTTAAGAAAAGCGTATGCCACTTAGGGTCCCTTTGCACCCTGTTTTGCAGGTGGGAGTGAATCCTCCTGGGATAAAGACAAGCTTCAGTCTCCCATTACAACAGGATCCCAGCACAGCATTGGTCATCCCACACTGTCGGGACAGTCGAGCCTTGGAAGCGCACACCCACTCAGTCCTCTCCAGCAGAATCACCTGCTTACCAACAGTATGTATCCTTGCCATTACGGGGAAAAAATTTTGAAAAAAGTACATAGAGCTCTGCTTGAAGGCCATGCTTGTACTCCTTCCCATCCTTCTGGAAGTTGGGGGAGTGGATGATCGAAGCACGTGGTACACAAGGGCCAGTCCTTCTGCTGTGTACTGCGCTTGTGCATCACGACCAAGCTGCCCACTGGATACAGCCACTCTCTTGAATAGCCACCCATTGCTGGATTAAGGAATATCAGTCCCAGTTAACAATGCCATGGCCTGGGCTGAAGGGAAAAAAATCATACTGTTGCTTAAAATTTTAGCTATATGAGTAAATCTCTTCCAGTTGAAAATTCTGACCACTGAATAAATATAAGAGGGCAAAGCATGGGTGAAAATGGCTAGGTAAAAGTGAGTAGAAGCAATTCTTCTGCCTGGTCATGCCTTGTACCTGCCAGGTGTGGGCAAGGTCATCTCTTCAATGCAGCTATCCAAAGCAACTGGAACAAAATGACACAGTTAAAGTTTGGATTTGGAACTTAAACTTCACTTCAAATCCATCTCTTTTCCTTCCACTGGGAGGGGGATAGGTGGGAAGCTTGGAGTTTCCCTCCTCCTTTACACCCAAAGGGGAGGTACTAGCAAGTTATTCAAAGAAATAGTCAGAAAGCAACAAAAATATATTTTAAGAAGTAGTTAGGAGTAATCTGAGAGTAATTCTGAAAGGTGATGGTGGATGAAGAATTAAAATCTTATTATTTATGAATCCTCGTTATTTGTTTAAATTCTTCATCCTCAAAGTTTTGAAAGTCGATTTTCCCTGTTTTAATGGTTGAATGGCATTTCTGGCTTTTTATGAAATTGTAGGAGCAGATGCTTCCTTGCTACCTATATAGTGCCACAGACTTGAAGAAATCCAGACTATTTAAATGGCTTCTACAATATATGTTTGCTTTGTTCATGGGAAGGTAGGAGCCTGAGCATTATGGGCATCTGGTTAAGTGTCAGTAATTAAGAATCACCAGGTTATAGGACTCATATTCACCATGGTTTATTCTTTCATTTTATATTCTTGCATAATTCAGTATCTGTACATGCTCTGCATCAGGGATATTGTGTTCTTTGCTGTTAAAGAAAACTTTCTAGTTATTTTCCGATAGATATTGTAGTAGGCACATGTCTATAGGCTATTAAAGGGTTTATTGAATGTCAGACATTATGTCCAATGATTTGCAAGTGTAAGATATATTTTCTTCATAGTCCTCTGAAATGTTTGACGGATTGTGTCTTAAAACTGGTGATGTGCTGTTAAATTCTGTTTGGAGTTTGCATTTAGTTTGCATGTCAATTGGACTTTAAGTAGACATACAACTCAATGTGGCCAGATGGTGTCTGGGAGTTTTGGAACTCTATAGAGTATGAGGAGAGATTATTGGGCTGTTAAGGGAGATATGCAGGGGAACAAAGGCTTATGGATGTAAGCAGTGAAGGGGATTGTCAGTATGGTTTAAAGTGAAAGGAGATATATGTGGGCATGGCTTATTACGTGTCATAATTAATATTGGCATGGATCATCTTATAAACAAAACACAGTGAATCATAAGACATCATAGTTGATCATGATTTGCTCAAGCTAAACAGATAGTGTGGGAATTCGAGTATAAACAATTCTGCCTTTTGTGGTAGTCACAGTGGTGTCTTTTTATTGCTATGGTCAAATTATACTGAAATAACAAGCTGTATCAGTCAATGATAGTTTTATTTTGTGTTCTGTCATACAGCAAAATGGTGACTAGCCCTCTGATTTAAAGTCATGAAGATAGAGGCAAAAGTTAAAATCTTTTAGAAATAAATAATGTGAATAGCACATGGTTATAACTAGTTACATGATTTTTATTTACTTCATGTACCTGAAGGGTTTTTTCTTTTTTTTTGTGAGAATTTCTAATCAAAATTTCACTTAGAAAAATTATAAGACATTTTGTGTAGCAGAATGTGTCCTATTTTTTCTGGAAAAAGAATTTTGGATGCCCAAAGGTAGAGATCTTCAAGTGGTCCCTCTGAAGAACTCTTAAATACAAAAGAACCTGAAAGTTTTCCAGTGGATTGGTGTGTTGTATTGTAGCCATTACGAAATACAAGTAATATGCATGCTGGAATAGCTGGTAATGAAATATGAAAATCCAGTTCTTTTTAGCGGTAACATCACCTTTCTAGCAATGTCAAGGTCTGCAAATGCGTGCAAACACATTTCACACCTTCTTGATTTTTTTTATGTCCTTAATAGATGAAAATTTAAAGTGACTTTTTTGGAAATGAAAAACACTTGTAACATTTTTTTATCTCACATTTTGAGCTCTCATTCCATATTCCAGTTGACAGACTTGTATGGTAGTACAGTAGTGTTGTATAGTCCAATCCACAGCTTCCTACAGTCAAGCAATAGTCCTCATATAGAAGTCTCAGATTGCTGTGTAAGTAAACTAATAATAGTAAGAGAACTTGAGGGCTTTGTAGAGTATATTGTCAGATAAAATCATTAATGTATATTCTTCTGTTGTATTGGGAAAACATGCAAATATCTGCATGTTTTGTGGTTTTTGTTTTATTGCTATCAATGAAGACATCACTGAACTTGTGCACTGTTGTATATTAATTTTGTTATTCACTATATAACTTCAAAATTATTAACACATAATAGTAATGTGTTTGACGAGTCAATATCCTGTAGAATATAGACATTAAAAAATAATGGGTAGGGTTATAAAATGAGGGACTGACACACTTAACGTGCCCTTGCTCTCTTTTAGGGATAGACCTGCCGTTTATGATGATGCCCCACCCTCTGCTACCCGTCAGCCTACCTCCTGCTTCGGTTGCAATGGCAATGAATCAGATGAACCACCTCAATACGATAGCTAATATGGCTGCAGCAGCCCAAATGCACAGTCCTCTTTCCAGGGCAGGGGCCTCTGTTATAAAGGTAAGAGTCATCTACGAGACTAGATTTTTGTTCCTTGCAAAAACATTTATAGCAAGTTTTTAAGGAAAATACCTAACAGGCAGTGAGCTTATACTGCATATGGCACACTTGGTCCTGATAGTGCTTCTGTTTGAGGAAAGTACAGGCAAGAAGTTAAAGAAATAAGATGCTCTGCTTTATCTACAAATCTGTAATATAATTAAAAACAGATATTAGCACTCAATAGTGTTAGATTAGATCTAGTCTAGTTTAGATCTATAAAAACTTCTTATCATCAGTGTGTCTGCACAGTTGTTGACTAGGTGGGGGAAACATGGTATTTCTCATGTCTAGCTGCCAAGTAGTTAATGCAAGTCACCGAATTGTTAGAAATTAATTGAGGTTCCATTTGTTTCACTTAGTAACCTTTACTTTAAGTGTTCAGGAGACCTCTTGAGGAAACGGTAACTTAAATATGGCAGTAAAATATTTATAGCAGCAAGTAGACTGCATAAGCTTTGATTATAATTTAGATGCTACCAGTATGTCAAAATGAAGATATGTATTTGTAAACAATACTAGTTTGTCCTAATATATACTACAGTTTTTGCAAGCAGTTTGATTTTAAGGAGGCTCTTCAGCGGGTCTTTGTTGATGTTACTCATTTGCAGCGATTTTTCCCCAGCACCTGCACTAGGGGATACGCAATATGTCCACAGCCAACAGTAGGTCTCACCAGCACCCTAGAGGGAATTATTTCCTCTACATGATCTAGAGGAAAATACACCAGTAGCTAATATGATAGGGGTAACGCATGCATCCACTGTGGTGTTACTCTCATCTGTCAAGTGATGCTGCATCTTTCTCTCATTTGTTCTGAGTGCTGAGACTGTAGATGAATTTTATTACAGTATGAGACTCCCTTTGTCCTTTCCTTTCCTTTCATACAATCGTCTAGCTCTGAATGACTATCAATTAAGATGAAATCCTTGTACAAAATGAAATATGTAAAAGGATTTCTGTGGTTGTTATCCATCAGTAATATGACTTCTATTATATGACAACATTATTTAAGTTCATATTAGAAGTACAAAAAATAACTAGTTTTAGATAGACTGCAATTATGGCAACATGACGTTACTTAAAATGGGAAAAATGAATTGAATATACCGAGTGCGTATCTATTTCTATACTCTGATGACTGAAATACCACTTAGTCTGTTTTCTATAGGTGTGAGAATCAGCTGCTCTATAAAGGTTTTGAATGAAGTCATTATGCTTTTTATATCACATTTGCCATTTAGAAATAAGCTGTTCTACCAAAATATGCGTGATCAGCAAAGTTAACATTTAGTGCTCTAGAAAGAAATGTCATAACTATGAAACTTGATTTCCTCCTGACAGGAACACTATAAATTAGGCAGGCACAACGGCCAGGCTCACAAAACCTTCTTAGCCATCTATAATATGATCTGATGTGATTATTGCAGCACCCGCTAGCAGTGCTATTGCAATGGTTCTGACAGTGCCCCTGTTATAAATCCAGGCTTTCAGGGATTTACTGCTCATCTGAAAGTGCTTGCTCCATTTGAAACTTGGCTCAAATGGTTCTGAAGAATCTGCATAAATAAGGGTGTAGCATGGGATAAGGAGATGGGGGGGGAATACAGCATCGATGACTTTACCACCTTCTTTCTCCCTTTTTTTTTTCTTCTTCCCCCCCCCTGAGCTGTTCTTGAGCTGGATGGAGCCTGCAATCCAGTTACTGGACTAGGTATAAAATGGTTTGCCAGCCAGCAGAGAACTAGTCTGGGTTGGAACTTAGCAGAAGTATACTTGCTTCATTGTGTAGGCAAAAAAAAAAAGTAGTGAGTAAATGTAGTAAGTTTATTGTCATCCAAAAGTGTTGGTCCTGAAACTCAGAAAAATCTACTCAGTGGTGATATTTTCAGGTCACCAGAACTGAAGTTTGGATGGGCCATACAAAATTTTTAACTGAAGCTTATAGAACAACTCAACTCCACAGAGCTGTAGCTACATAATGTTTAGAATTTTATCTTATGGTACACCTGTAATGAACACAATATGATATTTATGTCATATTTAAATGATAAAAACTAAAATAATTATGCAACAAATGAATACTATTAATACGCATACAGTTTGTCATTAAGGATCATGATGTGTGCCGAGAACACAAACTGAATAGAGTTCCGAAAACATGTCTGAGTCTTAACAGCTCATGTAAACTAAATTGGGTCTGAAGGAGTTGAGACCTTACAGCACATACGTGGATGGCAAATGAACAAAGAGCTGTCCCAGCAAGAATGACAATAGCTCTTCTCTTCGCTGACAGCACTTTGGAACTTCATAATCAGATCATACGACCACGCTGTGCCCATAGTGGAATGAGGCCTTGAGCTGGGGATATTTTCAGGCTGTGTATGATATCAGGAGCGTCATCAAGCCTAAAGTCTTTATTTATACAGATTAAGTCAGAAGGGGCATACATGACTAAAAAACATGCTAGCTGACACAATTTTAACCATAAAGTTGTGGGCAAGGAGAGGAAGATGCTGGATAGACCTGCACTGAGCAAGAGCTAACTTGTTACCTGGTAGATTTGGGGTGTCTGGGGGGGGAGAGTGAGGGGCAGGAGACTGGCAAGGAGAAAGCCTGGGGAAGAAGAGTCTATTAGTCTTGAGGGGACTGAAGTGGAAGCATGGTATGGATTTGACTTGTCTTGAAATAATTAGTCACTGCTTGGAGACATGCTGGCCTCCTCTCGCTGTGCCTGGGGCTCGAGGCAGACATTGGAAAAGGAGAAACCTTACTCCTTCTGATGTTAGCCAGGTCCCAGTTAGGAATAAATGGCACATTTGTTGAATGCATTTGGAAAACCCAAAGAAAAAAGTTAAAATGCAATTTAAATGCTTTGTTTCAGAGAACCCCAAAGCATTTTTTTTTACTCTGAAATCATTTCTTTCGGAATTTCACCTACATGTACTTTATAAACAAATCAAATCCCCCGAAAAAAAATGACATTTTGGGTGAAATGCAATGTTATGTTTTGCCCAGGAACTGAAATCTTTTATTTCACATCAACCCTACACGATTTCCATCTGAATTTTTTGGTCTGCTGATAAGCAGAACAAAGCATTATTTCTATCGTGTGATCTACACATGCAGTAGAGATTTTTGAGTCTCCTTTTCTTTGTGTTCTGTTCTTCTCCTGATTTTGTGGGATCCTTAAAGCATTTGTAAAGGACGTATATGACATGATTTTAAATTCCCTAAAGACAATACAGATGGGCTGTGTAATTATTGCTGAGAGGTGCTATTTTCTATGTGCTATACAACTCGCATTCATAAAATTTACCTGACAGCCTGAAAAATGTGGCCATCTCAGAATACTCTGAAACAATTCTTCTCAGTATAAAAGCATTTCTAGTTACAGAATTTATAACTTATTTAATTTCATATCTCTGTGCATTAAATTCATTCTGAAATGTTTGCAGAATATTACAAGATTTATAAAACAAAACTTTTGTAAAATTTATGATACTTTTCTCTATTAGATTTATTCTGTCCCGTTTCATAGTGTGTGTTCATTGTTGGCAGCGTATTGCTAAAATGGGTACTAGAATACATTAGGGGAGCGATGTGTGAGACAGCATAGTTTGCTTATTTCTTATAAGGCTAATTTTTATGACTATCTGTAGCAAAGAACTGTGTGTGCAGGTTTGTATCTTTTTATTCACTGACAGAGAAACTACTATGTTGGGAGATGTTCAGGCCCCTACAAATTGCATTAAATAGCCTTTTCGTCTCCCCTCCTATGAAGGGAGGCATGTTCCTCTCACTGTGATGCGAAGAATGCCTTGCTTGTTAACACTAGTTGCTAGTTTAAAGAATAATCAGTGAATACTTATTTTAAACTTGCAAGGGGAGGAAAAAAAAAAAAAAAGAAAAACAGTAAAAACCAAGTATGTCTCTTTTTTTGCAAAGATCACAAGGGAATATTGTTACACCAAGCACATACTAGCTTTCAGTTCTGGCTCAGATCCTTTTAGTATTGGCTTAAACATTTGCATTTGTACTTAATAACTAATACAGCTGTAACATAGATTCTATAGAGCATTACCATCATTAGTCCTGGGAGTACCTTTCTTTCATTTGGTAGCAGCACTGGATGAAGCAATTCATGGGAGGGGTTCAAGTAGGAAGTTTCCACTGCAAGAGTCTGTCCAATTTTAGTCAGTATTATATTTTAAGATTCGAAGTAAAATGTGAAGGTAAAATCTTAATATACCAGTGAAGGTTGCCATAGCTTTCTCAGTGATTGCTAATTTAAGAAATGGTGAAGAAGGAAGCTCTTGTTTGGCTGTTTACCAATACCATCTGATTAGCTGTGGTTTTCTGTTTGGCTGAGCAGCTGGCAATTAATGAATTATAGGAAGTAGTCACAAGGTAATGGAATTAGCAAGTGAACATCTGGTATTAAAAATCAGTAAACAGAAGAGCTTTTATGATTTCTTAAATTTGGTGGGAAAACAAATGCCAGCTGACTATGACTGAAGAAACTATATGTACACAGTGAAAAAAATTGCATTTCAAATGGCAGAGTATATATTTTAAAGTGAACGACTTCCTGATACACTGCAAAAGATGAATGGGATCCAGCTGGCTTTCAGACATACATATCCTATCTTAGTTTTTAGACCAGCTGTTTCCGTTGTTCTTCTCCAATTCTTACAGCAGTTGGAGATGATATAACTAGCTCAGAAGACCAACAAGTTGACCATACTCTGCATGTGCCCATTTCCAGACTCCAATAACTCAGAAAATATACCTAACTACTGTTCTCATGCACAGAAACAGTAACTCTACCATCATATTTCTTGTGGTCTATCATATTTAATCTGTCCAACATCATCTCAGATTTAACACAGCTCTTGCTTACTGTGTCAAGATTATTCTTTTTCTTTGAAAAGCCTAAATACCAATTATGTGTTGTTTTTCACCCTAATGCATTAGTTAGGGACAGTAAACGCTATTAAAATTGTGTTTGATAATAGAATTCAATTAGTTTTAACTAAGGTCAAATGGAAAGAAATACTTAGTATTAACTAAAAATAAAAGGTAGCAATTCAGTTCTTTGCTAACCAAAATTTCTTTCTTTCTTTTTCTTCTTTCTTATTAAGAACAGACTTCAGCCACATAGATAGGAGCAGTGGTACTTGACATGCACAAAGTCATGGTAGTTTTGGACAGGGGGTGAGGACATCTGCAGTCAGTCTGCTGGCTGACTGCTTTTGACTCCACAGTATAGACCTCTTCAGAGAAACGAGACACTCTGGTTTCTTGATTTTTTTAGTCTTGCATGTTCAGCTTAACAATGTGGTCCATTTTGAGAATCTCAGTGGTGATTTGGCAAGCGCTGTAAGATCAGGTGTGACACAATGCATTTTCCAGTGGGGAGCTAGTGAGCAAATTAATGTCAGAAAATTTATTCTACCAGCATGGTAATCAGGTATGATTTTTTGTTACGAGAGTTGAAAACTCTAATCTAGACCTAAATACAGTAGAATCCCCATTTTTCCTTCCTCTCAGTTTCATTAGTGAGATCTGAATTCCAGCTCTCCTGCCACTGCAGAAGAAGCACCTCAATTAAATATGAAATATCAAGATAAATGTCTGAATAAAATATCCAGGACTCAGACAAACTTCCAAAACCTGCTTGTCAGCAGCGAAATGCCATTAAATCCTCTAGGAACTCATTAATAGATTAACATTTGGAACAGTAATTACAGCTACATTAGCACTAAGAATAAAGAAAAATAATGGAAAATCTAGTAGCATCATTCCTCTAAATTCTTGACACAAAATGAAGATCAATACCATAAAAAAATCAGAGGTAAGGAATTAAGGTCAAGATGATAATGTCAAAAATAGGTAAGCTGTTCATATATATTTCTAATAAAACTAGTGTGGATAAAACCGTTATGTAGTGTTTCATATTATTCGTGTGGAATACCACCTCACGGGGTTAGAAGAGGAATATTGAGGTGAAATCAAGGATGTATCTAGAAATTGGATGAGTGGATGACTTCAGTGCTGTTAACCTAAATCACAACTAAAATTAACAATGTCAGGCTTTGTAGCTACATTTTCTAAGCTAAAGCAAGACACTGTTCTTTAGTAAGACAGAAATATATTACCCTTCAAAAGGATTAAATACTGCAAAAGTCTTTTTTGAGAATTTATGGTACAGCTCTGTAAAGGGAAGAGAAAAGATAAGATGAAGTAGGTACTATAGTTAGATAAATAGGTGAGATCTTGAGAAATGTTTTCATTTTTCATAAAATTCTCACAATCTGTAAATTATATATATATAATTCATTACATTATAACATGGATTATGAATCTTGCAGATTTATAAAATATGAAGAAATTCAAATGGAAAAAATATTACTTTATTTAGGAATACTTCTCTATTACTGTAAGTGTACTTACTGCAGAACCAAGCTGCACTGCAGTGTGCCAGTGGGAACTGAGCTATTTCAAGAAGAAAAAAATAAAATATATGAAAAGTAACAAGGTTGTAAAATATATAAATGACAAATAAAATGAAGTCATCAATGTGTAAAAAATGTTAAGGTTTTAGATTTGCAATTTTCCTATTTAAATGCCCTCATTGATTTGTTACAAATACTGTTAACCCTGTGTTTGGAAAATGGTGAGGACATTATCACTTGTGTTCTCATTTGTAATAAAATAGATTAACTTGCTGTGAAATTTTAACTAGGCTGAGACACAACAGTAGCTACCTAATGAACCAGAGCACATTGCTGTTAAGTAGCTAAATAGATGCATACTGATTACAGGACTGAAAAATGGATCTGTTTACTTGCAAAAAAAGAGTCTGTTCATAGTGTTATTCATTATAGTAGAGGAAATTCTGCATTACATTTCCACACAAACATTTAGAAATAGTTTCTCTATCCACATGCAGTCTTACATGACGGTACTCTATCCTTATTTGTAGTACATAAAATATAGGGAAAATTTCAGCTCCTTTGTTATCTATAGGGAAAGGTACATCTTCCCTGTATATGTAAATTTTTGTAACCAGAAAGACGTTAGATGACATAATCAAGTAATTCTCTTAGAAAATGAT
This sequence comes from Anser cygnoides, assembly GCF_040182565.1. Classification (NCBI taxonomy): domain Eukaryota; kingdom Metazoa; phylum Chordata; class Aves; order Anseriformes; family Anatidae; genus Anser; species Anser cygnoides. The sequence continues at coordinate 18,753,046 of NC_089885.1, read as the reverse complement.
TCACTGTGTGATTAAGAATGACATTATTATTTGACACATTTATTTCTGCCTGAACATTTCAAACTAAGACCCTGAGTTTGAAGGCAAATTACTTGAAGAAGAGATTATTTTATAGCAAGAAACAATAGGAAGTACAGTTACCAGAAGGAGCTTGAATACTTTGCTTTTCCAAATCATCAGCTTTTGAATTACTCAAATAACTCCCATTTAAGGTGACATATATGTCTGTTTGTGTGATATCTAAGTGTTAATTCATCGTCATATTTGTTCATAGTTGTTGTGTGTTTTTTTTTTTTTTTTGCAGAACAGTTGGCATGTCCTCTCCTTGGCTATTCATTTTCTTCGTTGCAATAGACAATGAAGTTTACTTAAACTATGCACTCTTCTGTAAAATTAATCATTTCAAAATTGTATCTAATTGTAAATTGAGTACTCGTTGTGATAAAAAGGGAATAAGTAGTGCCAAAGAGAACTGTTAAAACTAAAATCCAGACAAATAGCATTACAGTCAGAGTGGTAGCCTGTTAGCTGTAACCTATTATTTACACAAAGCTATTATTTACACGAATGTAAAAGACAGTATATATAAGCTCAGGGTTGTACAGAATCATAGAATGGTTTGGGTTGGAAGGGACCTTAAAGACCACCCAGTTCCAACCCCCCTGCCATGGGCAGGGACACCTCCCACTGGTCCGGGCTGCCCAAGGCCCCAGCCAGCCTGGCCTTGAACACTTCCAGGGATGGGGCACCCACAGCTTCTCTGGGCAGTCTGCTCCAGTGCCTCACCACCCTCGTAGTAAAGAATTTCTGTCTAATGTTTAATCTAAATCTGCCCTCTTAGTTTAAAACCATTACCTATCGCTACACGCCCTGATAAAGCGTCCCTCCCCATCTTTCTTGTAGGCCCCTCTTAAGTATAGGAAGGCTGCTATAAGGTCTCCTGAGCCTTTTCTACTCTAGGCTGAACAACCCCAATTCCCTCACCACGTCATTGTAGGAGAGGTAATCCAGCCCTCTTGCCGTTTTTGTGACCCTCCTCTGGACTCACTCCAACAGCTACATGTCCTTTTACGCTCAGGGCCCTAGAGCTGAGGACAGCATTCCAGGTAGCATCTCACAAGAGCAGAGGAGAGGCAGACAGTCACCCTCTTCAACCTACTGGCTGCACTTCTTTTGATGGACAGCCTTGGATATGGCTGGCTTTATGGGCTGCAAGCACCCGTTGCCATCTCACAATGAGATTTTCATCCACCAACACCCCCAAGTCCTCCTTGGGGCTGCTCTCAATCCACTCATCACCCAGCCTGTACTAGTGCTTGAGGTTGCCCCCACCCAGATGCAGGACCTTGCACTTAGCCTTGCCAAACTTCATGACGTTTGCACAGGCCCACCTCTTAAGCCTGTCAAGATCCCTCTGGATGCCATTCCTTCCCTCCAGAATGTCGACTGCACCACGCAGCTTGGTGTTGTCAGCAAACTTGCTGAGGATGCACTCAATACCACTGTCCGTGTCACCAACAAAGACCTTAAATAGTATCAGTCTCAATACCGACTCCTGAGGGCTCCTGACCACTTGTCACAGGTCTCCACCTGAACATCGAGCTGTCGACTGCAACTCTTTGAATGCAACCATCCGGCCAATTCCTAATCCACTGAGTGGTCCATCCATCAAATCCATCTCTCCAATTTAGAGACAAGGAAGTTGTGTAGGACAGTGTCAAATGCCTGCACAAGATGAAGTAGATGACAACAGTTGCATATATATTATTATTCATATATATAGAAGAATATTTTTGGGGTGACCCTATAAATGTGGTTTACTAAACAGGCCATCCCCAGAATAAGTTGCAACTCTTTTATTCTTCTGCTCCTCTCAGCAATCTTTAAAATCAGTCTTTTGAGACCAAGAAGAAAACAATGGCCATTTGAAGATCAGTAGCTTAAACTTTTTTTTCCCCAGAATTTGAGAATTTCTTTAAAATCATTCATTTTTAAAAACTTGAAGATCTTCTGGCTCAACATAGTAGATTCATTTTTTAAAACTTACTAACCGTTTTTAATTATCATTAAAAAAATACTGCAATTAAAAGTCTTCCTGTAAGATTTATTAGTTATTGTGTGTTCATTAAATAACAGATAATTGAAGAATCCATTGAGGATTAACAGCTATGTAATAGATACACATCTGTTACATGATTTTGAGGCTCAGTTGTTATTTAATGTACAATAACTATCCTATTAAAGACACATTCGATGCTATGTTTTTGGCTGGTGTGATTGGAATAGACAAATACAACCCCTTGCTATTAGGAGGATCTGTTCTCATATTCCCTGTGCATCGTTCTCAAATGAGTCTGTAAATATGAAGATGGGTGTGTTTTAGAGAGATGGCTTTAATGGGTAACAGGATATTCTTAAAATGTTGATCTTACTGCAAGTGTTATTAATGAATTTCTTAGATAAGTTATTAGCAGAAGCTATTATGCTAGCTATTTATAATGGACAAACTATTAGAATCTAGTGGTCTGTTCCTAAAGCTGTATTATTGATTTAGCATAGTCTAGCAAAAACTGCACTAAAAATTTGGATGCTGTTGAGCTTATTTTCAAAAACACATGGAAAATTGCCACCAAGTAGGCAGAACACAGACTTCTTAATGAAAAATCTTTTGAGAGTAGGTTAGAAAGGAAGAAAATTTGCAAGATTCCTTGGAGACAACTTCCCCAGATTACCCTGTAGTTGTGATTTTTAATGAGGTGGAGGCAGAGCATCTCCCTTTAAAAAAAAAAGGGGGGGGGGGGGGGGAGGAATATTTCAGTCCTGTGTTTCCACAGGTTTTTACAGGGAACAGCTGACTGCCCTGGATGAGGAGATGAGGGCAACTGCAAAGATGCAGTTTCTGGACTTCTGTAAATTAAACATCTACTTGTTAGTGTCTCTCCAGTGGAACTATACCTTTAAGGACTTTATTAGCTGTAACAGAGGATTTAAAACATAGAGAAGAGGTTTTAAAATAAAAGTACGTAGAGCACCCCTGGCCATGATCTGCCCCTTTTAGAAAATTCTCATTTTTTTTGTTGGTCCTGGGAACAGGAATGAAGGGGACTAGAGTTTTGAATCAATTCAGAAGAATAATGCATGAGGAATCACTGGGTTGGAAAGGATCTCAAGTGATCATATAATCAATCACATTTCTCAAGACAAGATGAATTATTGCTTGTCTAACCTGTTACTAAAGATTTTTCCTGGTGGAAATTCCATATCTCCATGCAATCTGCAAGTTTAGATACGCAGATCTGAAGAATTTCATTTTGCTAAATTTTACAATTTCTTACCTCTTTTTTCTCCTTTCCCTAAAGTACTAGGTATATTTAAATTAGAAGTTAATCTCAGGGTTTTGTGTGCAAATATGCGCATAAGCATTTGCAAGCACAGTCTTATTTTTGTTAGCCAGTGATGCTTTCCATCCAAAAGTGAATTTGTCTTATCAGTACCACAACTTTTAAAATTGGTCTACATGCTACCCTGAGAAGACGATGTAATGTTTCAGGCACAGAAGTAGTTTTTCTTGGGAGCTTACAAATTTGACGGTGTTTTGTGCCAGTTAGTTCAAATCTGAACTGTTTATTTGAAATGTAACTCATACATGCCGATTTTAATGTCTGTACATAAAAATAAGTTTATACAAACTGCATGTAAAGACATGCTTTATATTCCTATGTGTGAAAAAGTTAGAAAATAAAGATTTATCATGGAAAAAAAAGGTGTTAAGTGCTGTGTCATGACACTAAGGATGAAAAACTGTGCCTAGATGCATTGCATGTAGGAGACTCCATTGCTTTTCAGTATAGAAGGCTGTACCGCCCTTTTGATGTGAATTCTGTTCACTGTTTATCTTGGAAAGACTATTTGTTATTGCTATTTTAGCCACTTTCATTTTCTGATTTAACTTCACTGATGCTCATTAATCACATTGCACAGACCTTGTCTTATTTCTGTTTCAAGGAAAGGATTCAAGACAGCCCTTCTCCAGCTCCGTCTCTAGAAGACAGTCAGCGGCCTGGGAGCCACGCTTCCTCCCATCAGAGCAGCAGCGTGTCCAGCTCACCCTCCCAGCTGGACAACACCCCAGACAGAATTGGTTAGTGCTTTGCAGCCTCACACCCCTTGACAACTACTGACCTTAAGAATTTTATCAGGTTTTTGAAGCAAATATTTATTTACTGGGAATCTCAGGAAAGACCTCGCTTTATTAAAAAAACAAAGGACCAACCAAACGCTCCCCCCCCCCCCCCCCCCCCGCAATAGCCAGAAAGTTCATTGCTACAGTTTGTTTAATTAGGTTCATTACTATGCAGAGACCAGCCCCTCAGACTCATTCTGTGCCTGTATCCATCTATGCACAGAAGATACTGCCCCTTCTTTGGTACGACTGACTAAATCTTGCATGCTGGCATGAGAAAGTGCCTCTGAAAGCACCTGGAGTCGTAAAAGAACAAGAAATATTTTAATGTGAATGTGTGTCAGAAAACTCTCAGATTATATAATGAGTTTTCCACTCCAAAAACCTCCTCTTGCGCAGATGTTTCCTCGTTGCAATGAAGGTGAGACCTTTTGATTTTTTTGGGTCTCTCAACAACAGTTTTCACAGTCTGTGCATTATTGATCTTGTGTTTAAAATGCAGATTTGGATTGGAGGAAGTTTGGATCCTATTCTTGGTGCTTCCAGGAGGGATCTAGGGCAAGTCAGTTAACATCTTTTCATGTCAGTGTATGTCAACACTGTTGTCTTCACAGTGACTGCTGCCCATGCAGGCATTGCTAAGCTAGATTTAAACTACAAAAACAGTGCAGCTCATGGAAGTCATTGTAGTCTTCTCTCCCATCAAATAACTACTCAGCTGCGTGCTGGGATTTCGGAATTTTGACTGTGGTCCATGATACAGCACCATTGCACTACATAGCACAGGTGGCAATACACAAAAACTAGTGAATAGAAACTGAGCTATTTTCCTTAACATCTGCATACGCAGGGCAAGGACTAGAAAGTAGATTCCCTTCAGCTTTCATACATTTAAAATAGGGCTAGAAATATACAGGACAAGAAATGTAACTTCCCTTAGCAACAATGAAAAATGGGACTTTTTTACCTTATTGTAGCTTTTGAAAGCTACTGTAACTTGCTATATTAAAAGTAGCAGAACATACTGCAATCTTCTGAGCTCCAGAAATAGTGCTAAAAGTTTTTTTAAAGAAAGCTAGATTTTATGTTGAACCACACATTTCTCTGTATTGAAGTCTAATGCTTATTGTTATAGAGATATGTACATATACTTCATATGTATATGTGGCTTTTTTTACTCTTACAATTTTTGCAATTTTTTAAAAAGTCTCCTTACTGGAATGACTTTAAATTCTGTAATTGCAGAAAAGGAAATGTTTTAATCAAATAAGAACAAAGAAAATAAGCATCCTGAAATCATTAACTTAATGTCTCTTTGATTTTGAAAATTTTAAGTGGGGAAACTTTTAGCACCATGGAGTATGTTTTTTTTCAGTTCATCTGTGGGTTACTATCTCTGTATCTGTATTTCTTTATTAAGCTTGCTGCTTTATAGGTACTTGCTAACACCTAAATTCTTTGTTTTACTAAATGCATTTTTCCCCACAATTATTTCTGAGAAGTACTTTTCTAAATTGTTAATTTGAACATTTTATAAGAAATCAGATTCCTCACAGTAATAATTTTAGTTCCGTCCTGGTATCTTTCTTTAATCAACTTGAGCAAATTTGCTTTTGCTATATGTTTGGCTCTAACTGCTGAATTAGGAGATTTATGGACAGTGAAAATGGTCAGTTGCTTTAGAAATTACACAGTATAAATAAATGCTAAAACATCAAACTATTGAGAAAAAGGTATAATTTAATATTTTCCTCTTTTCTGACATTTCTTTACTGACAGTGTTATATAGCTGTGCACTCTGATTTTTTTAGCTATGTTGACCAACAGCAGGGAAGGAGAACTCATTGATCAAGAAACTGGGACAAGCCTAAAAAAAATGCAAAAGGAGAAAGGTAAAATTAAACTGTTTTCCGTCTCAGGCATTTAATTGCACTTACATGTTGTATTCCTTTCTCTAGTATTCTGCATATGCAATGATATAATACCATAAATCTAAGAAAACTACATGCCTAATTGCAATGAATAACGTATCCGGTGAATTTAGATCACATTCTTCTTAGGAAGTGTTAACAATCATATCTTTGCTTCCCTCTATTTATACCATATGGGAGTAATACCTTGCTGGTCTTTTGACTCAATTATTTATGAAGTCCCTAGCAACTATTTGATTAGTCACACAGTGTTGTTTCTTTTCCTCCAGTGGATGTGTGTGCAGGCTGCTCTAACGCTGGTACATAGGTGAGGGAAATATTAGACATTTTTCACGTCTAATAATATTACATCAGCTCACAAATGAGAGGCAGCAAGGGAAGAGGTGAAACTTGACCTATAGAGTTTGTCCAGTAGGCAGGGAAGTGCCTTCCCTGCTCATTTCTCCTTGCAGTGATTGTTGGGAGCTGGTGAAAATGAGTATGTTGGTGTACGCAGGTAAGCCCTGGGGAGGTGTCACTGTCACAGACAGAGATGTGGCATCTGCAGCTGCATGTAGAAGAGGAAGAAGGCATTTTGTTTCCTTAGAAATACAAAAAAATAAATCAATCATATTAGTAGACAAAGCTTATTCTGACAGTACATACAGAGAGCACCATACAAACTGAGTGTCTGCAAAAACAAGATGACGTATAGCTGAAGAAATGAAAGAAAGCTGAAGGTAAGTGTGAAGTGAATACTAGAAAATACGCTTCAAAAGCATATACCAAAGAAGATACTAAGATATTAAGGCAAAAGATGGGAAAAAAAAGTAAGAGAAGTGTCCGAAAGAGGAGACAACATAAGCTAAATGTAGTTATAAGTCTACTGAAAATAGGAATATTTTATCATAAATGAAATTGCAAACTGATTTTTATTTTGGCTGAGGGAATTTTAGAGTATCTAATAAAATCAGACAAACTCAAATCCTTAGGCCTATGTAAATGATTGCACTCTGTGTTTATTTTCTGAGCAAACTTATATGCAATTTACTGTAACTATAAGCAGTTGTATGAGCTACTCAAAAAAAAGAATTTGAAGGCTCCATGTGCACTGTGGTTCCAGAGTTCTAAAAAATTATTTGGGCGTATTCATGAAAAGGGTGACCATCTTATTGGGCATCTTATGACTGGATTATCATGGGACATATGCTGGAATTTTAAAAGCATCAACAGCATATATCCATCTACAGCGTATATCCAACAATTTCAAGCTGAGTTCACATTAAGCATTGAGGTAGACCTATATTTCATCTCCTTTAGGAGCCTCTGGTTTATAGGATGCAAGCACCCTGTAATGATGGACTGTGCCAGTAAGGCACAGTCAGTATTCTGCTTCTGAAAATCCCCAGCCTGTCAACCCATACAAGTTGTTATTATTCCTCTGTGGTTTTTATCAGTCCAAAATACATTCTTTGTTCCTAATAGTAGTAGTATTCTCGTCTGTATAATCATTTTGGGCTCTCTTGCCCCGCATATGTGTTGAACAATTTTCATTCTCAGATGTGGACAGTCACTGAAGAGTGTGATGTCTGCTGGGTTGCTCAGCAGAAAATATTCATATAATTTGAACACAGAACAAGCTTTGTTTTTCAAAACCTGCCATTACTTTTACTAAGGCAAAATATATTTACCATGGAAAAGATTTTCAAAGTTATTAAGAAGGAATGTAGTTAAAATAAAAGTATCAACATTTATTAAGTATGACAAGTAAGCGGTTTATACAACCATGGCAAACATATGTTTTCACATCTGCTTTGAGTAATATCATCATGATTTTAAAAATGATTTATAGCTCTGCAGGCCATAAAATGCCAGCTTTGCTGTAAGTTGGAAGTTTTCAAACAACAAAGAAATTATTGAAGGTGTATATTGAGCATGTTTTTGTTACGCACCTTGTTATATCTTTACATATCTGAGCACTTTGTAACAATTAAGATAGCAACAAATGAAAATGAATTAACTAAAATTTCACAGTAGTACTACTCATGTGAAAGTGTAGCATGAAGAGCAATAAAACTTAGTATGTTGTAAGCAAATACTGTGACCTCAGGACACACAGTTTTGTTTTCCATCTCCCATTGAAAGTGATCTCAGCATCATACCAAAATGTGTCAGTTTGTTCTCATCAAAGTAATTTCACGATAATCAGGGCAGAAGAGCATATAGCTTAATGGTTTTTCTAAAAAAAAAGACAGTTAATATGAAGTTATTCCAGTTATACTGAGCTGTTTGCATATGTTGAAGGGACAAAATTTACAGAATTAATGGCTGTCTCAGTGCAGAGGGGTTAGAGGCTGGTTACAGACCATACGTTTAAGCTTGTTGAAGGAGCAATGCCATTAAATCTCAATTACTCCACATCCTTTCATCATCTTTTTAGGAAGTACAGTCAGGCTCAATATTAGAAGACAATTAAATCAAACATCTTTATAGGTCAGCCGTCTTATATTTTATACAAAATATTTTATATTATTATATTCTGGGCAAACATCTTTAACCAGTATGGTGCACAAGCATTCTGCCTGTACATCCGTGTCAGGGTGCGAGTGAAAACCATATGAAAGGTAATGTGTACTTTACTTTAAAATTGCTAATGAAAGGAAACAGAGTTCGAAAATCCCCCACAAAACATAGCCCCAAACGTTTACAGAGACTTAAACACAAGTTCTTCCTGTTTGTGCTTACCTGCTATTTCTGTTTTTAAACACTAGCATTTTAGCTGCACAATTGCACAGTAACTAAAATATTAAATTTGCCTGCTTCAGTAGTTATCATGGAAAAAAATCTCTATTGTATGGGAAAGGATTTTGTTAGACATAGGCTTTATGGAAATATACGAATGAGATCCTGTATTAGCCAGAAAAGTCTTCAGCCATACCTGCCAGTGGGATTTAATTGCAAGTACGATTATTGCACATGACTGTATGGCAAAAAATATTTCAAACTCCTCATATAGGATGGAATAATAAAAGACACTAGCATAACTCTTTCCATAGTGGAAGTCAGTGGGAGGGATTGTGATGTCTTCAATGGGAACAGAGTTTGGCCAGAGCCTAGTGTTTTGAACAATAGCTCCCCCAGCTAATAACTGGTCATTATTCCAGACAGGAGTGGTATATACTGCCAGGCTGCGCGAGTGTTGTACCTCCTGGGCCAGTGGCATGCCCTGACCCTGGTGAGATGCGGGCATATGCCAGCCCTGCCCCTCTGCTGTGAGTTTAGCAGGAGGCAAGCAGGACCTAAGGGCCCCCGGGGAACCAAGACATGCTTTAACGGGGCCTTTACATGGATGTCTGGGGAGCTGGAGCTGCACCCCACCTTAACTGAACCAGAGTAAAAATTGGTGGGAAAATTTCATAAGTGACTAGTTTTTTCAGACTTTGAAATAAATAATTGATAAATTATTTGTATTTGATAAATTGATAAATAAATAATTGAATTGAAATAAATAAATAAATGAAATATTCCAAGGTCACATCTTTTACATTAAGTTTATAGTGGTTGTTGTAAGTAAATAAATTTACTTCATTTTCAAAATCAATTTAACAATGCCATTTGTCTGGAGTAAAATACCTGTTTTGTAATTATCTTGGCATACGGACCAAGACAGTTTTTTACATTGATATATAATTTATTAATATGTCTTATTTATTAAATTTCTATGGCTTTAATATATTACTGTCTAGACACTATGGTGAGCCTAGGTAAATATGCTGAAATATGAAATTCTCTTTACTCAGAAGGCTTCGGACCAAATTTTTTTTTAGCAATTTGTATAAGCTCATGGCATAAAATGGATAAATAAGAACGAAATGAGACAGATACGTGGTATTTCGTAGAATCATAGAATGGCTTGGGTTGGAAGGGACCTTAAAGATCACCTAGTTCCAGCACCCCTGCCATAGGCAGGGACACCACCCACTAGATCAGGTTGCCCAGGGCCTCATCTAACCTGGTCTTGAAAGTTTGCTAAAGTTTGATTCTCTCTGAAGTCAGGATGTCTCTCCAGGTTAACCACTTCCACTTTTCCTTGAATGCTGTGAATTGAGTTTTCTATACGTCCATCTTACTGAGCCATAGCAGATTTGAAAGGCATAAAAGTGGAAGGGGGGGAAATTGCTGAATGGCACCTAGTGGCTTTTGGATTGGGCCCAGTAATCTTTTCCTTAGAGTTAATGCTCACATTAAAACTGACCCTTTGAATTCTCTGGTTCATAATACCTCTGATGCAAAGTCATTAACCTGAAAACTGCAATTGATGACATTCTTAATCGACATGAGTTATTTAATAAGTTTGCCTTCAGTCCTCATTAAGAGCAGTAAGATACAAAAAATATGCATCCTGAAAGATTGCTGAGAGGTTTTCTTATGTTACAGAGATCCTAGAGATCTGTGGGAATGTACTGATGCAGGCTCAGCCTCCAGCTGCCTGTGCTCTGACCCTGCCATAGGTACCAAACCTGCTCCTGAGCAATTGTGTTTGTGCATTTGTGCGCACAAGTGTGTAACCATGTGTACGTGTGGGGAAGGAATAGGTTCTTCTCAGCGTGAATTCATCCAGTAAGTAGTCTTAGACTGTCACCGCTTGAAATTTTGGCTTGCACAAACAGTACATGTTACTGAAAAACATGTCATTTCTAGCAAGGACAACAAAGACTGTGTGATCAAACACTTGTTCACTAGGAAACTGCTTAGAAGCCAGCAATTGCTGCTTTCAGTACAGGTTTCTCTTATAAAAAAAAGAAAATTTTGGCATGTTTCATGCATTTGATTTAAGCCAAAGTAAGTGATACAAACTGATACAAATTTAAATTAATAACAAAAATTACTGTTTATTGTGACAGATTTGCAATATTTGTGTCTGAGAATGAGCTTCAAGATACTCAAAGAAACTGCACTGTGTAAAAAATAGGTTTAATTTCTAAGGGTTACTGGTTGTGAGCTAAGTTTTAGAGTTTGCCATGTTACCCATAGAGATAAGTTGTATTTGGTTGAAGTACTGAGTGACGCAGTCACAGCCATGGTCCTGGCTCCAGAGCCTTTCTTTCAGTCAAGAACAGAAAGGACCCAAACCACTCTGGATTATGACAGCGATGCGTGCTCCTGCTGTCGGGAGAGCAAACCCAGCCTTTATAGCACTGGCGGACTTCTGTTAGTAGCTTTTTTCACATTATCTGCTTTACGTTGGAAATGAAGCAGTATACCTGAAAGAGTGGACCACTACAGTAATAAGCAATCAATATAATAGGAGCCAGGTTAAGTTTCACAGAGACATCTTGGGAATAAATTTAGCACACTGAAGGCAGCTGTGAGATTGGCTGTTGGTGTTTTTAAGTATCTCATCAATGCTCCTTCGACACACCTGTGCCCAGTACTAGGCCAGCCTTTGTAGCTTCTGCTAGATGGACCAGACCTCTAGGAGTTTGAGACATCACTCTTATCTCGGTAACTGTATTTTGCCTGAATACCTGTTAAAAGTCAGCCCCTCAGTATCTCAGTCACGTTTGAAACTAGGAGTTGGATTCCTAAGTCATATCGGAATTTTGTTAATTTGTGACATGTTTGCAATACTTTGTCCTATCAATGAATATGTTAAAATACATAATTTTCCCCAAAAGTTTGATTGCGAGTACACAGACTCACTTATAATTTTATTTTTTTTTTAATCCGCTAGAAGTTTGAAATTCAAAGCAAGTGGGCATTAAGCTAAAAAGGCAGTGACTAATCCAATACAAGAATCCCCAGGCATGCTCCTTCAGTCATGCTGGACCATTGCATGTTGCTCAGAAAATACCAACTGATTTATTTTCTTCTTTTATTTTGTAGTCAGTGTGACAGTAGTTTCCAAGGCAGATTTTTCATCTAGTTTACAGAATATGACAGGATATACAAATAGTTTAATAAATAAAATTCTGCTTCCAGTTGTATTTTGAGATGTTCTAATCTATAAAACATTGTATAGTTTTGAATCTGTCTATTTTAACCATCACTTGGACTGCAATATTTTGATAGCTAGATCTGGCTTGTGTGAATTTGCTTACGCATCCCATGGCTTATTTGCGTGAGGGCTGTCAGTGGAAGGATGTATGGCTGTAAGATTTTTAATGACAGTTCAGTGGAGTGCTTCTTCTGGTGTGGTTGAAGATGCCTTTTTGATGTAGGGTATGTTGGAGGAAGGAACATCCCTGGTGGCTGGCTGAGCTGGAGCAGAAAATGGAATGTGTGTGCGTACACATGTATTCACAAAGGCCAGAAAATATGGATTGCTCAGAAAATAACATGTAAACTCTACACCTGTAACCTTTGGAGACATACAATTGCTGTCAATTAGGAGATTGGAGTGTATTTATTATTGTTCTGTTGTTTTTTGTTCATCTTAAAATCTAGAAATGGTTTGCAATGAAGGTGCCCTCCAGGCAAAAGCATGGCGAAATTCACATATTAGAGGAGGAGTCACTAGAATTGCTGTTTGACTTTTGACATTACTGTTACTTAGCCTAGGGCATTGCAGGCAGAAGAGATTTAGATGGAAAGGAGAACTGTGAAATTACTCTATAAAAAAGTGTATTTTCACTGATTTTTCTTTAAACTGGCATATTTTAAGGAAAGCGTAGTGTTGTTGCAAAATGAAAACACAAAAACAGTAATAAGAACAATAATAATAATCCCATAGTGCCTTAATTCCTTTATTTGTTTGTACAAAGCTTCTTGATACGAAAAAAAAAAAAACAATATTCAAAAACTATTCAGTGAGTTAGTGAGAAGGTTTTATTGTTTCAGGAACTAATTAGTTACTAATCTCTCTATATACACACATTGAAATCTCAGCAGAAAAGAAGTTTGGTTATGGTCTTCTAGGTTATGGTCTTATTTATAATAAGAATTATCTCACATACTAGATAATTTTTCAGCACCCTATTTTAGGATTCGTATTTTGTAAGCGTCACCGCCTGTATAGCATATATTAAGTATAATACAAATCAGGCTGGAGTTTTAATTTTGCAGAACTAGCAGCTCATGTATCATCAATCCCGGAAAAAGCTGCAGTTAAATGGTCCCCAGTATCTGAAAAGCACAATTATCATTCTGTAATAGTCGTAGCTAAATTAACAGTGGCTTTTGTGTTTGTTTGTTTGTTTGTTCTTTTTTCAGCAGTGAGAGCTAACCTGTGTAGGTGTGTGGGCTAACAAATGTTGGTGATAGGTAACTGAAGTCTCAAGGTTAGACATCCGTATTTTTTCTAGATTTCTTCATGTCAGTGTTCTCGGCACGGGCAGCACACAGTGTCTCGTGCGCTGCAGGAGCGGCGACATAGCTGGGTTGGGGCCTTCTCTTTTGTATCCTGGTTGACTTGAGTGCAGTTGTGTTCTGATGCTCAAAGGTATAGGTGGAAGCTGTTGAGGAACTGGCTTCTTTTCTTCGTGACTCTACAAAACCATCTGTTCCCATTTCCTCATAAGAAAGTTTACAGCTTCAAGGACTGTCATTTATTCCCATATCTTCCTTCTCATCTGAAAAGGAAAAACTCATCCCTCTGTATACAGAACTATCCATCAAAATCTCATTTTAGTATACAGGGGTTTTATGCAGAGAGAATGAGAACTCAGAAAAACAATGCAGTTAGTTTCAAATACAGTATAGATAACTTGCTTTCTTAATAAAGTTTACAGATGGAAATAAAGATATAGAAAAATATACAAACAGAGATCATCAGGTTCATAACAGACTCTACAGCATCCTCCACGGGCTATTGCAGCTTTCCTTTAAAAAAAAACTAAAGAAAAAGATTTAAGTGTCTCAAAGAAGGTGATCTGGGCATTTTATATCTCAGCCCTCAGAGAAGCAGGTTCATTGGTAGTGCCCACCGTGCACCATGTACCCTAAAGAAATTACCCCAAGCAAAAGAACTGCAGTAGTGCAGCCTGGCTGAGCACAGTGTGCTCTTGGAGGAAATAATACATCAGAAATTGGCTATGCCTCGGTGGGAGCCTGATTGCTAGTATGGCTAACCTGCTTCTAGCATGCAGACTATCTCACGTCTTTTTATATGACCCTGCATTGTATAATATTTACACATCTAGGCTGATAGGTAGCTGGAGCATAATTTAGAATGTTTGCATCACTAAAATGGGACTGTTATCTAAAAAGAAAGATTATAACAGAAGAAACCCAGAATGCAAAATAATAAATATTAAACCTTGTTTTCCAGGCTGTTGAATCAATTTATAGTAATATATAAGTGAGCAGGAAAGTAACAGCATCTGGTAGCAATAAATGTTTCCTTTCCTGAGTTACCAAATTAGTTATGGGAAGGTGATTAGAAATAAAATACAATGATTTCTGATAGCAATAGGTAACAGTGCACGGGCTTTGAGATAAGAACTTGACAAATGTGTAAAATAAATGCAAAACTGGTTTTGAAAAGGGGTGAGATTACCATTTTCTATGTTGTGTGCCAAGATTTGTGCGTTTCAAATGTTAGCAGTTGGCTTCTTTTCAAAACTGATAAATAATGATGTTTGTTGCGGAAACAATTATCCTAAAAATAATTTAAAAGGATTGTATCCCCTTTTTGTTTGCCTATAAAGACCACATTCAATTTATATATAGAAAGAAAGAGCTCCACTTGCATCTATAAAACAGTTCTTAAATCAGTCTAAATTATTGATGTGCACAAAGAACTCTTTCCGCTTTTGTTTGAAGTTTTATTTCTGCGGCGTTGTGCTTTCTAATTGTACTTTCAACTACTATGACATCTGTTATAGTTGTTTCAAAAACTTTTCAATAGTTTTCTTTTTTAATGATAGACAGGCTTTTCAAAGACAAACTGTCTTCATTTTGAGCAAGAAAAATAATTAGTTGAAAAAAGATCACTAATTTGGCCGGGGAACTCACCGTTTTACTTCTTCTTTTTGCAAGTGGCTGTTTTATATGATTCCAGCACCTACTCAACAGAAAGCTGGCCAAGAAGAATTCATCACTGCAGCAACTCAGAAACCACAGAGCATCAGCATATGTCCTTTGCTTCCCCGAGGAAATCCAGGACTTTATTCTACCAAAAAGAGTACCGAGACAGTACTTCACAAACTGATAGTCTCTGTATGTCTAACAGATGGAAAACTGAGCTACTATTCCAAGCAGCTATGCCAAACAATATAGGAAAAAAGCTCAGCAATCAGAGATGAGATTAATTCTTAAAAGTCTGCTTAGAAATACTTTTTAATATCGCTAGTGATATGAATATTTGATGCAGCAGTAAATTCATTTCTAATGATGTAAGACATAACTGCAATCTTATTTCTGGTGTAGAAATACAGGAGATGTTTAAATTATCCCAAATTAGGAAAGCACAGTATATGGATATTTTCTTGTCTTTTTTACAAAAGAGAGTATTTTTCCCCTTAAGATAGAATAGGCTTTTAGCTTTGAAAAATTTAAGTCCAGGACTCTGGTCCAGTTACAGTACACCATGACTAACCTTTAAATTAGAAGTTGCCTAGAATTCATATAATAATTAATACAACGCTAGGAGATTTAATTGACCACAAGATTAAACTATTAAGGAAAAAATTTCATCCTAATTGAGAATTGAACCC
Organism: Anser cygnoides; assembly: GCF_040182565.1. NCBI lineage: Eukaryota > Metazoa > Chordata > Aves > Anseriformes > Anatidae > Anser > Anser cygnoides. The sequence goes on along the minus strand of NC_089885.1, from coordinate 18,737,297 downwards.
CTACCCTCTATTCATTGAGTGTCTGCTCTGCCACTTGAGTTGTGAATTGGGGGTTAATTGACTGTCTAGAATCTCCCAAAGCGCAATTATTTCATATAATGGTGCTAACACAGACTGTAGTAAGGCGATTTTTAACGGCATCCTTTTTTCCCTTGGATTTAGAGAGATTTCAAGAGAACTGTAAGAAGAGATGCTGGATGTAGGGGAAGGAAGAAAGATGTAATCAAAAAAGGAGTTGGGGTTTCCTTTCAAGTGCCAATTGATAAAGATCAAAAACCAGAAAGAGGTATTGATGTGGATTCACACTTAGAATGAGACCTCACCAATTTTTGGTTAATAGATTCCCTAATCCCTGTATCCTGTAGGTCACACTCAAATCCTAGCACTGTTGCACATTCCTCTTAAGATTCGACAGTCCTCACCTGTGGTAAGATCTCACATTGTTCTGACTTGGGTTGTGGGTTTTGAACTCCACTGAACGCATCTTGGTTTCTTGGACTGATGATTAATTAGTTTTAGTCCATGAACCATGTTTTGCTCTCCAGTTTAAATATTTATGGCTACACTCCTGTGATGACAGTGTCGCACTCCATGGGACAGAAGACAGTGTAAAGAGGCAGGGATTTCCCCAGTGACACAAAATCACCTATTGCTCTCAGCCGTTTTAATCTTGGCAGCTGTGACACTGACGACATATTAGAGGATAAGAGGTGGGTCTGCAGTGCTTGGTTCAAGCACAAGTCCTGGATCAAAAGGGAGACTGTTGGAGGGTTACTAGTAGCTTAAGACAACCTGGAATATGCTTGGGCTGGACCAGCATTCATCTGCTGCAGCATGGGGGAGCTCTGAAAAAACCAGCACAACACTGACCCTTCCTCCTCCCACTGCACTTCGGGATTAGCACCACAGTTTGTTATTCCTATGCAATTAACGCATCCATATTTTGAAAAACTAGTGCTTCTGAGCCTGTGCATCTGAACCAAATGAGTATCTTAAATCTTACGTTGGTTTAAGCAGTGGCCGTAATGTATGGTATGAAATCTCTTCAGTTTTTTTTTCCTCTCTGTACTACTGTCTTATTGTATACACTTTTTATTTTCCCTGTCCCCTATTTGATTTTTTCAGTATGTAATTTTGCTGCATATTTAATTGACTTCTCTTTTTCAACATTTGTGGAATATAAATTCATCGATGAAAATACAAATTTGTGGCAAAATTATTATTCCCAACTCAAGTTTTTATAAAGACTTAGGAATAACCTGTAAGTAATCTTAAATAAACTGCAATCAAAATCATAAAAAGAAGGGGCTAGGTATGCTTGCATTTTTTTACGTTTTGTATTTATTTGCCTACATGGTAATTAATAAAATTCATAGTAGATTTCTCTGCTTCATTAGTGCAAATTTGCAGAACTTTTCTAATTATTATTCTCCTTTGAAGAATAAGTAATAGAGATAATATCAAAACTTTATAACTAAATGAAGAGTTAGTTATGGATACAGTTAGGCAGTTTTATTTTTAAGTATATTCCATTTTTTTTAAGTGTTTTGATAAAAGTTCTGTCTCTATAAATACTCGAAGCAATTACTGTCAGTACAGGAGAAGAATTCAGGAGAAACATTTTTTGTGTGGAATTATTGAAGATAAAAGGAAATGCAGAAAAGTTTATGGCTTAAACTTTGCATTTTGAAATTGAATTGAAAATCTCATGGGAATGAAGGACTGACTGTGTAGGTAATTCGTGCTTAAAAATACGTAAAATCATTGTATGCTGAGCAAAGTCTGGCAAGTCTGGAAAGGAATAGTACCCCATAGCATTAAGGGTGCTCAGAAATAGAAACAATTTAAATATGTTTTTTAAACATATTCTTTAAATATAGTGCTATTTGAACACATTAACATCAAAGAGGGGATTTTGCAATGTTCCTGATAGTTCACTAGGCTTATAGTAGGCAACGAATCATAGCCATATGTTGCTCCGGACTGGTATACAGAGGAAAGTTGTGCTTTGCAAGTGTAGGAGTCCCCAGAGAACAGAGATCACCCCAGCTCATCCAGTACCCCTTGTGCTTGCACACGAGGTTGCAGAGATGCCACGCGCAGGTCAGCTAAGGTAGACAGGACTCGCTTCTACTATAGCTCCTTGTTGCAGGGTGATGCCTTGCATTCACAGTTTAACTTCTTTTTCAAATAAAAACATATGTGCATTTTGCTTACTTTTGCATTCTGCTGAAATCCCGACCACCAACCAGTGTATGATCACAGGTCTGTAGGTTTCTACTAAACGAAGCGGAAAGCGGTGCAGCTGATTGCTGAGAAAGGTGAGAAGACACAAGCGTGAAAAGAGAGCTCAGACAGTGCCGGTGACTGCTACACGTGCATTGAGGCATTGTTATTTTTAAGGTGACTTGCAGATAAACACACACACTTTGTAACCTGCTTTATCAGCAAAGGAGACGTGTTTGTGCTACAGTAATATCAGTAACATAATCTCTTAGATTCTCTGGTTTTGCTGGAGGTGTGTTAAAAAGCTGAAAGTGTGGAGAGCTGGCATAGCACAGACTGTCTTCAGCTTGAGAAACAGTCTTTGAGACTAAAAAGGGTTTTCTTCTTGCTCGTAAAATAGATATGACAAATAGGAAAGAAAAAGGGATTTACAGTGTGATTCACATTCAAGTTAGGTGTTTTAGTCGCTCATTCTCATCTGGTCATTAAAATCCGAAAGTAAAGACAGAGGAAAGAAGTTCTGCTATTTCTAACATAAAAATAGGATTGAGTTTTCTGCAGTGTGAGGAAAGAGTTGTCCCAGGCCCCATGTTAACAGACTAGACTACAAAAAGCCACTGCCACCTGATAGGACAGTGCTGTGGTGAAGAAACAGCATAAGAAAGAACAGCCTCCCCATTGCTTCTGCCTTTGGAATGAAAAACCTGGGCATGTTCACAGTATGAACTAAGTGACAAGAGCAGTATTTTACACTCTGAGTGTGATCTCTTTAGTGTTCTCACCTAGCTCGAACATTTCCCCTTTAAATATAATTCTATCCCACAGTTTTCTCCACCTGCTGTTTTCTAGGATTTGCACGTCCCCAGTCTACAAATACCATCATTCTTCAGTTACATTCTCTAGCCATGTTTTACACCGACAATTCAAGCTCCATCCAGCACCCAGCTTGCTTTCCTTCCTGCGTGCCTACCTTATTCTTTCCTTCTTCTCTCTCTCTCTTTCTGTGTTTTGTCACAGAAAACAAAAAAATCCGTAATCTTGACGCAGAAATTTCCAAGGTCGGCAACCTGTTTGTCTGTTTTGTTTGTTTGGTTGGTTGTGTTTTTTTTAATAAGTACCATGTTTCAAGAAAAAAATTAACTTGTCTTTTTTTTTTTTTAATTAATACGACATCCCAAGGGAAAAAAAGATCACCGCTAATGACTTCCATGTAACCTAGATAAGTGTAATCAGCCTTCTGTGATGTCACTGCCTGCTCTTGGGTCAAAACAAAAATTTCAGAAGGCATCACATAACATCACATAACGTGGCTATGTCAGAAACAGGAACTTTTGCTCTCAGTAATGTTGATTTTTTTCCAGTGTAGACCTGCAGATCCCAGGGCTGCTGTACATCCAATTGTTTCCATTCCTTGACTTGCTGTTTGTTGACCATTTTTAAAGCTGCACATTCAAGTCCAGCATGTAACCAAAGGTGGTGTATCGTAACCGTTGTTGAAGGATTTAGTCCTGGCCTTCCAAGCCACTCAGGGTAGATCCGTGCTGCCTCCTTTTGTCAGGTAGTTTATTCATAATTGCAGTGGAAAATCATACCTGGTACAAAGCCCCCTGGTAAAGCCCGGTCAGCTCTAAGAGCAGAGGACACTGAATCCTTTGGGGAGAGCTTGACCCTGCCTCAAGGTTTCCTGTGTCATGGTGGAAACTGTGGATCAAATTCTCTTCTCATGGACATTTGAAGTAATTGCTTGGAGTAAGTGGAAGCCCCTGTATTATTGCCCAGCGAGATCAGAAGCTGTACATTGTAGGTATTCAGCATTGCTCAAGGAGTACTTTAAATTATGTTGTAATTACCATCAATTCATTTCCCTTTGGAAACTTGCCTCTAGATGGACATGGTCTGGCAAGCTTCTCAGTCAGTTAACAAGCAAATAAAAATCCCAACAGCCCCTCCCCGTGCTGCCATAAAGAGGTCTGGGCTGAAAGTAACGCGGAGCTGTGGAAAGCAGTCGTTCTGCTTCGAGCATGCCCTTGCGTGCAGCATTAGCCTTCACCTTCCTTTCGCTGTTACTGGAGGAAGTAACTGATAGTGATCGACATGATTTCCTGGGCATAGTACATTCAGATTTTTATTATGATATTACAAGGACGTATGTTTGTGGAAAGAACAGATATATATATATATGTTTATCCTTAGAATATAAACTCTGGAGAAATGGTATATTACCTGCATGAAGCTGAAAATATGGAAAATATGGGTGACTTAGTGGTCGGGAACTGGGCTCAGCTTTGCTTACAAATCAGCTTGATGATGAGGCTGCAAAAGTTATATTTTCTCTGCTTTCACATAGTGAATTTATTAGCTTCTTGAAATTGATTTTGGATGCCTTTCATTTGCCATTGGGCTGAAGTCAAAAGCAAAACGATGATATACCACATTTTGCTCACTCATCTTTTTATTGCCCAACTATTGTTATTGAGTAAAAGACATTCAGCGTGTTTCCCAAAGGAGACAGAAAGCACATTTCATTTTCTTTTTAATTGATGGAAGTTTAACTGAATGCAAGTCCTGCAATTCTCAACTTCAATATCCAGGTGGCAGTTACAGAGGGGTAGAGGGGACAGGGACTGGGATTCTGTTTAGATCAGGGCTGAGAGCAGAAGCCAGGAGGGCTGTCAAACTTTGTACTGTTTTATTTGCTTGGAAGGAATGGTGCAAAGTTAATATCGATGCAGCGCTATGAAAGTGTTCAAGTAGTTATCTCGGGGAAGGTAATGTGAACTCAGCAGTATCATTACTTTGATCTTTGGTTAAAGTCTTACAAAACTAGATTGCTGTTTGATTGACAACCTTGTCAGAGAGTGAATGAAGACTGACACTCTAATATTGAAAATGCAGCGTTTACAAAACTTAAAGCCCAAGTTTTCTCATGACACTGCTTCTTTTGTGGAAGAGTGAATTTCACATTTATTTTTAAATAAGTGTATACCTTGCTGCGTGCAGTTAACACGTATGATTTTAGACTGCTGGTTCACAAATACCCTAATATTTGATGCAGATGTTTTTATAGCAACAGCATTGTCATACTGTATTTGGAGAACTAGGAGTTACTGCTTGAAGGCTTGAGCACAGTGGTAGTTATCACAACTCAATACCAAATAATGAGTGATCTGACATGCAGGTGATCAATAGAGATGGCAGGCTGCAGTTTGATTTGGGTAGTCTCTCTGGCAGTTTCTGAGTGGGTCCACTACAAAGGAGAAAGGGCTTCTACTGTATAATGCCACCTCAAAAGGTTGTCTTCAGCTATTGCTTATCCTAGAATTGTCCCCTTAACACTTCCAAATAGACAGAAGCTATTAAAGGCAGAGCTGATCTCCAGAGTAGACTCTTTCTGCTTTCATGGTGCTAAACTGCTAGCCTTACCTTATTTCTTGGTAACCAGTCATCACTGTTCTGTGTTTGAAATCCACCCTACCTTCTCAACCAGTTGGATTTTTCAAAGAGACCTGGGCAACCGGCTCTAGGTGGCCCTCCTTGAGTAGGGGCTTGGACAAGATGACCTCCAGGTGTCCATTCCAACCTCAGCCATTCTGTGATGCTGATAATCTTCCGCATGATGTTCCGCTCTCCTGACATGGCCTTGTTGCAGTGACTTACCATCACGCTTGCCTTTCTGCTTTGGGAAATCTTGGGTCACGTTGTACAGTTGCTTCCAGCTGCTGCATTCAGCCTGCTGGCTAGCTCCAGAGCAGGTTGTTCTCTGACTCTCACCAGGGTGAAGCCCCAAGATGTCACCTACCAATACAGTGTCTATCAAACATTAGACTCTAAAATATGCTTCTCCCTTCTCTTCCCTCAATTTCTTCTTTTCACTGGACAAAATAATGTATTTTGTTCAGCACTATGAACAACCCTCACTTCCTATTTTGTGTGAAATGACATCAACTGCCATGATACAAGTAACGTTTAAGAATAAACCAAATTGTGGCTATTTTCACATCAAAATACCTTAAGCAAATAGATGTCTGTCCAAAATAATAATCCTACATCATCCAGAGGTGTTAGTTAAGAGACTCTATTTATGTGATGCAGATTATAAATAGGCATTCAAAGGATTTTCGCAGAAGGGGCTGATGAGCTGTGCTACAGGGCGTGGGAACTACTTAAATAGGCTTTACTGTCAAAGCCAGTGTTTTTTGAGGCTACATCATCAGTTTTTCCTGGCCTTCTGACTCTCTATGTACTTTACTCTTGCTGTATTCTGAATGCAGTTCTTTCTTTACCTCTGATATGTTTAGATTGTATATGTGTGTGTATATATATAACAGTAAGTATCTATAGAAATAAGCATGAACACTTGCAACATGATATATATGCAATACAATATCATATCTTTATATACTAAAGTATCCTTTATGAAAGACTGTTAATTAAAAAGCAAGATTAAAGCCACTTTAATCAGCAGTGCGGCTTTGCTGAATAAACCTTACATTCAGCCATATTTCAAAGTGGACATATATAAATCACAAGAATTATTACCATTTCATCATTTGAAGTCTGCAAATGACTGATTTTGGAATGAAAAACATATGTAGCTATGCTGATAATGCTAAATAAATTATTTTCAAAACCCACATTTATATATTTTTTATTGTGTGGAAAATGCATGTCCACAGGGGGAAAAAAAATCATCTAAATTTTGCTGTAAAGATTTTTAAAATATATATATATTTTCCTTTTGGAAATTTCTACAGTCTGCTTCAATATTGCAACACATATGGTATGAAAATCGTACTTTCAAGACAATTACTATTTTTAAACAGTTTTCAAAATTGCCTCAAATAATAGCTTGTGTACAAAAACTGGTATGTTTTGTATTTTATAACAAGCAGCTTTACATTTTCTAAACTTTGACAAATTTCTTCCTGATTTTTTTTTAATGTAATAATAGGATTAGTTTGACTACCCCTAATTTTTCCTTCTCTTTTTATATAATGTACGTAGGCACTGGTGGTATATTGGGAATACTTCTGAGTCTTTCTAGTTCTGTCTTACTGCTTTCTTTAGTTCTTAGAAGCCTTTATGGACATACAGGTCATAGCTGTTGAAGATGTTCTTTTTTTTCTTTTTCTCCTTTCTCTCACCAAACATATGTGTGTATACATGGCCTATAACATAGATATTTATGTACCAATTCAGTTGCTATGATTTTGATAAAGCATTTCTGGCTCTTGTTGTGTTTTGATTAAAGATTTACAGTTCTCCTTTTGCCTCAAACCTCATTTTTAAAGGCCAAAAGAGAAAAGAAACCCCAAACCATAAACACATTAAGTGAAATATCCATAGTGGCTTCAGTTAATGGTATTTCCTTAAAGCAGATAAGTTACTGAGCCCCCTTTTAAAACAGGAGTGTTAATTTACTGCTTCCTTTCATCTGTTGAAATAATTACTTTTCTTTTTTGCCTTCAGTAGTTTGTTCTGGTCATTAACATTTCTGTAAAATTAAGTTTGAAAGGTGCTTTTAATGTTCAGATAGACTGCAGTGCATGTTTGACTGTTAAAATCAACCTACTTAAGGCAGAACTAATGTTTAACACTCGCAGCCATTTGAAGTAGTTCACTGCCCAGTTTAATGGTGCTGCCAAGGGCAATGGTCACATTACTTGCTATTATATTTTGGGGGTTTGTTATGCCAGCAATAAAGACAATCCGTGATATTTCTGAAAACATTGGCTTAGATCTTAAAGACATCATTTTTCCACTAACAAGCTATAAACTTTAATTTCTTGGGGAATAGCGGACAAGAAACACCAAGCCCAGCTCTTGGCCACGTTCACCATTTAGGAGTGGTAGTTGCATGCTACGTTGTTAGTGTTGAATGACTTTTCCTGCAAGATTTGTTGAAAAAGACATCATCAAAGTGTACTAAAAACACAGTGATGGTCAACTGCACTGGAAGAAGTCATTTTATATAATGGTAATTGGATTTTTCATTTTGTACGGTATCGAGACGGTTTTAAGACACCTACTCTGGCAGGTGAGAGTGAGCTGGGGCAGCTCAGCCTGGCCTCGTGGAAACTTGGTGCAGGAGGTGTGAGGAGCACGGCCCAGAGACAGTTCGGCTGCTGCATTGTGAGGTGTGGTCATAGACCAGCTGTGGTAGCTTCTGTTTCATTGCGATTGCTGTGGATTTTCCTGGCTTAGTTGCAACAAAACCGGGTGTCTCTGTCATGCAGTATAAAAACGCTTCTCCAGCCTTGCGTTGAGAATAGCCCTTCCCAGTGGCTGAGTCCACTTCGGGGCAATCTAACTAACACTTCCTCAGTCTGTGTATTTTGGAACGTAGGTCAAAGATCATTTATGGGAATCTTTGAGCAAATACTACAGGAAAAAAAAATGTAACTAGTTCTTTATGTAGCGGAGTATATGGACACTTTGCTCGAGTCTTCAGGAAGTTTGATGGGAAAAGCCATGTATAGGATTGGACCCCAAGTAACAAACAACCAAATGAGGGAATGCACATCATTTCCGTTCCTTTCTGAGGTGATGAATGTGTAACAAAATGGCTGCTTTTTCTGCTTTGATGAGCAGGAGCAGACAGAATTTGGAAATAAAACAATACATCTTCTCAACCAGAAAAAATTATATATATTTACTAAATAGTAAGTAAAATTTTCCCCTTGGCTAGTCTATTGCAATTTTACAAGCTTCAACAATGCTGAATGGATGTTATTGAGAAGTGAATTTGGCTCATTCTTTTTATGCTTTTAATAAATACTCAAGGGAAAAGCGGTTGTTCAAGCAAAATGAAATACAAATAAACATAGAATTTATTCTCAGTAGGCATTCTGAAGAACATGGAGCTTGAGTTTTATTCCATTTTTTTTTCTGGTACTTGCAAGCAAAACTAAAATATTCATATAAGCTGTCAGTTCTCTAAAGTGAATTCATCCTTTTTAAAAAATAAAACTAAATATAAATTCAGTGGATAGAACAGAAACAATGTGAGACATAACAAATGACATTTCTGCCCCAAAGTACATCATTGTAATGGACCATGTTATTCTGGACTGTGGATATAAATGATTTTTTTTCTTTTCGCAGCGTTCTGTGACAATTCTTGAGACACAGTCATGCACAAAATGTCATTTGTAATTATAGCAGTTTGCCATTTTTATCTGCTCCATGCTTGTTTCTTGTTTGATTGATAATCCATGTCATGTTGATACTTAACAGAAGTTACCAGTTTTTATTACCTAAATTTCTGGACAAGGTTAGAATTTTTTGTTTGAAGGAAGAATTAAAAAAAAAAAAAGTTGGTCACTTCCCAATGCATTCTTCACATGGAGTCCTAGGGAGTCACTCAGGACCCACAGAGAAATATAGTTAGTGGAATACACTTAATGGTATAAAGAAGAATTTAGTCTGTGGGCTTCATTTCTGACTGATCATTGCCCAAATTTTGAAATAGGCCTTCAGAAATGTATGACTCCCCAGGTAGTGTCCTGAGGAGAGTCAAGGCACCTCTTTGGGATCCGTAATTATTTAGATTGCCATTTACTTTTTATATATATATATATATTCTTACTTTGAAAAAAAAAATAGTTGCACAGTCTAATAGTTGTTGGTTTAAACAAATCATACAGATTTTTTTGCTTGTTCTAGACAGTATATCCTCCAACTTAGATACCTTTTGTCAAAAGCAATGCAGGTTCATTTTAAGTCAGTATTTATTATTAGAGAGTATAAATTCAGACACCACACATCATAAAAGCAAGAGCACATTTTATTGTTTGAGAATGACTGAACTGCAAAGGTTCCACAGTACCCAGACAGAGGTTGGCTCTTGAAAACCATATATTTTATTTGATTTCTTAGAAGGTATGTATGAAAATACCTTCCCAGGTAAGGTTCATGCTTCAATAATATTTTGATCCCGTTTGTTCTTCATTACCTTTATGTGGTTGCATAAATCACCCAGAAATAGCTTTATCACCTTGGGTTGCAATAACCTTTATGAAAACTTAGGTGCTCAAATGGTATGATACGACTATACAGCATTGATACCTTTCTGAATTTTACAAAACTAGCTGATTAAAGCTGATTTAAATACTACTTTCAGTCTAGAACTCTGCCCTTTTAATAATCAATTAAAACATTGTTTCATTGTGTTTATTCAGCACATAGAAAGCACTGCTTGACATGTATTAGACCTTATGTAGCAGTACACAGCTGTAGCCCATCCAGCATTTTCCAAATGAGTTTGCACAAGGAATAAAAGATTGCCATCTGAGCAACACTGGAGGGAGACAAGAGCAGACAAAAGGCAGTTAAGCGCTACAAAAAAAAAGAAAAGACCCTGTTGAGAGAGAAATTTCTGAGCAAATGCCTCAATTTCACAGGGAGATACTGTAGCAGGCAATGTACATTGATTTTAGCACATGCAGTACATTCCATTTGGGATTCATTAAGCTTCATTTTGTGCACTATCATAAATGGGTTTGTCAGCTACTCTCTCAAGTAATGCACAGTTTCAAAGCAAGGAGGTAGAATAAACCAAAGTGAAAATACAGTGTGCCCTGCAAAGGGCGTAAGCCAGTCTTAATAGAAAAATTCTCTGGTTACCCAAACCCATAAGTCACGACAGCAATAATCAAAACATAATCATTTTAAAAAGAGTTTATGCTTATAGACTTTTTGGTACAACTTAAAACATCGATAAGTTCATGCTCCCAGCTGACCTGGTAGAAATCCCACTGGAATGGCAGATGCACTATTGGAGTTCACAGCCTTTATTTCTGTCATTTTGAAAAAAAATATGCAGACTTCCATTTGATACGTTTTAGTTATTCTTTTTTTTTTTTTTAACTGAATATGGGCAAGGTACGTTTTGTTTCAGTCACAGTTGCTTTGTCAACTTACATATTTGCAGCAGGCGGTTGCCAAAGCAGCTATTTTCTCTCCCTTCCGTGTTTACTTGGGAGCCAGCTGCAGAGCTCGCCCTGGCACTTCACCGCCTCTCCAGGCTTCGGCTGCCAAATCCAGAGGCTGCAGAAAGTGGCATGCCCATGAGGCTGGGCTTTTCAGCAATCCAGCCTAGTCCAAGGCTGGTTTGAAACCTGTTTGTGAATGAGTGAGAGGTGTAGAGTACTGGTTTTCTGCATAATTGGTTTGAGTTTGTATTTCGTTTTAGTTCGTATTTTGTTTTCAGTTAGGAAGCGTGCAAGTCCAAGAGATTTATCCAAAAATCTGCGTCGTAGATTTGTATTTAGTTATGATAACACTAGTGGCATTTTTTTGTCTTAAAGTCGACTAGAACTTATAGTGATTTAAAAGCAGAAGATTTGTGAAGTTTCTGAAAATTTTCCTGGAGTGATTGGTTTGCAATCCCAAATCAATAAAAGAACAGTATTGTACATGCACATAGCTCTGCGAAAAAATACCTTCATTTGCTTGGTGCTCAGGTTTTTGTGCTTTGGCATGTATGGATATTAGGATTTTATTAAAGAAATCAGCCTAAACATCGGGACTTTATTGCCAAACTTTGCCCTATGCCACATACCATAGCAGAGCATGACTTCATGCGTCTTGCTGTTTCAGGTGGATAGCAGAAGTGACCGCAGTCTTGGGCAGAGAGAATAGAGGGAAAAATGCTGGCCAGCTTCTGGGAACTGTACTCTTGGACTGTACTAGTAGCCTAGTAGAGGAAAGCATAGGACCCTGGATTTAGCTACTTGTAATTTAAATACTTTATTTAACACTTTGTTGTTGTTGTTGCAAGTGATGTTGTGTCTCGGCTATGTAACCGGGAGTTGCAGTAGCGAGGTGGTCACTGAATATGGTCTGTGAAGTGAACCTGCAGCGTGTGGCAGCACAGGTTTCGGCCTCCCCAGGAGCCACACTCAACACTCAGGGTGATCTGAAGGGAGGATACAGCAGATAAATGTCAGATAGCTGCTCCTTTCTGCAGAAAGTTTTCCACTTTCTTTGCTTTCCTCAGTATTTGATCTTTCAAAAGAGCTCAGGATAAGTGACAGCAGTAGACTTAACAGTTATTAGGTTGCAAAGTAGTGGATGAGGACTACGTGGTGGTTAGCTTACATTTATGCTGTGATCGTAGCTGCCATTTGGGTCAGAAAGAGTTTTCCCTTTTGATAGATTGGCTGTGTGCTAGGAAAACTTGTCTTTCCCCAGAGCATCATGTAATTATTTGGTGGCAAAGAGTTGTGCTACGTTGCTATGGACATGCAGCTCTCCACTCCGAGAGCTGCTGTAATACTGATATATGTGACTCTAATCATTCTGTCACTAAGATGTACTATCGATACACCAGGACAACATTTCTATCAGAGGGCCTATTACTTGCCCTCTTAGTCGAAGAGGGGAGGACTGGGATAAGCCAAATTCTGACTGTTTCTTAGCCCGAGAGGGGCATTAGGTTCAGTTCTGTAACCTCCAATACCTGCAGGAGATACGGTGCTATCGAACCAGCAGCACTTCGGAGTGCTGCTGCACACCAGGGGCTGGCTGAACCCTCCAGGGGGAAAAGGGTGTCAGTCTCGTTCTGCGCAGGAGCCTGGTTTCTGCAGCAGGAGCTGGGCTGGCAGGCAGGGCCGTGCCACAGCTGGTCCCCTCCGCCTGTGCTGTGGGACTGAAGGATGTGTGCTGTGCAGCACGGGAGGTCTGAGGAGCTGGTGTGAGACTAAAGTTTTATTTGGAAGACTACGTAAGGACTGTGTCAGGAATTATACTGGTAACGGCCATGGCACGGAAGTGCTACTCACCTATAGAATTAAAACAGTGAAAAGGTAAATTTAAAAAGGATGAATTTCTCACGTTTCTTGATAATCAGGCTTTATAAAATCAATGTGTAACTGAACTGAGTTGAAATGCTAGGATATATAAACAGGGTACTTCTCTGACAGCTGAAGAATACATAATTAATTCAAAAGGAACTTTAAGGTGTTCATCTTTCTATGTATATTTTCCTATTAAAGCAGTCATATTTCTCCAAGCAATCAGTTTTGAAAGTTGTCATAAATTTCTACAGAGCAAAAATAATGCTGGTGAACATCCCCTAACTGCAGTCGTAATTATTTCTGATTAAAAGTGCCTTGGCCTTACAGCACCAGGGAAATTAATAGGAGAAGGTTTCTACAAGTTTTAGAAGATGAGCAAAGACATACTCCCTCTTAAAATTATTTAAGCAGGTGCTGTGGGAAGCCATTGCTTTTATAAGGCTCTTCAGATGTTTACAGCAAAACATTTTTTCCCAGTGATTGAATTTTTCGAAGTACTAAAATACCATGGAGAAATATGTTTCCCACCAGTTTTATGGCTCCCTGGATGCATTCTATACAAACCTTGTATCTGCTTGGACACAAACACTCTATTGCAAAAAGATATCTTGCCATTTTAACAAGCTATACTGCTTTGAAAGGATACACTGCATCACCAGTGGGAATGTCAGTACCTTAAGAGTAATACTTCTTTAAGGGTACTATTTTATTAAAGCAGACCTCAGTAATTTGTTCCTGACTGTTATACACCCTTATTTTATTAAAGGTATTTTACATCTGTGGAGGAGATTACTACCACTCCTATTTTCTCCACTACTTGGCTTTAATGGATGGTGTGGAATATAATATTTATTAAGCCTAAGCAGGGGAGGACATAATAGCAGAATTGTCCTTTATAACCTATTTTATACAGCTGTAAAATAAACCTTAATAAAGCAGGAATAATTATCCAGAAATAGGAAATGGAGTACTCTGCCTGCTTCAAATATTTGAGGGATTTAACTGCTAGTTACACATGTACTTCAAGAAATTGAACTTAACAGTAATGATACTGATACTAAGTCGGTACTATTTTTAAACAAATTAAGAGAGATGACGTTATCTTGGGTGTCATAATTGCTATGTTAACATAAATCATATAATGCATAACTTTCTAATCTCTCTATAGTATTAACAGAAGACTTTACAAAAATATTTGTACTGATTAACTTTGAGGTTTAGAGTTCTTTTGCCTGTGTTCAGATGGCACCCATGGCTGGCTCCCTGGCTTCCAGTCAGTTCTGGTGATCACTAAGCGCTGATGTCGAGGAATAACATCGCTCCTTATTGCACCATTCTGTGCGCCTTTACATTTCCTTCTGGCCACTCAGGACCTACATTTACTGCCTGGACCCCAGAAGGCAATGAGTGTCTCGAATCCAGCCTGGTTTTGCCTTGGGTTAGGAACACAGACTTCTGGAAGGGAAGAACGCCATTTCAAGTGTGTCCTTTGCCATGTACCTAACATATGCACGGTTGACATGTGAATAGTTCCCTAGACCGGGAAGACAAGTTAAAAAGCCTTTCCTGGTGGCACATTTGCAGCTTAAGCAGGCAGGTGGAGCTTTTCAGGTGTGAAATGGGAATACAAGCAGAGCTGCCATCCTGGTGAAAATTTGGTCCCACTGATCACAGCTCCCTGGAAGCACTTACATGGTTGTGTGTGTTTTGTGAATAGGAAAAAATGGGATCTTGCTAATGAGATCTGTTTCAAATTATTTATTATACTACCAAATGCTGCAATAAAGGGAGTAGAAGATGAAAATTATTTAAAAGCACGTTGTATATTTTTATTACGAGTGGGACATGAAAGAGCGTGGCTGACTGCGGAGACACGGGCTGCCTTTCCTTTGGCTGGTCGGTAGGCTTGTCAGGGCTCTCGTGCAGTCCTGGCCGGCGGACATGCGCGGGGCCTGCTCGCGGGGCACACCTCGGCCTTCAGGCCCGCCGGTGTCGGCGGCCATCACGGGCAGCCGCCAGCCTGGCCTGCCCACCCTGCAGGCCGCACCAGCCGCGAGCTGCCGCCTGTCCAGAGGCCACATCGCTGCACTTTGTGGTGCTGGGATTGAGTTACCACGGCTCTCGGATGCACGCTCAAGCAGTTTATTAATGCGAGTGCCATGCCTCGCTGACCGTGGCTGTGTTTGGCCAGGAGCTGGCTGGCACGTGCTGCCTGTGGCCATGGCGCCGCGGGTGCGACTCTCTGCGAGCGGGTGTCCCCCTCTGCCTGCAGGGGACTGGTGCTCTCCGACCAGCTCAGGCTGCCCGGCCGCTGTGCTGGCCTTCAGCCTGTTCCTGACTATCCTCATCACACCCAGCCCATGTTTCCACACCGGCATTATGCAATAATTTTGTTAATTGCACTGCTTACTGGATAGATTTGTTTTTCTGTTTCTTGTGTGATTTTTCTTCTTGGTAGCAATCGTTGGAATCTGTCTCAGAGAGAAAGGGAAAGGTTTTGTACTAAGGACCTAATGTGGCTCTGTGAGAAATTGATTCCTGCCCAGATATTCCAGAAAGACTGGAAGAGCAGTTCCTGTCTAGCTCCTTCCTTCCTGATTTCTTCCTCCTGTTGTCCTATTTATTTATTTTATTTTCATAAATGAATATTGTGGAAATGATTAGGACTGAAGTTATTACATTAATTATCCAAACTGACATTTTTGCAGTGTGTGAAAGGACAGGGTGGTATGTAAAATAGATGCACTAAGAACACCTACAGTATGACAACAAGTAGCAGGGTAATTGCTGAAAATGAAGTCTTTTCTGCTATCCCTTCCCTTCAACATCTGTTGTTCCATATGGAGTCATAAATATTTGCAACAAAATAGTTGAAGAAATAATCTCAACATTAATAGGGAAAGAGCTGAATCCGCCAAGAAAATTGAAGAATCTTTTTTTTTTTTTTCTTGGCAAGTTCCTCCTACCCATCCTCATCTGACAGTTTAAAATCTCAGTAGAGGAGTAGTCAGACTACAGTGATACTTAAAAATCACCATGAAAAAACCTTTGTGAATATTAACAGGAGAGTTAGCTGAAAAAAAAAAAAAAATTCTTGATAATGGCCATGAGCAGGATTTTGTTTATGTTGTTTGTTGTTTCATTTTCTTCCTTTCTTCCATGTCACAATTTTGTTACTAGCCTTTTATTGAATAATTCACATTTTCACTTTTCTCTACTGTCAGTAGAAATAATGCTTCTTGCCCGTGTGAGGAATGACAAGTTACTATTACTAGCTGAAAGTTACTAGTTGCTTTAAATTGCCATATGGAAAATGCAGATTGACAGTAATTAAGCTTCTCCATAGATTTAGGAGATAAAGCACAGAGCAACCTCAAATGTTTTGGAATCCAGATTACCAAAACCTCCCCGAGGAACAGTTCATATCATAAAGCAGGTATAATAATAATACAGACAAACAATTAATTGTAAATAATTATTGCACAGATAAAATATAGTACTTTGGAAGGCTTTTAATACACTTATTGGTAGCATTAATTGTACTTACACTTTTTCATAATGAGCATAATTTAATCAATTGATATCAGTATTATTTTTCCTAATCTGTATGTATTGAACTTCAGACTGAAGTTATTTGCAATGAAACATTTTAGTTCTGATGTCTGCCCAGTGAATTACTGCACTCCTCTATATAATTTTTTCATGCTGCAAAATGCAAATCTCATCTAACTTAGGTCCTTTTTTTGTTCAGGTTGGAATTAATGAAATATTTTCAGGTGCTTTTACTGTCAGTGCCATGTGAACATCAGAGCATATTGTAAATATGTTGAAGTTATAAATAGGTATAATTTTCTGTCTTATTAATGAGAGTGCATTGATGAAAATGTCAAAGCTGTATAATTATGTGCCCCTTGTTAAAGAGTGCACAGATAAAGACAATTTTTAAACTCTTATTTCAGTGTTTCCTGCAGGAATTTTCATTTCTCTGCTTTTTGCTTCCTTCTCCTACTCAAACACTAAGTGCCTTCTTTATGACGTCCTTCAGGAAAACACACCCTCGTACTTCCTGAGAGCAGGTCTATAGAAAGGGTAGTCTATGCATTGCTTGCGCAGCTCACCTATTTTTCACTACAGTAATATTCAGTTTTTCCTAAGCCAGCACATTGCTTTAAATGTAACAGACATGCTCTACATTTTTCCCCTGTGTTGGAAACAATGAAGAGATTTTACAAAACACTTCAGGACAAAAATCAATTGATTTCAGATTGCATGGGTGAGAACCAGCTGGGAAGCAGATACTGTGAAGCGGAGGATAGTTGATGTTACTGTTTTGTTATAGTTTCCAAAAGCTTTTAGGGCAGCCTGGAAATGTATATATAATGATTAGATACTATTTTTAAAGTGAAGTTTCTTTATGGCAAAGCTCAGTAGTGAAACATGCTTGTGTGCTATCAAGTTGTATCAATCATTTGAAAATGAAGTAAAGTCTGATTTAAAGCTAGTGCAGTGGATTAATCAGATACTCCCCAGTTGCATTCATTGACCCTGTTCATTCAGGGACTGTAATTAAGAAAAACAGCAGTGACTTTAAATTTGGCACCTGAATCACAAGGTTAAAGCAGTAAATTTCTAAGTCTGGTTGGGGCCAGGTTAGAAGGAGGTATTTCTCCTCACTGATGAAGAGGAGTGCTCAACTCCTGGCAGAGAAGCAATGAGTGAGGGAGAGAAAGGCAGGCAGATGTTTATGGAGGATTTTCAGACACAAGACAGACAACCCTGTCCTTGCAGACCAACAGACATAAAATATTTGAAATAAACAGTGCTTCAGATTACAGGATTTACATACTTTTTGTAAAAGAAAAAACAAAACAAACAAAAACAACAACAACAACAAAAGACTACTAGTTACTAGTTAAGCAAAACAAAAGTTGCCAAGGTTTAAAATTAAAATAAGAAATCTCACTTGTTTTGGAAAACTGCTTCTTCCTGTCAAAAATTAGGATCTGAGCCCTAATTCTGCCAAAATAGCCATTTTTTGTCACCACTGCTTATCACTGTGTGAATTAGAAATACAACTGGAAGTCAAGGGTTATCAGTTTGGATAATTTGGCAAATAATGCTATTTCAAATAAAAATATTCTATCTTAATTGCAAAGATGGGTAGGACATACAACTCAGCTGGTGTTGCAGGTGCTCTGTTTTATTTTATTAAAGGTCAAAACAGTGCATTAGAGCACCTAGGCTGTTCTTTTCTAACTGTGGACCATTAAATGTAATCCCCATCATTCAAATATGAAGCTTAAAGAATTATAATTATGATAAACCATTTTAGTCCCTAGCTTTCTAAATTGTATGCCACAGGCAGAGAACAGGAATGACCCCAGTGCCATCTATGTCTAAAACCGTATTATTAATGCTGGCTGAAGGTTTTCTAAGATCGAATGTCTTAGTTAGTAAGTAACAGATTAATAGCTATAAATTCTGTATGATTTTTTTAATGCTTTTCTCTACATGTCACGTATTTATTTAATGCATTATAACTTATGTTGTATAAACTATTGGAGGTGAGGCTTACATGTAATGCCTCCAAACAGGTAAGTTTTGAAGTATATGTGAGTAAATAACGTGATAATCTAACTACTGCTAGGTAGTTTGTAAATTTTAGCTTTAATATTTCTAGCTTGTTTTGGGAGGGATGTGACGTGTCAAGTATACCAGGTATATGAATGATGGATTTAAAAGCATACCTTTTGAAAGAACATAAACCAGCTGGTAAACAAAATTGCCTGTTGGTTTGGGCTGTGCACTGTCATGCAGGGAGCAATTTGTGTTACTCATGTTCCCAGTGCTGCATTTAGTCCATAGCTTGATGCTTAATTTTCCAATCCAGATTTCTGCAACTTAGGCAGAAGATGGAAGATGAAATACTTTAGTATATTGCATTAACAACAAGAAACTTTCTAGCACCTTTCCACGTGCTTTCCTGGGATAATAATTCAATTCACTGTTAGTATTTACTCTGTATTTCTTTTCTCTGAAATACGCTTTTTGCTTTCGTCTATTCACCTGGATGCCAGCTAGAAATTAAAATAAAAAGACTGCCCTCTAAATGGATTCCTGAATGCTATTATAAAGCATGGCAGGTTTAACAAACAAGCTCGATAAAAGTAGTTCCCACTTTGTTCCAATAAATAGGAAGGTTGGTTGTGTCCTTGGTTAGATAGTATTTGTCCTAGCTTTATTTCTTGTTTATTCTGTTGTACTGTATGTGCGAGTGCTGCTTTTAGCATTTATATCTTTAGTTTTCTTTAAAATCAAAATGCTGAAATCAACATCTTTTTTCTTCTTTTAAAGTGATGCATTTGAGACAATCTGCAAAAAATACTTCCAACGCATGCCATTTTTAATTGCTTTACCAATCAGGATTTCTTAAGCCTAGCTAATAAATTTCTGCCGAACTGTGCACTTACTCAGAATATGGACAAGATGTAGACACCATTCAAATGTGAAGACCTATTACAAGATTGAAATAGATTTCTAATGCATTTATCATTCATCTTTGCAGAGTGTGATTTCAATCAGAAAAAAAATGATGAATGGTTTGACAGTTTCCACCCATATACGCTAAAACATAATATGCTTCTTCTAGTTTTCAGCTATTACAGACTTTAACATGCAATGTGACCTTGGTCTGCAAAGCATGTTTGGTTAGCACAAAAACTTAATCATAAGAAGTCATAAGTAGAATCCTTCTTCTTTACTGCCCTTTTTCTGGGACTTGGAAATTTATTGCTTGTGGGACAGGTAGGATATGAACAATGGGCCAAATAGAGTCCAGGGTTATCTCATCTGTGTGAAAACTGCTGCTGAAAATCGATGTGACCTCTGCTACACTGTCATCCCAATTCCCACCCTCTGTGTCCTATTTGTCTTTTGGTAGAAGCTTAGATCTGTGTGCTGTCTCTATGTGTCTCTCTTGGGCCAGATTATCAAAATGAATCATTGCCTGCATACCTCTTATATTTCTATTTATTTTCCTGGTGTTGACTAGGTCTGATGAAATATGATTCTTTTTGCATTTGATCCTCACTGCAGCAAGCAGCACCTAATTTAGCTGTGTCTATCTCTTTAAAGAAGAGTAATACTATTTTGAAACTTCAATCTGCTGTACAGTAACATTACAAACCATAGACCATGCAACCTGTCTTCACAGTCAATAGTAATTTTCCTTTCAGCCAATTTAATGTTATTACTTTCATCTCCAAATAGGAGAGATTTCTAGAGATTTTAAAGCCGCTGTAGTCTTCTGTTATGCATACTTCATGTATTGCTTTCTTTTTCAAATGCCACTTCTGTTTAGTATTTTGTGACTTAGATATTATTTCTGTATAGCATCACATGCAACAACTAATCAGTTCATTTTAAAAACTCTGTCACTGATAGGAAATGCTTAAATATGAGAAACAGTGTATCTGAATCAGCACAAATTCTGAGTCTGTTACCAGAGGGGTTTTTGTTCGTTTGTTTAAGAAATGGATCGTTTAAATTACACGAACACAGCTCTAAAATGATAGCTATGAAGATGTGAAGAGGTTACTGGCTTTTGTTGTTATTAGTCCTGAAGAGTCATTATGAAGATGTTCCATTTAATGAACTCACACAGTGAAAACAAAATACTCCCTCAATAGGGATCTCAAAGAATACTTGAAATCTGCTAATGCTCCTGGCTTAGTTGTCAGTAGGTGTGTTTTAGAAACAGCAAAAAGCACTTGCTGCTCAATAGGTGCTCCTGGAGGTTGTTAAACTAGATAACAGTACTGCTGCAGAGACGCTGTGGTTTAATTTGTTGTGGTCAGATTCCTTCTGATTTATTTATTTATTTATTTATTAATAAGAGAAGTGGGAGAAGCGAGGTCTTTTGGATACAGTGTGGTCCAATTGTAAATCCTGGAATTAATATGACCAAGACACTTGACAAATGAAACTATCAGGACTGTCTGTGTAGTTGCCATTAGAAAACACATGCATCATGAACTTATGGACAATATATTAGTTTCAAACTTTACTAAAAAGCAATTGCTGAGAAGCTATTCATGATTTCTGCAAGTGCCAAGGAGATTAGAGGAATGTATTATATATGGACTGGATTTCCCTAGAATATTACACCAATATTTTTAACATTTCAGAGAAAAACAAGTGTGCAGAGTTTGTCTTTAAAGCCTGCTAGCAGATTTTAATTTTATGATTTTCAGCAATAAACTCGATTTTTAAAATGCATACTTGGAGAAGTAGTACACAAGGGGATCTGAGAGAAGGAGATATATCTATTATTATCCTAAAATATCATTAAATTGTCTATTCAGAAATGTGAGTTTGGTGATAGTACAGATTCATCACAGAATCTGAAAGATTTTCAAAAAATAATTACTAATATCATTGTTTATTTCTGTGTACACATTTCTATTGTCTGTGCACAGCTCGATCTATAGCAACTTGATCTAACTGAAACAACGAGCAGAGGGGAAGTTACCAGGCCCCAATTCTACAGTTTATAAGAGGTGCATCAATCTAGCTCTGTGCAGTAAATCGCAGGAGCAGGGCCCAGCGCCGGAGTGCCCTCTCCTCCCTGGCCGCTCCTGTGACCCCCCCACCACCCAGCCTTACACCCTCGGTAGAGATAACTCAGCAAAGCATTTTTGGCTACTGCCCGTGACTAGAAAGGCTGACCGTAGCAAGGCACTCGTTAAGAAAGCCTGTGCTGACACCTTACTGACAGCCTGGAGTTGGTGCTAGCTAAGCAGGAGGGGCTGACTCAGTGGAGATTATTTACTGCTGAGTACGGGAAGGATAATGCTAAAGGGGTAAAGAGATGTGATACATTTCTTGATTAGAATTTTTTCAAGGTTATAGCAACAAAAAAATGCTCGTCGCAGAATAGCAAACATGATAGAATGAAGAAAAGTCGTTCAGGTTTAATGAACTGCGTAATACTGTTATAATTCTGTAGTATAATTCTGTAGAATTTGAGATACAATAGTCTATACTCTATTAGAGCTATGTTATAGTCTTCAGTATATTTATTATTGCTCTGAATTATTTTGCAAACTTGCCTTAGCGACAGCCATTGCTGCCCAAAGACTGAAACAATGTCAATTTTGCTAATATGCTTGTATTTTGACTTCCAGGGAAACAGTTTCTAGAAATGACATTTACCTATATTTCCAATGCTTTCTGATGTTGCTTTTAAACCTATCTTTACAGAAGAGGTCCAAATTGCCATTCCAATAATGAAACCAACCTTAGATAAAGTCCAACTGGCTGGACAGGCCTTGCCTCCTGGATTTCCTGCGCCATTTCTTTTTGCTGATGGTCTTTCATCAGTAGAAACACTATTAACCAACATTCAGGTAAATTGTTCTCTATAGGGCCAGGCTATGTCATGACAGATAAAATGTATTTCTTTTTCAGTCTCTTTAAAAAGTTTCAGAAACTATTTTGTATCTGCAATTCTAATTTCTTTTATTTAATGTAATGCTTAGGTTTTCACTGTCTGGCATTATTGATTATGAAAGAGTTTTATGCATTGTCTATTTGACTTAATAGTCGGCAATAATGGTCATATTAAAATTCACCAGTCTCATTATTCCTCCTTTGCTTCTCCCTGCAGTTGACCAAGGTCAGCAATGATATGGCACTTCATTTGTAATAAACTGTATCAGTAGGATGAATGTGCAAACGCTATACTGAATGATACCATGCCAGAAATTTGCTCTTATCTAACATTTAGCTACTTTAAATGCACAGTTGCATTCCAGGTCTATAGGTTCCTGATATTATTTTATTTTTCCTAGAGGAAGTAAAAGAAACAAATGGATGAATTTTGTCACTGCTGAAACAAAACGTTATTTTCAGCTCTTATATTTGCATGTGTTTTAGGGCCTTCTGAAAGTGGCTGTGGACAATGCCAGAGTCCAGGAAAAGCAGATACAGCAGGAAAAGAAAGAGTTAAAGATGGAGCTCTGTAGAGAGAGAGAACTAAGAGAGAGCTTGGAAAGGCAACTTACAGCTGAGCTGCAAAGCAGAGGTGAGTGAATGAAAAATGGAGTTTAGATATCTATTAAATGTATAACCCTTTGGCATTTCCAGCTGGAGCTATTGAGGACTCGGAGTTAACTGACATTCATACTTCAGTGTAATGCAGCAGTGGACTAGCACTGGTAATGAAAGATTTAAATTTAATAAAAACAGAATGAAGCACACTTTTCTGTAAGCAGACAGAACAGTGACTGAAGGATTATTTCCTGGAGGGCAACTGGCCACAGAGTGTTTTGGCTGGTTCTGTGGAGGAAGGCTGATTCAGTTTCATGGCTTTCACATGCATTATTACCACTCCGCCTGTGTATTCCCAGCCTGATTTCTTCATTTGACAGCTTTAATTTCTTTTGTTTCCTGCTATTATCCTCCAAGCATTGAGGATCAGTCTTATCTTGAGAAAGATAATATGTCTCTAATTTGGGTATTTAGGTGATTTTTTTTGATCATCTTACCACTTACCTAGCCTACACTTCCTGAGTAATGGAGATTTCTGTAGTTTAGGTATTAGTCAACTAATTTTTCTTGTGGAAAGCTTCAGTACAGCAAAATAGATGAAGTACAAGAAGTTGCCTACCCAAGTGCAAGATCTGAAACAAACAACCCTAGATAATTTCTTTTCCATCAGAAGAGTGAGATACAAAAGCACTCCCAATATGGGGCCTTCTAAGACAAAACCATGACTGTTTAGAAGCTTTTGATAATAATAGGCAATTAAATTGGTAAATCTAATTTTTCGCTGTGATATTGCAAAGCAGGCAGTCTTCTTTTTAAAATTCAAATCTTCATCTAAAGGAGAGAAATAGTTTTTTTATGTGCCAAAAGCTACTTCTAGATTACATCCATGAAATCAGAAAGATAAAGCTAGATAAGACCACAAACATAAGTGCCAAGTACTATCTGCCTGTGCATTTTGAATTGAAATTAGGTGTGGGGAACAGACCTGTCTACAGCACCAAGGCTCAGTAAGACTCAGTAAGAGGTTGACAAAGAAGGACACTTCTAAGTCGAATCGTGAAGGCTCAGTAAATACTATTGAAGTTGTTCAATTGCAGTGGGTGTTCAAAATCATTGCATCACCCCAGTGTAAGTGTAGATGAGACTGCTGTATTTCTATAAAACAAAACTTAATCTCGGTGTAGGCAGACAGCACACTATGTACCTCCTGAGTCACATTTAAGTCAACAAAAACCTTAAGTCATTCACAAACTTTGTTGGCTTCTGGCTCAAAGGAGAATTTCTCTAATAATCAATATCCTCAGAATTGTTTGTCTTTTAAGTCATCACCACATCCACATCTTCATTATTATAGAAAGTCAGAGAGAGGCTTTTCCACATGGTTTACTCAATTTTTCAAAGTTATGTTTCCAGATCACATTCTGGCATTAATAATTTATTAAGCCTCTCAGAGATTGCCCATGCAATGGTATCCTTTTATTCCCCTGACTTGAGCACTCACAAATCCAGACAGATCTGTAAAAGTTGATGAGAATGCAGATGAACAAGTGGTCACAAAAAGTTATGTAAATGCTGTTGATTTTCGCAGAATTCTTTCCATATTTTTTATTAATTTTTCTAACAATATTGTTGATTTGAAATTCACATTTGTCTAATATACAGGAGAAGCAAACAAATAAAATGGATTGCAAAATATTGCAAGGGTAAATTTACCTATAATTTTAACAATATTTCGGAACAACGTTTGCCAGAGTGTATACACTAGCAGACTCTGAAATAGACTGTAAGTTAAGCATGGCATTCATGACGGAGCTCAAACTCTTTTTAGTCTGTTAGTTTTACCTACCTTTTCTAGTGCCATCACTTTTCCATTATGTATTAATTGTGCTTTAACAGCCATTCTTACAGTATATTTGCATTTCAGCAACAATTCAGAAACGCTTGAAGAAAGAAAAAAAGGCGAAGAGAAAATTGCAGGAAGCTTTGGAATTTGAATCAAAGAGAAGAGAACAAGTGGAACAGGCGCTTAAACAGGCCACATCAGGTGACGGTCTCAGGATGTTAAATGGTAATGTCTTAGTTGGCCTTTCACAGTTAACTTAAAATGATGTTTAATTAAGTGAAAAGCTGCATAAAGCAAATTCCAGAATAAAATACACAATCATTTCCTGAAATAATTAAAAATCTATTTCGGACCATGTGCTTTGGGTCATGAATTAAAACAAGAAAAGTCCGCAACTAGAGAAACAGAGCAGTTTACACAGGCATGACAAGAAATGCTGAATATATTACCAGAGAAATCTGTTACAGTGCCAGCTAAGACAATGTGAGATTTGGTTCCTATAAGGTTCTCTGAACTCTTCTGTCCCAGCAGATTCAATTTTAGAACTGCTGAGCTTCATTTTAAAAGCTGTTTGGCTGAAGTTTCCTTAGCCTCAGGATCTATTAAGTTTGTTAAATATGTATCAGCTTTATGAGCTGACTAGGTTTTTGAATACTTCCCAAATAGTCCTAGAAAACAAAATCAAATCAGTTAATTTGATTAACAGGGTGATTATGTTCCAGGTAGTGGGAGGATTCACTTCTCCTGTTTAATGTGGTTCTGATCAAATTGTACAATGTTGGTTTGAATCTTTGAGAATGAACCTACCTGAGTTTTAAGTAATTTCAGGTTCTGCAGCAAAGGTTTAGTCTCTGCATGCTTATCCTGAAGTCTCTGCAGAGGCTCATAAATCAGTGTTACATTCAGTCTCTGCTGCTTTTGTGTGTCATGTAGTCTTCATGTTAACTTTGTGCTGCCTACTTCGGCTACTGCTAGCAACTGAGCCATAATAACATAAGCGGACCCTGAAAACTGCCAGAACTGCTGAGTGAAAATAATCAGTTTAACCTGTCCTTTGTTCTCGGTTGTGAGGGGCACCCAAGCTGTTTTTTAAAGCTAGGGCAAGCCTGTCTACATGAACTGCCATTGCAACACTCTGCAATGGACCATGAGTTGTGATTTATCTGCAGCACCTAAGAGATATAAACTCTTTAACTATGAGAGCAACATGTTTCAGAGGCATTCTCATCTGCTGGGTTTTATAGTCCAGCATATCACTGCAACCAGGAACTGGCTGGTTTTTCTGATGTACTGACAGTGAGCGGTGGTGATTCAGGCATGGATATACAGCATGTAGTTGCGCCATGATAAGGGAAAGTCTCCCAAGGGAGAGTGAGCGGACATAGCCAGCAGAGACCTTTTCTACCACCCCTACTGGATCAGAAAAAAGCCCAGATCAGATCCCACAGGCATAGCCAGCACCCTGTGGTGAATGTCAGATGAAAACTAAAATACTCCTATCCAGTAGGGTCATTCACCCACATTCTGTCATTGCTGGGAAGCACCTGCCGATCGCACTACAGTTAGGAGTACTCAGCAGTTCTGGAAGCCACAAATTAAAGGGTACCAACACGCCAGCAATGTGATTAACAGATCTTTACATCTGCTATTGTGGGCCTGCCTGCTAACATTTTGATTTGCAGGCACGCTCAGGTAGTCATATATATGTTAGTGCCTGCAAGAAGCTGATATTTACATGCTAATCTGATTGCACATGCAAATCGGGTAGCTCATTAGCATCTTAATCCACAATTTAATTGCAGGTACAATTTTATGGCAACAAAATGTGAAGGGCTATTCTGAATATTTTTAATTTAACTCTGACGGTCTGTCTCATTTAACAGATGCTGTTATTAGTTACAGATGACTTTGTCATTTTACGTATATACGAATTATTCTCTAAAAGGTTTGAAAAGAGAGAACCTTTTGAGAGTAATAGCCCAGTGCCCTGAACTTTCCTTGCAAAAAAGAACCTGAATAAGGGGAACCCTATGTAATGAGTCACCTGTAATTTTATAAGAAAAAAATATATACATGGAAGTATTACTTATTTGCTTGTAAATATTTATAGGGCTAAATATACACATATCACATATTTCATATAAACATATATGACTAGATATACTAGTCATACTACTTAATAGTAAGTACTCTTACATGTACTTTCATCAGTTGCCCTGCTTTGACACAAGGGTTCGGTCAGGCTGCACAGTGACCAGCAAAATGTCATCTTTGCAATAGGCACTGACAAGTCCAACAGAGCAACCTGAGAAGGCACCAGTACAGTTATTCTGTACTTGAGAATGTCAAGAACAGGCTTCTACACAGAAAAACTTTAAAACTGTACACACGTCTCCCTTTTCGTTTTTTTTCTTTCTTTTTTTTTTTTCCTTTCCTGCTGTAATTTCTAAGTGCTGTATTATAAGGGAAGCAGATGTTTCTCCAGGATTCGAGGTACCATGGATTCAAATCACATACCCTTCATGCTAATCCTTGTTGGCACAAGGTGGATAATGGCATCTGTTATCGTAACACCCTGGGGTGTTTGAGCCCTCAGCCCCACCCCAAAGGACTGTGCATACAGAGGTATTATCAAGACAAAATTAAATAGTTCAAAACCGCATGTCATTATGACACTTTCTCAACTTGTAAAAAACAGCACAGTCCATTTCGAAAGGCTCCTCTCAGAAATCTGGAAATGTTTCACAAAAATCACACGTAATTTTGCTTTGGGTGATGGAACATTCTTACAATATCCCGAGCTAAGTCTTTTAAACGAAATATTGCAACAGTCACTATCTATAACATACGCTCACACATACGCACATGCACACACGTGCTGACTGGTACTGGCTATATTCTCTAATTCTCTACTTTGCAGGTATATGCCTGGGAAAGCCAATTTGGTTTAATATTATCACAGTTTAATTTCCACTTTTATTTTTCATATGTCAGATGCCCTCATTCTCCAAGAGAATTTTACAGACAGATTATCATGTGTTGATTATTATCTGATCATCAGACAAATGTGAAGCACATTAAAAATAATTCAATGTTTGCACATTTTGAAAACGATTTACTACTGAAAATTCTATGAAGACCAAATGTTTTATGCAAGGCCGTGCAACTTGGTGATCACCCTAGTTTGCTATAAATATTTTTCTAAAGATGCATGAGAGAAGGACAAAGGGGAATGCATTAATCTTTGGTGTCACATCTTTCAGATGCTGGAATCCCAGATATGGAAATAGAACACAACGGAACCCAACACGACAGTGCAGCAATGCAAGGTGCAGTATGTACCTCCTCCCATCATTACTTTTTGAGATCAGGAATTATATTTGTTTAAATAGAGATGTGGGAAACTCTCATATTTAGCTGTCAGATATATGGGCTTAGTCCAAAACTGATTTTACACAGGATAGCAAGACAAACTACTACTGCTACACAGGTAGCAAGACAAAAGTTCCAGAGGTTTTAAATAAATCTTAAATATGCATTTAAATAAATGTGCACATACCGAAGGGAATTACAAGAATATCTGAGTTCTAGAGAATTCTATCTTAGGTATTGCCAGAACCAGTACAGTTAGAGATAGAAACATAACTTCTACCATTTCTCAACTGTTAAAGGCTTGACTTTGCATACCTCTGGTACGCATCTGTCGTCCATCTGTCATCTATATAGGAAAGCATTCAAATATTTTTACTGTCTCTTTTTGTGATTTTTGGTTCATATGCTATGCATTACAAAGAAAGAGAGTTACAACTTCATTTTTATATATGCATATATATACATATATAATACATCTGTATATGTGTGTGTGTATGATTGGAGTTGTGCACTAAATATTGCAGTTTGAAATTTGTTTCTGCCTGAAATAGTCAAAATATTGGATAAGCACTTGGGATGTGTATTTAAATTTGACAAGCAGATTATTCGTACCGTTTATAATTCTGCTTATGATATCTGCTGAGATAAGCGCTCAGCGCTCTTCCAATGACATTCTGTGAGTCCAAGGTGCATCTGGACAGAATCTAGTGGAAAAAAAGGAAGTTAATTTCTGTATTTAACTGAAGAAAAAAAATACAGTTATCTCAAATCTGACTTTCCATCAAAAATGAATGTAAACAGCTGTGGGGAGAGTGATGCATTGCAACTTCCAATAACCATTTACCTATTAGAAGAACTTTCTTAAACTTCCCGTAGTCTACTGATGAAAGAATGCCCTGTGATTTTATGATTTTTATTTCAGATTTTTTTTTAATCTTATCCCAACTATGTCATTCTTCAATTCTAAAAGGCTTTGGGTCACAAAGTTTTTGTTCGGGTTAAAAGCCTGAACCAAGGGAGACCTGGATATTCACTGGTTATATTCAGTATCGCTGAATTTGATACCCCTCTGTGAAAGCAGAATGTGTCAATTCTTGTCTTCACCACAATAATGAATGACAGCACACATTGGCTTCTCTGACAATTTCAGTGTGGTAATCCTGTTCATATGTAAATGTGTGATGAGTTTATCCAGTTCTTTCACTAAGCACTCTCAGCTGATCAAAAAGATTTCTGAAGAACCCTCTGTAGAGCATGTTTAGGTTACAAAGTGTTTCTATTCTGTAGCAGCATCTCCTCCCTTTTTATTTCTGCTGATACTGTAGTATCTTTTTATTCTATTTTCCTTTGATTACAGTTTGTAAAACTTGTCAGCTACTCTTACACTGCGCTCTAACAATTTGAGCACACTCCCTCCATTGCCCCCTTCATTTGCTGCCTTTTGTTTTTTGGGCCCTGGGAGCAGGAAGGATCAAAACACGTGTCCCTAATACAACACTGTTTCCAAGCATCCAAAATCTCTCTTGTGCACAGAAAAAAGCTTTAGCATCAATGCAGACCTTTCTTTTTCTGTTGTCAATAGCTCTGCTGGACAGAAATCTATCATTCACACAGTGCTTTTCCTTTGAAATTCAATTAGTTTCACTGCCAGTATCTCCTTAAGATGGCTTAAAGGAAAATTGCAAAAATACGGCACAGCCATCTTTCACAGTGATTAAGTCATATCATATTTTATGCTCATTTCTTAAAATGATTTTATTAACACAAGCTGTTCATTTACTGGGATTCTGATATGCATTATAAATCTCTTCCATTTAGTAGAGTCATTTTCTCTATGCTTTGTATATTAATTGAACTGAAATTTTGTGTTGACAAGACTAAAACTTTTTTGAACTTTACAGTCTAATAGTTCCATCCTCTATACACCTGATCTTCTAGTCCAGCATAGCTTAGCCTGAGAGAAGGTTTTTAGCTGAGAAAATAGATAAGTAATAGTTCCTGTAGTTACGAAGCCCCCTGCATAGCCGAGTGGTGTAGGAGAGGGTGATGCATGCACACAGATACCCTTCTGGTCTTGCTTCCATAACTCACTCTTGGGCAAGATAGTACATCAGCCATTTTATCAACCAATCTCCGTTTCACATAAAATAAACATACTGGGTGTCATTAAGTGCACCTTCAGATCAATGATTTTTGCAAATGACATTCAAGTACCATTCGAGTAGTGCATTTTTGCTGATAAAAGCAAATTAAATTAGCACAACTACAAGTGTGCTGATAAAAACTAAAACTGAACAGCAGCACCATTAGCTAACAAAGTAATATTTTCTCTTTACTGCTTTCTGCCATTTAGTTATTATCCTATTGGAAATCTAATTATAATCCTTTTACTCCCTAGTCAAACTTCACAGTTTTTGCAAGCTTAGCACTGACAAGTGATTTCATTACATTTGATTGCCCGCGCCCAGATTGACTTAACTTCACTCCGAGACCTAAAAGCCCTCTCAGTTTCTCAGATTCCCTGTTTGCACATTACAGCAACAGCTCCTTTAATTAATTAGCATGAACAGCAGTAACATGAACTGCTGAACAGAAAATAACATCATTTTATGATCGCAGGGAGACTTCTCCTTTTGCATGTTTATACCTTAGTTAACTTTTGTATTACTATATTTCATTGTTAGGGGATATTGGAACAATCAGCAAAGCAATGTTATCTTAAAATTTTAAAAAATAGATGCTACCATAATACTTGGTGATAACAATTCACAAAAAATAAAAGACTCTAAATTTCAAGAACGAGGCAACAGCATAGGCGTACAGACTTACCTGAGATGAAAACTCGTTTCAGATGTAATGTCATTCACTGTACATGCAATGGGAGAGTCAAATGGGGCTGCTGCTGCTTTTGTTTGTGAAATAACCTGGCAGAGATTTAGCACAGAAACTGTCAGTAACCATGAATAACTTCTTGTTTTTATCTGTTTGCCAAAGATGAAGGACTGTTGACATTTGGGACATATTTTATTTTTTCTTATTTAGAAAAATAGGCTATATTTTTTCAATATTCTGATATAACCTGCTTATTTTTAAATCCAGCCTACAATAAAAAGGGGGGGGGGGGGGGAGGTGTAATGTTTTTTAAGAAGTTTAATTTCTTTGTTATTCTATCAAATTATACCTCCAGATGCTGCAATCCTCTGAAACCAACCATGCTAGGGAATTTCAGAGTAGTCCTCAATTGCAGGAGATAAATTCAACATCACAGAAATTACAGTGCTATTGTCCTGGTCTTCCTTTCACTGAAAAAAATGTTCAAGCACTTAGAGTTTAACATGAGAACAGACCAGAACCCTGTGATTAGAAACTCTGAGATTAAACTAAAGAGGCCTGATATATTCCCTGTGAGCAAGTCCTTCCTTCACTATCTTCTTCATTTGAGTCTCAGGTCTTTTCTTCGTTCTCCTGTCCAAACCATGCTGTCTCTAATGCATGTCCTACTCTGGCTGCTCTGACTTAGTAAACCTCTAGTAGCTGTCTTGTGCTGCGCCATTTTGCAGTGTTTTTAGAAAAAATCTTTTGACCTACCCCCACCTCCTGAAATAATTAACATGCAACTAAGTAGACTGTCATATCTGTGATACGGCAATGCACTAGTGAAAGCTGTCTCATTAGCTGCTAACCAAAAGGCAGCTCATGAGATTACAGTACTCACTGACTACATAGCTCTCCTTCTGGTGTTCAAATGCAGGGCTTTAAAAATAATGGTGTCATTGATCTTGATCTCAGTGTTATTTGTGCTTTTGGTACAGAATATTTTTCTGAATCTCTGTCTCTGTAACCACACACAAGATGGAGGAAGCTGAGATTTTGTGATTTACTGAAAACAAAAAGTGAGGAAAGGTTCCCCCAGGAGACTCTTGAATGTGAAGGTCCATACCTTTCTATTCTTACAAAGGGCTCAAACATTTATTCAATAATTCAGTGTCAGTATTTCCTCAGCAGGAACCACTATGTTAACTCCCTTCCTACTCAAGCTGACAATGGCAATCCAGCATCTGCATAGTTAGTATTCAGTGAACATACTCTTGTCCTTGGCTATTGTTACTCACTACAATTCCTATTTTCTGTACAAGTTTTTAGGTCTTTTAACATAGATGTGGAAATACTTGACAGAGTCAAAAGTGGATAGTCCTAAGCACAAAGTAAGTGGGGCAGAAAACCAAATGGCACACCTCTGTGAGCGTGTAACAGTGCAGCACCGGGCGCCCAGGCCTAGGCCTGGCAGTGCTCCCAGCGGCAGCAGCACATCAGCTCCACGTAGGACAGCAGAGAGCACGCCTGTGGCAAAGGGGCGATCGGACAGAGCGAGAGATTAATAGAAAGAGCACGGAGCTTCATTCGTACTGCTGCTTACAGAAGCACTCGTTCCTGCTCTTCCATGAGTCTGGCAGGAACCATGCCCTGCTTAGTGTGCCATCTTTCCTCTTTCGCTGCTCAATTTGGAAAGTATTTACAGATAAATGGAAAAGTGTTGCTGGAGAACTAGCAAAGCAAGCAAAGAAGTCATTTTCACTCACTGTTGTTACTCTGCTGAATGACTAGCCCAAAAACATGAGAACCAGCCGCAGGCCTGGCCTTTTTTTGTGTGTGTGTGCGTGTGTGTGTGTGTTAGTGAAAGGATCCGTTTCTATGTTTTTTCTAACTGCTGTGGTCCTTATCCCACTATCGGGGGCCTGGATGCAGCCTCCTTCCAAGCTAGTCAACATGCTTTGCTAAGAGGTTTTGGGAAAGGCTTTTCTTGAGGGATTTCATCAATAATAGAGCCTAATACAAACTGTGTTCTCTGATACATTTTTTTTTTTAATGACAGACTGATTCAAACTAAACAGCCCCATCTTTGTCTGTTAGATTTAGTGTTACAGTATTGTCTTTTCTTTATTTTGCCGTATCCAAAGCTTAGCCTGGCTCTAATCTAACCAAAATGGTGACCCCACTTAGGTAGCCTAGGAGGGGTGGAGAGATCAGCTTGTGTCCAGTATACTTACGGTATCATCAAAGACTGGTTCAGCCCCTTGAGGAGAGTTGTGCAAAGCTTCTGGGAGCGTGTGGGTCTGGTACGTGGCTGCGCCCTTCCCTCCTGCTGCTCTACTGTCTGCATCTGAAGAAACACAACCACGTCTCAGTTCCACCTAACCTTTATTTTAGCAGCTCTCCCCACTCCTTCTTGGTCTAAATTGGCAAAGTGGGATTTTGAGTTTATTAGTTCATCTCTGCAACCCATATTCTCAGCAACATGTAGCGCTGGGTTTTGTTTCTTACGTAGCATGAATAATTTATAATTACTGATACAACACATTTATCCTTCTCTCATTATGGAGCAGACCGTGAATTTCCTTCATCCAATGACTTTTCCTCCAATTTGCAGTATGCTAAAATTATCTGAACAATCCCAAATTTTAGCTGTGTTGTTTAATCACAGCAAGCTGGCTACATCGCTGCTCCCCTTCCTGGCCTGGATTTCCACACCAACACTACCAGGCCACATTTCTTTACGCAAGTTGTGCGGGTACACATGGAAATTTTGTTTTGAAGTACTTTTATGGAAATACAGCTGAATTACTAACTTAACGATAATACAGACAAAGCCTTACAAGCATTCAGAAAATTCAAAGATGAATGCAGATTGTCCTGAGAGCAAGGGGAAAAAATAATCTGAGAAGAGAAGAAAGATGTGAATAAATAGGGAGACGGCAATTATTGCTTTGGATTTGTCCTGTTATACAGACATTAAAACCTTCACAGAAAGAGACAAATGTTGATATTGTTACTAAAAGAAAGTGCAAGAGATGCATGTACACTCTGGACTAACAACTCAGGGAAGACAACCTCATCCTGAGGGGAATTACAATTATTAACACAGGCTCTGGCGTACAGGGAGATGGTGAGATCTTTACTCGTGTTATACATTGTGAAGTGGAAAAAAATCCTTTCTAAATGTCTTGCTTATTAAGCCAGTCATGCATTTCACTGTAGGTTGTAAAGCAGTATAACATGCACAGGGGGCTCATAAGCATATTTTAGTGTTAGGGAATATCATTTATACAGTTTTTATATTGTCAATATTACCCCTAGAGAATGAGATTAGGCTTTAAACTACTGTAAATCTACACTTTTGCTCACCTTTGTATAATTTCATTTTTTAATAGAATGAAGCTCACATAAATGAATATTTGATTAAGGGATAAACCTAATAAAAGAATACATTTATTGCACACAGATTTATTCAAATCTTTGCTATATAATACAGTAAAATGCCATAAAATGGTATGTAGCATGCAGTCAGCTACAATGAGGAGATGGTGAATAATCTTCAAAAAGATGAATTTGACAACACCACATTGTCATTCATGTTTAAGTGGTAGCACGGATGTTCCTAATACTTTAATTCCTCATTGGTGGTTGCTGCATGACGTTGTTACTGCTATAGAGTTAAGTTTATTGCACAGCAACAAAAATGTATTTTTATTTCCGGCAAATAGATGAGAGCCTTATAAAAAGGGAAATATTTAACTATGTACTTTCTGTTTACTAATCATTAATATCTGTGTGGCTTGAGCACTGGCATTTGCCTTCTCTCTTACAACTGTTACAGATTGACCTTTCCTTAAGAAATAAAGGGAGTAGGAATGAAAAACTGAAACTTGTTCCAGAGTTTAAATAGTAACCTACAGTAACCTCAATGACCACTTCTTACCTTAGTTGGAGGAATAAGTTTAAAAATAAAATATTATAAAACATCAACAATTTATCTATCTATCTATATATATGTATATATATATTAGAAAACATTTAACTTTGGTTTTAGCTAATTTTTAAGCTTCAGGTTTGGTATCATAAGCCAGGTAAACGATGTTACTCCAAATACTCCATAGCTTCTTTACAAATTCAAATCTCTCACTGTACCTTCGTCTTCGTCAGCAAGTACAAGTGAGATGCCAGACACGGCCGGGGCAGGAGGACTTTCCATCACTTGGGGCAGCAAGGGAGGTGCGTGCATGCATGCAGGAGAGAGAAAGAGACAAGGGGCCAAGCCAGACAGCAGTAAACAAAACTGCTGTATGGGAGGTTCCTCGAGCTAATTGAACTATATGAACTATATATGAGCTAATTGAACCTGATGAACTGTAACTATTAAAGTGTATAAAGATCAATAACCAACAGGTGGTTTTGCTGATCCAGCCATCCAGCTGAGTGTTGTATCAGCTGCTTCATATCTTCCCCTCCCTGTAAATGTTTGAGAAGAACTAGCTGAATCTGTATTAATTTCAGTCTCCAAATATACTGTATTTGGCAGAGATTAAATACTCAAAGTATTTGTAAATTATTGGAGGAAAGAATCACAAAGAGTTGTATTTTAAATCCTATCACTTTATGTATCATTTCACGTGGCTTAATAAAGATGTAGGGCTTTTTAAAAATTGTGAGTTTGCTCCCTTAGATGAAAGATGATTTCATGGTTGTGAAACTTGTTTTTTTATTATAAAATAAAATATAAATATTATAATATATAATATTTTATATATTACAATATAAAATATTATAATATATAAATATCGTATATAAAATGTTTGTAGGCAGGAAAAGAGGCAGTTTCATCCTATCCTCCCTTACTGATCCCACTTCCAATAAATCCACTCTTACTTTGAATGTACATGTGGACCCCTCCCCTCATCTTTGCAGAGGCTCCTTGTCACCAAAAGGAACAACATAAATGTACACACACATGTGGTCTCTATCACCATCTTGCTTGTACAAACATCAAGCATCAAACACAGTAGTATAAAATGCAACTGATGCCTAGTGAACACTTAAATAGTGAGTTACGTACCTAATTTCTGCTGAGGTCCGTTGGTATTACATGCAGTGCTTCACTAAGCATGCCCCTAGATCCCATCCACTGTAGGTGGCTGGGCAAAAAGGCACTTTTGTGCATCTGGGTCCTGAGCCCAGACCCTCAAAGAGCGTAGACTTGCAGGCGGAAGATGCTCAGGGCCTGTAATGCTTTGGCTGCTTCTGTGCAGCATGCAGGACTGGTGTGTTACTGACTCACAGGAAAGCACACTCAGCAGAATTTCAGCCTTTGGATTGCCGATAGAGTATTTCTATGACTTTTTGAGGGCAAACATGTTGACCTGCAGATTTTGCCTGTGGCTACCTTATATTTTTTAGAAGTACAGCATTACTGTAGGCTAGATCACCCATAGCCTGCTATGGAAAAAATTGTGTGCAACTTCCTAATAACCAGAAGAAGAAACACAAAACAAAACAAAAACACAACAATGTTCGATATTTGTATTTCTGCTTACCCCCCCCCTCCCCAGGCTTTAATATTTGCAACAGTAAATCTTAAGACAATAATTTTAATCAGCCAAAGGCCTGAAACTAATTTTAGTCACTTCTTTGGAGGTTCCCAGGCTCCCAAACATTCCTTCGGAGATGTTCTGTCCCTGGCTCTTCCGATCTTTATTCTTGTTTACATCCAAAATACATATTAAATCATCTCTGTTTGGAGAGTCTGAGCCTCCTTAAAACCATGAAACATTCAATTACTAATTAGCTGTTTCCTGTTCCTAATGAAGTGAACATGTCGGATTTGGATTAAAATTCAGCTACTGCTCTCCTCTGTTTATGGTTCCAGATGTTTTTGTTTTATCGAGGAGGTTACTTTGACAGCTACTGCTAAATGATAAATCACTCATATTATAGCTGAAATGCATTTTGAAATTGAAATGTGGCAAACTTTGAGATTGCTCCAAGGATCAGTGTCAGTTAGCAGGTCAATACTTGTTCTTTCCTTATGAGTGTTCAGTATTGGCATATGTAAAACAGTAATGGGATAGATGTCAACATTATACAAAATGCTTCTCAATATTATCATTTTGCTATCATCTTCAAGATCAGCACTTGTGGGTTTAGCTGGGTGAATTCGTGATTCATTGTATAATGAACAAGAATATGGATTCTTGTTAGCTTTAGTTTCTGTGGGCATTTTAATATTTATTTTTTCTCTGGGCATAACATTTCTTAATGTGAAAAATCACAGTTGATGGGTAGTATAACGAGGAATATTTTGATAAAGGAAGTAAGTGGCTTTCTATTTATTTCCCTAAATAAAGAAAAATAATTTAAAAAGAAATGCATAAGTTTCTGAAGGAAAGAAGAGTTTTACAAAAAGCAGATATTGATTTACTTCTATTACATTTTTTAACACAGTGCAGTTTTATTTTAATGCACAGTTCTCTAGAAGGGGTTGCGCATGTAATGACGGCGTGCTGTAAAGCTGATGCCATGTTACTCTGTCTTACGGAGGCGTGTGATACAACGCAGCCTGCCCTCAGTTCAAAAACAAATGTCACAAAGGAGGGAAATGCAAATCAAAATACCTGCAGCCTCTGCTCGGCAACTGCCGGCTGGCTGGCACTGTTGGAAGCGGGTGGTTCGGGGCTGGGAGGCACCCAGGAGTGCCCCGGGGGCAGCTACTGAGCCACACACAAAGCAGGGATAAGGATGATATCAGTTCTTGGAAAACTACTGTCACATGACCCTTTAAATATTTATTGGTGCAAGAAACTACTGTAAGTTCAGCCCAGCTGAGTGCCTGTACCTGTGCCATCGGGACCGAAGTGCCAGTGCACTGAGACAGGCTCATTTGCCGGTGTAACACAAACCTCACTTACCAGGGCTTTGCAAGGCTTTGTCAGCAGGTGCCTGTTTCTCCAATGCAAAACGTTGTCGTAAACTCCGTTTATGTCACTTGTAGATCTGATAATTTGCCTTAAGAAAAACAAACAAACAAAAACCTTCCACAAACAAATGAAGGAACCCCACCCAAGTTTCAAATAATTCTAAAATGTGTAACTCTGTAATTGACCTTTTTTCTTCTTTTTTTTTTTTTCCCTCCAGAAAACAGAACATACATCAAACCTACTATTATGTACTGAAGGAAACACCTATTGTTGAAAAATGTATAATGATCACTATTTGAAGACTATATAGTTCATGAAAAACGTCCCTTCCAACCTTTGATGCCTTCAGTACTGTGTGAAGAACAGGATTTGTAGCATGAAACTTGAAGGACAATTTCAAGCAATTTACTGTTGCTGCATCGAAAACTGCCGTATTGTCATTAAGAAATATTGAGACTTTTTACAAGCTTACCATACCAAACCAAGCCTGTTGCAACAGATCATTTTTAGGTCCCCGGAGATAGAAAGGAGTTTTAGTATTTTTAAGCACATACAGGAATTATTCCCCCCCCCCCCCCCCCCCAAAAAAAAGAACTCTTTTTTGTTATTTTGTTTTTGTTTTTTTCCTAAGGAGGTAGCTATTACTGTATAGCAATGGCACAATGATTTTAAGCCACAAAGGTCCTCACTGGCTGTACATCATACAAGTCCAGTTTATCACTGAAACTGTTCAACATGGAGCTGTTTCGATTGTGTTTATAAATTAAGCTTTGTTTACTGAAGCAGATACTCGATATATATTACGTTTTAAAAAGAAATGTGTGTACATTTTTTAAAAGAATGATGTAAAAATTGTCCTTTCATTAGATGACCAATTCAAAAGTGTGAGCTAAACCCTAATAGCTGACGTAATACGAGGATTATAATTGATGCTTTTTTTATGCTCAGTTCAGCTTGGCTTTTGGTCTTTTAAGATGAAAAAATGAATATGCAGTAGAGTGTTAGATAATGGAAACTTTTAAGTATGGTTTCTCTGTTGTACCATATTAAGTTAAAGTACACATTCTTTGTTAAAAATGTTCTTGCTAAAAATACAGTATTAAAATTTTTTTGTTTGACTTTGGAAATCTTTTAAGAATTTTTTTTTGACTGTGAATTCCCATAGTTATTGTACTAATGCAAAACAATATTTTGCACTATTAAAAATACTTGAAGAAATTACTTAATAAAGAGGGTGGGTTGGTATCAAACATTTTCCTAATTATTTTATGTTACAAATTCCAAACTTTGCAATTAACTGGAACATTCTATGATTCCTTTCTCAAAATAGGTGACTGAAAGTTGGTTTGAGTCAAGTGGAATTAAGTAATCACCTGGTCACTCTCTACTCTCATTCATGGGTCAAAGGCACAACACTTATAAACTCAAGTTTATATGTGCATGCTTATATTTATATGCACATACCCTGAATTAAATCACTATTGCTTAAAGCAAAACAAATGAACAAACACCTTTAAATAGATCTATGGGGAATGTATTTCCTATAAATATGCATGCTACTGTACATGTGTATACTGTTCAAAATTCTATTTTTATCACTATTTTTTTCTGTATGTCTCATTTAACAGACTTTACCTAACTTTAAAAGTGTACTTTCAAACCATTATATAATAATACAACAGAAAGAAAATAATCTGCTTTTTCCTTGCTAAAAGAAACCTTTTAGATTAACTAGGTATTAGTTAAAGAAAACATGCTGGTCTCCATTTTACAGGTGATCAAGCTAATTATCAGACTAGTTCACCACACCTCACAATGTACAAACATGGTTTATTCCCTGTTAGTTGTATTGCAAGCATTCTAATAACTGCATTAATCACACTGCCAGTGATTAAATGACCAAAAATTGAATGATATGAAGAAACAGTGCTGCGAACTGTGAGTGCTGCAGCACCTGAAATTAAATTCTATGATTACTTATTAATTTTAGTTTCTACTCCATCAGGATTCTCTGAGATGAGGGTTAGGCCCTATTTCGATATCTTATTTTTTTAAAAGGACTTAAAACAGTCCTTGGGATACTGCAATGTTTCTGATTGATTGACTGAATGAACACTGGTATTGCTCTGAGGAATTGCAGATTTTGAAGATAGCTCTTTGACAAGTTCCCACTATCTTGCATTTTTTTTAGAAAGATTTAATGTAATTAAATTTTTCAGTCTTTGAACTGTTAGCATTTTTCGCATTTTCCTTTAGTCTCCATAAAGGCAATTTTAGCATTTTTTTTTCCCTGAGTGGCTGATCTACATTTCTTAAAGCTGCATTGATGCTGGGTTGATGATTTCATTGATTTCTAATTTGCCCTTCCCAGAATAGTTTTAAATGTCAAAGTACTGGCAAATGAGATTTAGGGAACTGATAAACTTCAGAGACTGAATCTCTTGTTAAGTCCTTATTAGGTAGCCCCTGGTAAATATTGACAAACCAAGACTCTGAGCTTTTTTACATTAAAAAAAAAGTGGAGATTGCAAAATTTCTTTCTTTCATTTTACTTCCTATCATCTCCTTGGTAATACTCCCAGTGACGCCCTCCTGCACAGGGCCCTACCTGAGCCTTGCACTGACCCCAGGACTTCCACGTCGGTGTTTGGCCTGGCGCAGCCTGCCCAGGCTGTGGTTGCTGCTGTGAGGCCGCGTACAGGTGAGGAGCTGCTCCCAGCCTGCCATCAGGCCACGTCGAGCCCTCGTAAGCTGCAGCTCTGTAACGTCCTTTGCACCGGACACGCAGAGGTCTGGGGAACAGGACCGACACGGCACGTGTCTTCTTGTCCTTCAGGTAGTGTAAACCGCCTCCGTGTAGGCTTTGGCTGGTTCCAGGCACTGCAACTGAGCACAAAAAGGGGATGCAAGAAGGAAATTGCTTTCATGTCCTATTTTCCAGGTCTCTCTTGTCATTAAAAGGTGGAATGAGATGGGGTTGTTCACTCTGACAAGATTGGGGGAGAATTAATTACCATTTATGTGTAGATATAAGCTGCAAAGAGCAGGAAAGTAACCATTCCCTGTCTGGGGTGGTTCTGTATCCAGTACAGGCCAGCGTGTGCAGTTTTCAGCACGCTGTTACCCCACGTGCTCATTGCTGCATGGTGATACAGAACAGCAAACGCAGGCGATGTTCAGCTTAAATTTCTCATGGCCTTAATTTCACATCTGGCTGCAGTGAGCACCCTCCTTGCTCATCCTGTCTTTTAAGCAGTGGAACAAGCTGAGCGGGGCTGTTCAGGGGGAACCACGTCCTCCAGCCAGGGGCAGAGCATGCCCAGGGCAGCAGGGAATTCTGCCTTCACCCCTCCAGCTCGCTTTGAGCTGAGCAGCCCCTGCTGGCTACAGCCACTGACCTGGCAGCCCAAGGGGCATTGCCAAGAGAGACTCTGCAAATGCCTGAGGGGAGCCTGGGCCGTGGCCGTGCCCATGCCCTTGGCGCTGTGGGCAGAGCAGGTGAGGCTGTGGGGCACAGGCCGGGGGACACCCAGCTGGCAGGGGGCTGCCCCCTGTATCCACAGCTGCCGCGGTTCCCTCCAAAGCAGCTCCTTGGTCGGGGATTGCCTCCGAGATGGCGGCGTGCCAAGGAAGGTGGTGGTAGCTGGGCACAAGGTGATCTGGGCTAAATGCAGGCAAGTTAATGGATGATGTATTTCAGCAATTTTATGAATCCTGTGTAATGCGGCCTGCTATCGTAATAAACTAACGGAATCAATAGTGACCAATCTCAATTTAAAATCTGGAGCTATAGTACTACACAGCGAGAACGCTCTCCGTTATAAATGCCTGGCAGTGCATTAAAAGCTGAATGCTGGCTTAAGTAATTGCTATCTACAAGTAAGTGGCCCATTAATATATTTATTTACAAAATATTTCTGGTAACATGACAAAATGTGGGCTAACCCAAATTGTTACACGTTTCCTTCATAGCCTCAGCCGAGCTCCACAACTGCTGCTGTGTGTCTGGGCTCTGGGCTC
The DNA here is from genome assembly GCF_040182565.1 of Anser cygnoides. Classification (NCBI taxonomy): domain Eukaryota; kingdom Metazoa; phylum Chordata; class Aves; order Anseriformes; family Anatidae; genus Anser; species Anser cygnoides. Next base: position 18,695,238 of record NC_089885.1, on the reverse strand, counting down.
CACAGCAGTGCACCCAGTCCCGCTGGCCCCGGGCTGGAGTTCCGTTACCTCTGGCAGCAGTCCTGACCCCCGGGCTTCCCGCTGCTCTCCCACTGCTGCTTCCTGCCACCGCACCGCAGCATCCTGCCCGTGCTCCTGTCCCCTGCTGCCACGGGGAGGCATGGAGAGGGAAAGGGATTTGCAGGGTGTTTTGCCATTTATTTTTTTAAAGCCAGGCCATGTGCTGTAATTATTTGTTATGTGCACCACAAATGTTTAGGGCCTTGTAAAAAATCACTGTTCAGAAAAATTTTGACATTAGTTCTGTCTGCAAATAAGGGCATCTTTGACTGTTGGAAGTTGGGACAAAAGGAGAGGAAAAACAAGTATTTTTTAAAATTCTGAATCTATAGATGACATGAATCGCTATACTTTTACGCTTGTACCTCAAAAAATCAATTGAAATGAACAAATTCAGTGTCAGCACAGCACAAACACTGCGACTGGTTCCCTTTGTATTGTATCATCCACTTCTGCTTCTTTTTGCCAGCTAACACTGTTCTTAATAGATCATCTTTTGCATGAAAATTGGAGTGTGGTAATCTAAGGAAGGGAAAAAAATCTTATTGGAGTTCATTTTTTAAAATAAAGAAGTACTATTATTCTGAATTCCATTCAACAATACAGTAAGATTCTACTACATCTTCATTATGTGACTGTTGACATAATCCAAACTTATGAACATGAACACAGAACCATATATTAAAATGCTCTTATGATAACTGATACCAAATACCAAAAAAAAAATAAAAATCTTTTAAGTACTTTAACTTTTTAGAAAGACATTTGGCGCTTTCTTTGAAAATACATGCATCAGTTGCACAAAAGTGACGCCAAAATACGTATTCACTGAGTAGTGGATCCCTTTCAGTATATAACAGCTCTTTGCTTTGGTTGTCTACAAGAGGGGCTAGTTGTGGGAAAAGGAAAAGTTTTTGCTGTCCCTGAAATAGAAATTGCTCTTCATGCTGTTTCAAAGTTATAATGGACTTCACAGCTTGCTGGTGTGCTCTCTGTGATGAGTGTACCTGCCCAGCTAATTGCAGATCTTACCTCTAAGACAAATCCAGCTCTATGAAGAAACAATGTTTAAGGTCATTATCTTAAAATGTGAAATGTTAAAAAACAAGCTGGGTTGGATAAGGCCATGCATATGCCTGCTGGTCCCAATAACAGAGCAAACGCCCAATATTTGGGAATAAGTTGGGTTGATCAGAGGGATGGTGGAGACAAAATACCTAGAGAAGTTGCAAGTTCATTTTGAGCTATACAAAACCAGCCAATCTCTAATTCTGCATTCTGTCCTCCAGCCAGCCTAACTGATGTACACATATTTAGTTTTCTTAAAGGTCTGAAATAAGACAATGTGTGGAAACAGTCATTTTGAATTGTTGGGTGAACACAAGGTTTCTTCCTAATGAAGTCTGCATTACAGTTCCTTCATAATAAATATCGTAAACACGGCACGTTGCTTGTTACGCATGCACCCATGCCACGGTATCACACGCACTGCCGGGGACTGAAGCACGCTGCCCACCCGGCATCGGGGGCTGCACACAGGCAGCCTGCAGAGCCCGCGCCGGTCTCATTGCAGCACCTGGCCTTGGCCTGAAACCTTGGTCTTAGGACTGAAAGGCCACAGGGCGAAAATCAACGTGCCCCCCACTCCCACCAAAGTGGCCAAATACAAAGGAAATCTTCTTTTTCTGTTGTTTTTTTTTTTTTTTCATGAAATGATGAGTTTGTTGAGAAGAAAGAATAAACAGAAACAAAGAATAAACTTTAACCTTGTTTCACTGTGTATGAGGAGGAAATACCTGTTTCATGTTTCCCCTGTTGATTCCTGCCATTAGTTGAAGTCTGTTTATTCCCAGAGCTGTGCTGCCATCAGTTGATGATGCTGGGGCACTTACAGAGAGGTTTTGGCAGGAAAAAATGTTTTATCATTCTTACTATTACAAAACACAATGTTTTTCTTAGTAGACCAGTCCAAAGCATTGCCATTTAAATTGCTGCATTGTCTCCCTTGATGTCAGATAGGGAAAAAAATCTAAAAGTAGGAAAACAGACAAAAAAAAAAAAAAAAGAAAAGCTAGTAACTTATCTAAACTCCCGATTGTCCTGTTGTCCTGACTGGACTGGTTTTTTTGTTGTTTGTTTTCTTTTGTTTTTTTAATAGTTCTATAGAACCGATGAAGACAGGAATGGTAATCAGACATTTTTGGTGTCAGATCAGTACTTTGCATTTTATGTGATCATTTACACCTGTGCAAGTATTTGATAGCATTTGACAGCTGATTTATTAGCATTTGACACCCATATTACACATGTTGAAATGACTCTACAATGTGCAAAGCAGTGGAAAAATCACTGATTCCTTTCATAGCTTTTTCCTGGTAGTTTAATAACGAGATTACATTCCAAAGGAACAAATGAATTCCTCACACCCTTACTGTAATTCTGTATTTCTTCTAATATTTATTATGTTCTGCTCACATTAACTTGAAAAAAAAAAAGGAAAAAAAAAGAAAAGCAGTTGTGTTTAATTCACAGAGCTGATTCACAGACACTGGCTCTGAAACCAAATCAAACCCAGGCCATGCTCATAATATTGCAAGGAGTCACAGAAAAATGAGAAGTCTGCTATAGTGATGAGAAACACTGCAGGACTAAGACTCTTGATTTCTAACAGAGCTGGTAAGTAAATTGCATATTTTTGATTGTTAATAGTTTTTTAAATAAACAAATTTTCAACAAATGAAAGTTCTGTTTTAGCTGAAATTATTTGTGGCTTCTTCAAAGAAAACCTCCAAGAAACCCTAAAGCCTTGGTATCTCTCTTACACTGTTTTGGGATTAGGTAGAAATACACTCTGTTCAGAATCCACGTGAGAAAGGGATGGATGGATCAGTTTAATACCTTCTGGAATGTGGTGGACTTCTCAGTTCTAGAATTATTATAATAGTTGGGGGGGGGGGGGGGATGTCAGCAATATCATGTATGAGCATAAAAAGTTAAAGGAGATCTATGTTTTTAAAAAGAATTTAAAACCCTTCCCTACCCCAGGAAATCAAGCCCAGAAAGAAAGATCATGAACACATTCAAAGGATGATAGTGTAAATGATGCTATACATTTGTCAACTATGCGATTATTTGAAATGTCATTGCCAATGCTGTGTTGACAGGATGTGATAGCTTAATGAAAATAACACCGTTTGCTCATCTGGTACCAGCCCAATCTCAAAAAGAAAAGCGTCTCAGATTTTGCACATCGCAGTGGCTTTTCCAGCTAAAATAATGTGGTAGCTAGTGTAGCATGAATAAGTTAAGTATCTGTGAAGTTCATGGACTGGTGAAGAGGGAGGGCCAATTTGCCAAGCTCTGAATTACTGACAGACTGAATGACCCATGTCTAGTCTTGTCACGTTACTTTACATTACACATCGTAACATAATCCAGCGGAACATAACCTGGGAAAAAAATTACTTCAGCACTAGATTGCAAGATTTTCAAGGTTACGAGTGTTTGATTGTCACGGGGCCCACATTTTTGAGATCAATTGTAGTGGCCTTTCGCTGGCACCTATTGATAAGGTGAAGAAAGCAGCTGCCAGCTTTACTGTCAATCAGAATTAAACTCTCCCATATTTACCAGTGTGCGTCTTTTGGTCTACAAAACCTACAGAGAAGTCAAAGCTCCTAACGCTCATCACAGCTGCCCCTTTCTGCGCCCACTATGCTGATTTCAGTTCCTCGCTCTGCTCAGCCCACCTACTCAATTTTCACAAATGGAAGTGCAAGTCGGGGGGAGAGAAACAGGCCCAAACAGCTATTTATACGTCTGGTACCCAGTAAGAGTAGCGAGGGGAAGAGGTATTACTTGCTGAAGTCTCAGAGAAGGACTATTTTCCAAGGACAGCAGTTTCAGTGGAGTGCACCTCGACACGTCAGGTTTTACAGCTATGATTTAGAAAGAGAGAAATGACCAGCAGTTACTACTGATGGGATCGAACTGCTTAAGCATTTTGAAAATTAAAGATTGAAAGATAATGAAGATAACATCAGCTGCTGCAAATGGGCTCTGGCTCTTTTGGGCTTAAGTTTTATTAGGAATTTGAACATGACATCCCTTCCTGATGTACACATCCCCAGCCCATTAATGTCAATGAGAGTTATGCTTACGTGGCAGAGAGAGCAGATCTTTAGTTGTGTACGTCCAGGGTCCATCTCACAGCCTCAGTGCCTGTGACTTGCTCAAATAATGACACGCTAACAAGGATTTACTTTGTGTGCTGTATTTCTGTAAAAGTAATCTTTTAAATGGCATAATGGATTAATATTTACTTAACAGCTTTTGCATTATTTATCACTTAACGTCTATCTTATAGTCTTATAAAATAGAAATATAGAAATATTTACTCAGTCCTCATGCACACAGTTTATTCTATCTAGAGCTGTAGCCAGCTCTATTAATTGTGCTGGTTTTCAGCTAGATGCTGTAATTAGAAAAGGAAAGTGATTGTTGGTAAACTTAGTTACGTGATTTAAAAAAAAAAAAAAAGTTTGCACTTACTCCTGTCCCCATTTTACTACACCCCCCCGGCTCCCACCCCCGGCTCCTCTGCCAGTTGTGGGGGGATAAGTGTATACGTGTGCATAACAACAAGATTATCTCAAGATCATTACTGTCCATTGACAGGGTCCTGTTGTAAAAACTTTTGATGAATAGTCAGCATCTAATTCCTGAGTAATAAAAAAAAATAAATAAAAAATAAAAAATCAACGAAGTTACTCGCAATCATTATTCCAAATGGAAAAATTAATTGTAAATAACTGGAAGTCAATTAAGGCTGGGTTCTGCCGGGTAATGCAAATCTTTTATAGTTTTGTTTCAGTTAACTGCCTCATTAATGATTTATAGATGTGTATACAGCTGTGGGAACCATAGCATTATCTAATGCACTCAGAGAATAATTACATATGAAAAGAACTACGCAGCTCAAGGGAAAAACTCAGAAATTACTTACTGCCTGAACTTCAACCATATTAAGATGCAAAGTATTTAGAAACAGACTGTGATGTTTTGTCTTAGTTTTGAGGTTTTATATTCCTTTTAAAAAGGGAAAATAATTCTTCCTAAAAAATATTTGTATACTTCAGTATTATACATTACGCAAAACATCAAGACTTCTCAAGCTGAGAATGTAAGCCATTTATTTATTATTTAAAAGCCTAAGTTATAAAACATTCCCATTCCCTTTGTGCATCTGTTATATAGGAGAAAAAGACATTTCTACAGTTAAACAATTCATGGGCATAAGCATACATCTCCCTGATTTACACAGAGCCAGAAGTGATTTTGGAAAGACTCCAGGAGTCATTTTCATGGATACACACATATCTTGGTAGTTGTTCTTTGGTGACACTATTGTTTGAGGTTACTTTTTTTTCTTTTTGGAAAATACTCTTTTCAATTCTGAGACTTACTTCACCTCCAATAGGGCACTAGATCTGAAGTTTGCACGATTTAGTGCTTATTTCTTATGAACTCTAACGCAGTGATAAGCTGCTGTTGGACTCTTGGAAGCACCACAGAGGATCCCTTGCTTTTAAGCCTCCTCTTTTTAATTAAATCTAAGGAGGTCAAGGTCTTCCCCACCAAGATCAGGCATCTCACAACCAGAACCTTCCCTGAAATTTTTCAAGCAGTTGGTTCTATAAATTCCAGACCCTCAGCCCAAAGCTTCTGGCATTGCTATGAGCAAATTCTCTGTTGCACGGCTGTGGAAACAGGATGGAAAAGCAGAAAGCCCTCACCCTCAGTGCTCTGCCTCCAGAAAGCATCATTTATCTCCAGGACTGAAGGAAATCGCCATCCCATGCTTTTGGCCATAAAGTGAATCCAGGAAAATAAGGGCAACTGTGGTCAGCTCCTTTGAGAGAAAGAGGTCCATTTAATCATTAATGCCACAAAGAAAGTGACCAGAACATTAGTATTTGGCATTTAATACAAGAAATGAGCACCATCAAGTGAAAGTATCGGGTATCAGGGTAGAGCAATAGAAGGAAGCAATCCTTTCTGCTGTGGGACCTCTGATGGAGAGCTATTGATAGCCTGCATCCAATCAGAGTGATTCCACAAATTCAAGCAAGGAAAAAAAAAAAAGGCAAAAGCTGTCTAGGGTGATTAAGCACACAGATACAGCCTTTGGCTTAAATGTCCTCATGGATTTCTAGGCTCAGACATACGTAGCCTTGATGCAGAGTTGATCCTACTTTTCCTTTGTCGTATTCCAGGGGAGATGCCCTTTGGTTTCACCCGATATGGCGAGTCTTCTCTTCTGCCATCCCTATTTGTACGTATTATCTCAGTGCAACTATCATAGCTCTGTACATTAAGCTTTCATGAACAGTAGCTGGGAATCTTTATGGCCATTTCCTAATTGATATTGGAAAATACAGTTATGGAAAAAGAGTGTGGTAACATATTTGGCAAACGATCTTCTAAATAGCAAAATCATTTACTAATTGCTCTTGTTTAACTATAGTTTATCACACACTGCATTACGAATTGAAAAGAGTTGAATATACCCTTAATTCTGGTTTTAATTTCATCAAAAGGATAAAATAAAGGCACATCACTATGATTTAATGTATGGGGGAAGGGCGGCAGAAAAGCCTTCCAGTCCAAATCTCCCAGCTATTCACCAAGCCTCTGTCAGATCTGAGTGTTTGATAAAGATGCTAGCTCAGAGACAAAAAGAATAATGAACATAAAATTTAAATCTTAGATCTTTTTCCCACCAGAGAAAAACAGGAACACTGAATAGAAACTGGAAGCAATGTTTTAGTGTGAATTGCTTTACCATCTGAAATTTACCTTAGAGACATTATTGCTATGCACAGTAACCCTGCTGCTCAGTACCTTTTTCTTTGCGCTGCCCCGTGCTCAAGTTTTGCAGACGAGATAAAAGAACAAGCTAAAAGCCACAAACACCGTGGTGGCAAAGGGGACATAAGAGGAATGCACGAGTCACACGAGACCCCATGGGCCTCCCCATCCCACCCACTGGCCAATGGAAGATGCACAGTTCACAAGATGACAAACTCGTTCTGTTTGCAGGCATAGCTTGCTTTCTCATCTGTTTTTTTTTCCTAATCTGATCAGTTCTCACAACTGAAAAATTACGGCCAAATAAGCATTTATTTTGTTTCCACTGTACATTCTTCATGTGAAAGTTTTATAAATCAGACATGAAAGTCATTCACTTCAGTTTGAAATCTGACGTTGCAAAGGTTCAATCTGGGAAAAAATAAATAAACAAATTCTGATCCATTATATTTACTAACATTCCAATTATGCCTTTCCATTTTATACAATTCTGGGGAGGGGAAATGACACGTATTTATCGATGTGGTATTATGCTTTCTTCTGCCTCTATGCCTTTGGCAGTAAGTTCAGAAGACGAATGCCAAACAAAACCAGCTAATAACTCAAGAGCTATTATTCTGAGTTACAGACACCCTGAAGGAGAGCAGCCTCAGTGATCATTTCTCCTCCTGGATCAAATTTTTGAAGTGTTCTAGTTGGATCAGTGTTTGCACAAGAAATGCTACCCCTCAGTTCTCACGATGTCTGCTGGCTGTCCAGTCCTTCCCGCGGGGTACAGAGCGTACAACAAATACGTGCAGTGAGGCCAACCTAAAGGGTTTTCAGAAATCCAAGCAGAGAAAGAAAATTCAGAGAAGGCAGTACTGTTACTGAAAATCTGTTTTTAAAAAAGGGCAGTGTCTTAGGCTCCGGCAGCTGTATTTGCCAGAAACAGGTGACATTCAAAGTCCACCCTTTCCACAGGACTGTTACTGTTTATGGGGAGGAGCCTGCAGGTGCAGTTGCATTTCTGGTCTGCAATTTCAGATTATAAAAACTTCGGAAGCAGAAAATCAGTATGAATAAACTGCAAATAAATAAAAAGATAATGATAATATTGGGAGCGATGTGTAGAGGTGCTGGCAAAGAATAAAGAAATGGTGTAAACTGACTTGCCTAAAAGCTGATGAGGATGGGCAGCTGAATGAGGTTAAAATTAGGTGTAATTAATGGTAAATAAGTTATATGCACTATAAATTAACACAATAGTTTACCATTTCCTCCTCAGAATAGTTTTCACACATCAATATCCATTCATACACATTTTAAAAAATACTTTGTGAACCATAAATGTGATTTGGCTTTCAAGTTATGTTTTGTGCATTTTTTAAATTGACTACGAGTATGTATGTGCATGAGAGACATTTCTCACCATTGCTCCATGGATTGCCATTGGAGTTTCTGAAGCCCAGAGTAATACTTGGAAATTCATAAACACCATGACCTCATTTGAAGAGCACCTAAAAATGCACTTACTTTTATTATTTAGCTGTACCCAATTTAACTTTATATGTGATAACTAATTTTGAAAACGATATATGCAGTTTCTTAGCCCTTTGGATGGTGAAAAAAGTGTTTTTTCATCCTTCCTAGAACTGCTACTCTTTCTCAATGCAGTAATACACAAACCAGTAGCACAGAGACAACACTAATAATGTGTCCTGTAACAGTAATTCCACAGTCCTAATTTATGCTATAAACGCAATGCATATAGATTTTATAGTTAGTACCGATATAAAAAATACTGGTATAGCCTAAAATTTTAAGTGCATCAAGCTATAAAGCTATAACAGAAAGTACCTGGATAAAAAAAGATTTTAGGCAGCTGGTCAGACTTTGATGTTATTAATTGTAAAAAAAAAAAAAAAAAGTACATCTGAGTTTTATTGGCAATTCTTTTCATATGGGCTCTAAAAGGGTCTGAAATATCACAACTGACAACTTTTCGTAATGAATTACAATAATTTTGAAAAAAAAAAAAAGTAGTTAAATATTTGGCATTCTAGCAGTGAGCCCTGAATTTGTCTGACCTAAAGAAAGGACACACGTGTCAGGTCTGAGCTCTACCTTCCTCACCAGTGACCTTAGCCACTCTGGGATAATGAGACGTGTATGTATGCATATATAAAATATAGGCGTGTGTGTGTCTTCAACAACCATCACATTGGTGCTCTACCTTGTTCCCATTTACAAATGGAGAAAAAGAGATTAAATAAGTGGCTTGTTCCATTTAACATACAAATCTGTGGAGGAATGTCCATTTCATCAATTCAGAATGAAGTACATCTCTTTGTCTACAGTCTTCCTAACTGATTAGTACGTACCTGACTAATGAAGGTGGAAGAAGTAAGATAACATAAAATTCACTGCTTTTAAGATCTCCACTGACTCAGTGTAAGCAAAACCATCACTCTGTAGTTGAGTAACTAAGGTTTTCACATAGGATGGCTCTACTGTTTCAATGCCAGTGAATCCATCGGTATTTTATTCAGTATTAACTGGAGCACAGTGTTCCGGTTTGTACTACATCCTCAGAACGCTCAGTTTGGCCTAACAATCTAGCATGCTTTCTGTTACAAAAGCTTTTGCATTGGATTTGCCCATGCACAACGTTTAATTTTAAACTTCAGTTTGTCAGCTGGGCACTTTGGTAATTGGCATGGTACTGCTAATACTCTGTGTAAAGCTGGACTAGGTTGACCACCTTAGGAAGCAATTTTTATCTATTTACAGCACTCTCCCAATCTCCCAATTACTTATGTTTAATAAAGAGATAGTATACTGGCTTTGGCCAGCAAAATAATCCAAATAGTTTAAATTCAAGAAGAGGGCATCTTACTTTGTGCCCCTGCTCCTTCATTTTGTGCAGGGCACAGCAGTGAGGGTGCCTGGCAGTGTCCCCATGCCCTGGGAGTCAATGACAGCAAGGAACAAGAGAAGTTAAGAATCCAAGCAGCTATCATTTTAGTGCTTCACTGGTAATGTTTTGCAAAATTAAGCTATTTTTTGTCCTACAGGATGTAGATGGAGCTCACACACATCCATTTATGGAATGGGAAAGGTGGAGTTTGTGTAGGATTTGATAGTTTCTGCCAAGGTAAAACATTACAGGGGCTCGAGTACTAAAGCACGACTGTGCCTGTAGTCAAGCGTATCTGTCAGCCTTCCAGGGCCCAGAGACTAGAAGAAAAAAATGGATAAAGATATTTAAAAAAAAATCCCCTGGGACCATCTCCCATATTTAATAAGGAAAAGCACCTTCTGTGCAGCCAATAAAAGTTGAGCATCTCATGAAGATTTATACCATATTACACACTGAAATTCAATGTACAATGATACCCTTGTGTATGCTGTTGTCAGAATAATAATCTTTGTCTGTCTGATCAACTTATATTTTATGCCAACAACACAGCATTTAATATTACACAGTTTCAGAGGAACAAAATATATTTATTCATGCAACAATTTGCCCAGTAGCTTAAACAGACAAAGTGAAAAAAAAATAGCTTGGAGTTTTTGCATTAATTTATGATCCGCAATACATATTTCTACACAATTTCAGCAATTTTATGCTGCAATATAAACTATGATTCTTAATCTAGTTTGTGGAACTGTCTCACTATTTTATACTGTCATGAGGAATAATACAGATGGATATGACTGCTGAAGTTTGGTTTTGGCATTCTCCTGAAATGAGATTAAAAATACAAATGGTAATCAAATGTTTTTTTCTATATTTTGCATTATCATATCCTGTACTGTATTCTTAGGCGTTGTGTCTCAAAATATATAAAGAAACACTTATACAGAAGATACACATAGACTCCCCCACAATCAAAGTACTCATTCCTACAAAGCAGTATCTCTGCAGTAAACAAGGTCTACCCACAACACAGGGCTTTTTCTAAATGATGCAATGCTCTGCCAGATGAGAACATATAAGCAATATAGAAAAGCTGTTCTACGTAGATCCATTAAATCTATTCCTCTAGCAGCCTGTGCAGAAAACTGAGAATTTGAATGATTTAGTATTAACTTATCAAAGGTATCTATGTATTACCTTACATCATTTTTATTTTATATGACAACATGTGACAAAATAGAAACCTGGGACAACCTCCCGCTCCCACCCCACCCCAAACAAGCTAATGAAAAGATTTTATGTGGAACTGGGAACAGAAATAAAAGAGGATAATTAGGAACGTATTTAGAGCAGTATCTATACCCCAAGATGCCAATTCATAAAACAGAACTGTACAAACACAATAGAAAACCATGCTACAATCTTTTGTCAATAGTATTTAAGCTTTCTTTTACACAAGAAGAGTAAAATTCTTGTGAGACTGTAATAAATTGGGTAGATTTCCAAACTGATGTGGACTTACCAAAACCTTCAAATCCTCTGGTGAGGCTTCATTCATTTAAAGTGTTGCCTGATAATCAATTGGTGATTATTATTGAAACTTCTCCAAAATGAAGTATTTGTTGCGTAAAGACACAATTGAACTTGTTGCTTCCCCATAACAGAATGTGATATCAGTGCCTAAAGAAAGTGTCTGATTCTAAAACACGCGTGTGCATGTATACATCCACTCACACCCAAAGACACACACACACACGTTGCTAAGGCTTGGCTGTAGCTCCAACACATGGCAAACTCGGACATTTCTTGTAACCTCAGTACGCAGCTTAGGTCAACTAGTTTAGATATAAGAATTTATGCACCTAGTCCATTTATATGAAAAAACAAACAAACAAAAAACCTAATAACTTCATGTTTAAATATGGAAATAGATACCACATGATTGAAGCACATAGGAGATAAGCACACCTACACTATAACGGTAGAAAAAAGCTAAAGGAAGACACAGATTAAATCCTGCTTTGTGATTTATAGGAATTTGTTTGCATAGAGTACATTTGTAGTGCCTTGATCAGATTAACTATACTATATAAAAGCAAACCAATGCTTAGATCCTATGTTATGTTGTCCCATGAAAAAAAAAAAGAAACAAAAATCAGTAACAAATGAGTTGGTCCACAAATAATGCAGACATTCATGGATTCATAGTCTCAAACTACTCCAGAAAGGCAAGAAAAAGCAAAGGAAAATCAAAGCATCGGAAAGGTCAGCTTATCAAAGACCATGGACGTTACGCTGATTTCCCCCAGCTGAGGAGCTGGACAGTATCTTTATGCTGTTGAAGCTCAAACTTCGGAAATATATTCAGCGAATCATAGTCACTCTCTGAGAATTAAAAAAGTAGATTGTGTCCAGAGTCCAAAAATAGATGTGATCTATTTTTATTGGCAAAAGAAAAAATAGCTCCCTCCTCCCTTCACGAGAAATCTTCAAACCAGAACCACATGATACAAGTGGAACATTTCTCATCTGTGGAGGCCTTATTTGTAACTCAGTCAAGTGTACTTTTAAAATCTCTAAATGATGAAAAGCACACAAAATTAATTACTGCTACAACATGAGTATGATTAATAGTACTGTATACAGGAAAGATTTGAAATTAAAATTTTAAAAGATTACAATTTTAATAAAGAATTATAGATTCTTCACTGAGGAATAGATATCATCATTCAGTAACTTTGAATACCTAAATATGCTTTTGTTTAGTTGTAGCTTGACCAACCTGATGATCTTAAAAAATGCAGATTTTTTTCCAAGAAGTATTCTACACATCTTGATGATCTATCAGAAAGATTTCATACACCCCTATGAGCTTCTAAATATGTCCTGTAACACAAATATCTACATACTGCAAATGTACTGCACTTGAACACTTGTGCTTGTCTAACCAGGCACATTAAATTGAGCTACACAGATATGTGTCATGTATTCCCCTTGGATGGTTCAAGTATGCTACAGCTACAGTAAAATATCACCTGCCACTATTGCTCCAAGGTCCCAGCCCTACTCCTATGGAAGTGGTACAGAATACTTCACATTTAATAAAAATAACGAGAGCTTGCTATAGATAGGGAAGAGCCAAAGGTTGGTGTTTGTTTGTATTTAGACCTAGGCTTTTGGGTTCACATTAATTCTATTTATTCGACTGTTAATACATTTGTCACACATTTGAGGATGCTCAATCTTAAAACAGTAATATTTTGCAGCTGGTGAAACAGAAAACTCCTTTATACATCTGCAACTTAGATTGATATTCTGTAAATAAAGTTTTCCTGAGAGATTCCTGTGTCCACTGGGAAAAATTTGGAAGATACTCAAGCATACACTACAACGTTGCCAGCATTTCAAACCTCATACAGGCTCTTTTATAATTTAATAAATGTTTTTCTTTTCATAAAAAAATTGCTCATCCTAACAGTATATAATGAAAAATGAGTAAAATAATGCTTAGATTTTATATTTAATACAATAGAGCAGGCAAAAGCAACTATTTACAATATTTTTTTTCTTTTTATTTTCTTTTTTTTTTCTATAAAACAAAACAGGTATCCCTGTTTCCTATTAATCTTTCTTGATATATTCTATTCAGGGTGGCCAGCAAACTGATAAGATCTTTCCTTCAGATTTCAGAATTACTGAATCTGGAAATAGTTCTCATTTATCTCATGTACTGCTGAGAAAACAATCTCAAATTGTTGGTTCTACTGATGAGACTTCCTTAGCAACACAAGGGCTTCAGAATTATTTTTCAAGCCTTGTCAATGCTTCCTGTGAGGTTTCCGTCATTGTCAACATTGAGCACTTTGCAGATGAGGGCGAAAAAAAAAAAAAAAAAAACACCACCCAGAAAGCTCTGATAAATTAATAGAGGATAAATTAATAGACTAAATGGAATTAATAGAAGCAGCGATAAATCTAATAGGGAAATTCCGTAACAATAGTCCAGTGACTAACATTTTACATTTACCAAGTCTTTTATCATTTAGATGAAGATCTATAGGGAAGGGCCTACGTCCCACAGGCATTAGAAAACTGAGCACTTGCACCTGTGCCCTTCTCCGCAGCACGATGCACAGCGGCAGAGGGCTATGCATTGAGGCTGCACCTTGGGAAGCAGTGCAGGAGCACCTCACGCACGCTTCACTTCCAACACCGTCACGTTGGCGCAGGCACCTGGGTGGATGCCGTCACGCGGGGCTGGGGCTCCCCGGGAGCAGGAGCATCGAGGCTGGCAGAGGTGTCTGCTCCACTGAATGCTAGCAGCTGGCACTTTCAGAGAGGGCTTTTCAGCCACATTCTCCCTCGGTATGTTATGTTTAGGCCACGGTTTAAACCTTTACTGTATTCGGTTTATATTGATTAAGTCTCAAGCGTGCAGCTAGTCCCTTGATGCTAGATTTCAATATTTGCTGATCAAGTTGGTAAAGTGTCAGCTATGCAGGGCAAGTTCAGCTTTAGCTTTTAATGTAATTGGAATAGACTAGTTTAAAGCTACTTTATTTCAGGTACCTCCGGTCTCAGGTTGAATGCTTTCTGCTGTGAATATATTCTCCTTCCCTGATACAAACATTCACCCCCGTTCTCAAATTCACCAGCACTCATCTGACACTTCACACATTGCCAAATGTCTACTCAAACACTGAAAAAAAAATTCTGCTGAGTTCTAAACTAAGTGTTAGTGGATAGCTGAAAACTTGCACTAGCATGTCTATCTATGGCTGAGCAAAAGACACTGAACATTAACGCTTTACGGACTGCTAAAAGCTGTCTGCAAAGCGAACCAGTTAAATCCTGCAGCGATGCTCTGCTCTCCTCCTGGACGATCCCGCTCAGTGCGGGGAGCACGGTGTCCCCCAGCAGCAAGAGCAGAGCTGGCAAGCACCACACACTTGGTGGCACATGGGTAGCATTTATCTGGCAATTATAAATCATTAGCACACCCACATATTCTGTTTTGCTATTCATGATTGTAATTTCTTCATTTGAGGGAACAAAATGCACTCTAGAGGCAGTTTCAGACATCGAATGCCTCTTTTACCTGAGGCTGGGCTACCACGCTGCCACAGCCCTGTGCTGGGAAGCAGGCTCTGCCACCAGGAGCATGATAGGCAATGGGGAACACCGCTCCTGTCCTAACTTTGAACACCTGGAGGCAAAGGAAAGGTTCCTCTGTGAGCCTGAGCCCCCCGATCCGTGGGTGTGAAGGGTGAGCGCAGGCCAGGTTTCCACCTTGCAGATCTCCTGCTGACGGTGCCTTCCTGCGCTGCCCCGGGCTGTGCCCCCTGCTTCGGGGGCAGAGCTGGGACTGCTTGGCTTCCTCAGGGAACTGCCCCAACTTCTTCTTTTTTTTTTTTAAAAAAAAAATTCCTCAGCATCTTTTAAAGCCATATTGTTCCTTTATCTGTTTCACAGAGTGACCATCACAGATGGCTTTGTTGTCCAAACTAAACTGGCTACGTACCGTATGCATGAAGCAGCAGTCACGAAGAAAAGGAATATACTACTGCTGCTTAAACCTTGCATAACTAACCACAACATTCTTAAACTATTTGCCTTCAACTTTAAATCTTCAACTACTGCTTACCATCCTGCAGCCTAAGAATAGCTTCATAAACAGTTATGAATAGCTTAAGAACTCTTAATAAATAACTCTTAAGAATAGCTTCTTAAATTTCAACATAAGCTGAGTGCTCCTCTTTTGATCCATTCCACAGTGACTTCGGACAGACTATTTAAAGCCAAGGAGATTAAATCAGTAAGAAAAGAAAATGGCAGATAAGATTTCAAATGTCTAACACTAAAACATCTAGTGCACAAAAACACTGTTTGTATATAAGCTGGAAACACATGATATACTGTGAGGTTAAATAACAGTAATACAATTTGGTTTAAGATCTTTCTCTAATCAGCAGTAAAAGACAGTACAGCCTTCTCAGTGAAGAAAATGAAAAGTTGGTATTGTTTATATACATAAATATTAGTTGACAGAAATATCACTTAGTAGAGCAAATTCTCATTGCCTTCTTGCCCCATCTCATGCAAGGGTTTTCTGAGACCATTCTGAGCAGTTGGCACTCCTTTTAGATTCAAACCCAAGATTAAGAATTTCAGATGAATCTGTTCATGTGACAATAGAAACCTTTATTGCTTCCTGTACGGCCTCCTGCGATGCGATACAGGGGCGCACGCTTTCAGCAGCAGAGAAACACCAGCAGATGCTGAATTCTGCAATGCATGTCCTCAGCCAAGCTGGCTCAGTAGCACACCCAACTCGTCCTCCACTTTCTAGTCTGGGTTTAAATAAGATTTATGTTAGACTTAAAAGTTTGGCCTTAACTTCAGAATACTTGTTGGTTCGGGCCTGTGATGCCAGGAATATTGGTCAAAGCAGTAGGTGTAATTGTCACCTCTGCTCTTCCAACAAAGTGGCAGTTTCTACTAAATAACTGAAAATTGGCTGCACTGAGCCAGGTCCAAGGGAACAAATGCCTCTAGGAACTGGAGACCACCACAGACTGCACCACAATAGTCCATGTCCTGAATCTAAAGCCCTGAAGAGATTTAACCAGGGTCTCAAAAACTGTAGAAGTATAAGCTGCATTTCAAATTATGAAAATATTTACTAGATAAAAAAATATATGATGTGTACAGTAAGTGTTTTAGTACAGTAAGAGCTTTCAGGTGGTAGCAGTGAGATTGAGTTTGGGTCCATGCCACCTTGTAGTCACTTACATAATGATGAATGTAGCCTATTTGTTTTACAGTAAATATACAATAATCTGTTCACTATAATCAGCCTGATATGTATTTTGGAAGCTGGCTAGACAAAAGAGTTCAGAGAGGCTAGTAGCCTTAGATTGTATAAGTCTGTGTTTTAAAAACTCAGTCCAAGATCCTCATCTGCTACAGGCTGAGTGGCAAACAAACAAACAAAAAATTTCTGACAGAGGTATATAATCACATGCTCTTGTAGGATATCAGCAGTCCCCATAAATGTCCTACAGCCACATGTATGAACGTCATATTATACTAAACACATTTAAAAAATGGTGTTATCAAAAGGAGACATACAGAACATATCCAGAAAGACAGAAACTCATTGTGAGTAGAGTCAGATAATTCAGTCCTCTTGGAAGAAAAGGAATATTGAAGAAAACAGGAAGAGTGAGGGTGAACAAATGAGTCTGTTAGTCTTCCATCCTCCTCCTAAATACTTAGTAAATGCTATTCAGTCGTTTGAATAGCTATGAACTGTGCTATTGCTGCTCCAAAGAGACAGACTCTTCCTCCCCAGAAGGAAAGTGTGGAATACAGAATATTATACTAGTCTAGTACATTCTTCAGACCATTAAAATATTTCATATATGAAATAAGTGTTTCAAGCAACAAAACAGCTAGCAGTTCCTGACATTAAGCAGGTTAGTTTGTTAGCTGACAACAGGAAAAATTAAATGCAAAAAAGTGAATGATATTCAGAAGGATTCTTCAGGAAAGATAAGAGACTATGTATTACAGATTTTAGCCTTTAAATATTTTGGTAATTTTTTATGTAAGTGATAACCCACACTACCATTATGTGTTATATCTGCATGAATTCAGATAAATGTTTTATATTGTTCCCTCCCGTTTTTCTGCCTTTAAAAAATGTGCAGCTATGATTTATGCTTTTGAGGGTGGCATAATAGAATTTGACATTTTCCAGCTGAGGTGTGGCCTAGTTCCAGCTCCATGCTTCATTACATTGTACTCCCTTTGAGAGGATGAGAAGAATAAAAATAGCCAGGTTGTTAAAAATGTAAAAAGGCATAAATGAATTCTCACCAGATGTCCTCTTCAATTGTCATTTTCATAAAATTATGGTTGTTAAACTTTTGCTTACCATAAAATACTAGAAATCAATACATGCTATGAAGGAGTGTATCTGGAGGGATTGTTCCCATCTCACTAACCTCTCTCTTCTTTTTTTTTTTTTTTTGGATTCTCCCATAATTTCTTTGAAAGAGGGACTGTTCTTGTTTAAAATGGTACCAGACCTGAGTAGGAATGTGAAGAAAGCTGATAAAGACATCTCAGATAGTAGAAGTTTGGACATCGACACTCTAAATATTCACAGAGACTTAAAAAAAAAAAAAAAAAAAAAAAAGGGATATTTGAACACAAGTTATTTCTTCCTTTTTCAAAACAGAATGAACTTGGAGGAATGCAGGTGTAAAAATGAAAAATGGCTCAACTCCCCACATGCCACTTGTCTGGATAACCCCCGCGCAGATGCGGCAGCCGGTGGCTACCAGGCCATGAGGCCTGCACACTGCTAGGCCTGCTCTGCTCCATGGTGCCACCACTCCTCCTCAGGTCCCACATTCACGGGTCGGCTCAGAGGACTGCCTCCTTGCCCACACACTTCACTGCATGATCTGCGGCACTATATATAGTGGCATGTCATCACAGCACACCTTTACATACCATAATACTACGCCTTTAACCAGAAGGAGGCTATAAGGGCTGTGAACAGGAAACGCAATCTGTAACTTAAAGAAACTAAAGAGTTTATTAACTCTTAACCCACGGTCATTTTGACAAGGAGCAAATGAGAGTGCAAGCAACAAATAAAATGTTTTCTCCTTATCCTGCTGGGCAGATAC
The DNA here is from genome assembly GCF_040182565.1 of Anser cygnoides. Lineage (NCBI taxonomy): Eukaryota > Metazoa > Chordata > Aves > Anseriformes > Anatidae > Anser > Anser cygnoides. Next base: position 18,676,704 of record NC_089885.1, on the reverse strand, counting down.
AGGATATTTTTTATCTTAACATCACAGAAGCTGGTTTTAGCGCTGTATTTCTCTGCATTTCAAATGTACTGATGTTACATAATGTGTTTTCTTTTACAAAAGTAATGGAAATGCCTCACGGTTCAATTCATTCAAATCTGTTTTTCTGAATGCAGTACCAAATTATAATGTTTAGATATCAAACCTATTGTATGGCTGTTCTCTCACTGTAAGATAAATGTAAAATAACTGCTTGAAAAGAAAAGGGGGAAATTTGCCATGTGAATCTGTAAGGGCTCCTGCACATGCGCTGACTTGCTTGCTGAATGTCTTAGGAAGTTTGGGATGAAGATTTCTGGTGTCTGAAGAAAAAGTGTTGTTCTTTGGTCAGAAAAGTTGTTACAAACAAGATAGCCAAGAAGAAAGATTTGTCAGCTTGCCTCTGAAAAGCAAAAGGTTGAGTAGATTATTCAATATTTGTCAGACTTGAGGTGATTGACTGTCACTATGTAAGGAAGTAACTGGTATTGACAGCTTTATAAGATCAAAATTCAAAGACTGCAAGGACGTATATCTTCATCACACAGTACGTCGACCTTCTGTTTTAGGAACCCATTGGGCTCAACTGTGAAGAGCAGCAGGAGTGCAGACAATGGCATATGAGCACCAAAGGACAATCCCTGCTGTGTGGTTATATCCGTGTTCTCCAACCACACTGTCCAGCCCTGCCAAAATGCCTTAATGATGTGCTCAACAACTACTGGCAATATCTTATGTAATTCTCTGCTATGGTGAATTGACATATCAGCTTGTTCTGAACTAGTTTGGACATTGCACATGATACTGTATACGTGTATATAGACGTGCCCTCAAAAAAAAATGCTTTTTTATCTCTGCATATCCTTATTCATCCTCAGTAAATATAAAACTCAATTATTCTGTCTCTTGTTTTAAAGCACACTATATGATACAGGGAGAATTACTAGTGTTACCCATTATGGTTAGATGCATCATGCATCTCCTTACCAAGGGTACAAAATAACTACTATTAAAATTGAAATTTTACACAAAATTAATCTACCTCAAATTTAACGTTTCTGAAAAACGATCACTTACATTAGGACACATATTTACTAGATCAAGTCTAGCAAAACACAATACGTTGCAAATATTAAAAGCTTTACTGACAGTCCCTGAAAGTCTCTGAAAATGTATGAATAGTGATTTTTTTTACTATTAAATTGTAAAATACTATTAAAGCCTGGAAGAAAAAAAAAAAAATATTTAAGTCTACTCATCAGAGGAATACTGCTAAGATTCAAATATTTGTCTGCTGTCTTTTACCTAGAAATTTGGAAATTTCAAATATATGGATGCTTGTATTTCTGGTTTAATATAGACTTCAGCATGAACTTCCTCTAAGCGTGAAGGTCAATGGAAAAATTCTGATCTTTCTGCTAACGTCATGAACTCTGTAAAATTAATAATTGTATACACTGATAAGCAATTTCTCTCTTCAGGATAACATGCTCAGAGATACAATCATTTGTTGGAATCTTACGAGATGATGCAAAAAAAATTGCAGGCTCATAAACGCATTCAAAATGCAAATACTAAGTCATAAGAATTTCCCTATCTTGTCAGTTCATATACTGGCAGTATACAGTATTATAGTGCTTGCTTTAGAAAGCAAGACAACTTATGTTACTTTATCATCACATTTCCAAGTCTCTTAATTAAAACTATATCTGTATTATCATCTAACCTCCATTTCGAGTCATTAGCATAACTAAAATGACCTCTAAGATTTTAAATATGATGTTGTAAGCAGTGATTTCAGGGACAAAATTTCTATGACTTTATAATTGTTTATCAGCTTAAAAGCAACAAATAATTAGTTGTTTAGTTCTGTCAAAAAAACCCTTAATTCCCTGAAGGTTTCTTTCCAACCAAAAAGGAAAACCACCTACTTGCTTTTAACTCATGAGAGCTTTCATTACAGGGACAAAGCAAAACATAAATGCAAAACAAAACGCATCCCACAAATCTTGCTTTGGGAAGTATTACTGAAAAATCATACTCTAAAAAGGGAATTAAAGATTTCCTGGGAATGGCAGAGACCTCAGTAAAGATATTATAATGTGGCATTTGATGTTCTAGAGGGATTTCAACAAGTTTTGCATGGTCAAATTCCATTAATAAGTTGGCTTTCTTCCAAGGCTGTGTGTGTCCCTCTCATCTGCCACGGTGCCCTAACTGTACGGAAACCTCACCTCACCTGCTCAGTCACATCTTAGCAATTTTAATTGCTTTTTCTTGCTCATTACAGTACCAAACAGGCTTAGAAAAATCCTAGTATCTTATAATGCAGATTATGTGGGTTATGAGTAGAACAGTAACAATTTGATGGTGGTGTAAGAGGATTACAGAGCATACCAGTGGGGAAATGCCATGTGGATGGATATTAATGATGATGTGAGGGGGAATAAGAGAATCAATGGAACTGGGTTTTGCAAGTAACTATTCAGGGAGAACTACTATTGCAAGTACTGTCACTATAATGTTCCGTAATGGATGTGTTTTATTCTCAGGCTATGCTAACATTTGAATTATAAATATATTTTCACTGCTCCTTCCATTTTGCACAGTTTCTGTGCAAAGAGTATGTGCAGACTTAGATTATAGCACGCTCTGACCAAGTCTGACTCACAGTTTTTAGCAGATGACCTTTAATTAGTGGGAAGATATTCTATCCATATCATATTCGTTCACTTGTCTTACTGGGCATTTGATGGCTGCTGTGAAGCATAAAGGTTTTTTTTTTTGTCCTAATCCCTGTGATGTGACATGATTAATGAGATGAAATTCCCATTTGGAGTTTCCTACCAATCAATAGGCAGATGGGCAGTAGTGGATGTCGAACAACAAGACAGCAGGAGTTGCTTAAGCTCTTGCTACTTTCATACAGAAAAAAATATTTAGAGAGAGAATTTAAAGGAACAGATAGCATCTATTTTCCATATTTCTCTCCTTCAATAATAGTTCCTTTTTGTTTTTACTACACGTAACAAGGGAAAAATGCTATCTTACATATGCATACCATAGTAAGTTAAAATAAGTATGTTTGAAAATCTTATGGATATCACATGCTGAGAAAGGTATACTGCGTTGGTATACTGCATCTGTATTGAAAAACCATTTGCAAAGCACTGAGCCTGATCTTCTTCACATCCATATGGACGTAAATAAGCAGATACATCAGAGAACCCAACAGAATTACAAAACAATAGAATAAAGCTAGTGTGAATAAAAATTGAGCCAGTGATTTATTATTTTTTTAAATACTTCAGAAAGAAATCAAATTCATTTTGCGTATCTTTAAAAATACACCCTTTTCCGGGAACTTCAGCATCCTATCCTTTAGCCCCATAGTCTCTGATACCTAGCAAATGGCATGTAAAATGAAATAAGGGATTAATCTTCCATAGGTTATTCTCAACTGTAAAAATCTTGATTGTAGATTATAAAATCTGAAAAAGTCATACATGATTTTAAATTTTACTATTTTGCCTCTACGATTGCATTATAGTATTCTCAAAATGAAACTGAACATTTTCAATTTGAATATCTTCTTATAAAAGAAATCAAAAGTCAAAAGAATTCTTATTAGCACAGTAATCAAAACTTCTACTGCACAAGAATGTCAGTGATTCAGATGTTAAAAATGGATAAAAAAAATCCAACACCCTGATTCTTCTTGTTCTTGTCAGTAAAAATCATTTATAAGTACAGATAACTTACTAAAACAATTTCTACTATACAATGTTACCTCTACATGTCTGAAGATTAAATGATTAGCCAAATACCTAAAGTGAAATGAAATGATAAACCGAAAAGCAAAGTTTGGCAGACAAGTGGATCTTTGCTAAGCAGATTAAACCTGAGGAAATAATGCAAGTTTCCAAACAGAAGTAGCAACAGGTTTCAGGAGACTTTTCCTTCCTAGTACTCATGTTGATGCTCATTTTCTTCTGTGCAACACTTTTCTGCTTCTGTTAAATAGGAGTATTGATATTTAGGTATTTTGTATGTGTAAATTATTTGTCTTCTGTTTTCTTCTCATTGCTTTGCATTCCCTCCCTTTCTCTCACAGACAAAGATGCACACAGAGTAAAATTCATAACACACGCCTCCTAATGAACAAACTCCCACCGAGCACCAAAGTGCTTAATGATGCTCGGCAGGCAGAGTTCTGCAGTTCCCCTATGTGAGCCAATGTATAATAACACCACAAGTTAAAATAATATTTAGGTTGAAAACAGAAGCACTGGAAATGTAAGACACACTAGATATAAAAGTTTTCCAGACTTTAACTCTGCTCCTTTGTGCTCATCCAGTGTCAAGGAAAAAAAAAAAAGGCACACCAGATAATACGTGATTAGGAAATTAAAATCTGTTTGCAAGACAGCCAAAATAGGTTAAGGCAAACTAGTTTAAATCAGACTTCAGTAGTTTGCAACCTACTCTTTGTTTTAGAGATTTATTTAAGTAGTACTCACTATATATATTTATCTCATCTTTTTATAGACCAGATTCTGCAGTTAATGAGCTCTGTAGGTATAAACCTACCTGCAATGTAGCTTACAATTATAAAAAAAAAAAAGGGTTTTGAAGGGGTCCTTTTCAGGGGTTCTTAAATTAGAACTGGCAGTAAGAAAACTAGCTATCAGGGTCCAATTTAAAGTACTTTTCTAGGACTGTTTTTCAAACTTAGATTCATTTATCCTTGGAAAAATAAAGCAAGCAGACCATTAGGTAGGATGGTGGTAGGCCACAGCTCATTCCCATCTGCCGGAAGGTTGTGAAGGTTTAGCTGACATAGGTAACACTGCAGGTCCCCCTTACCTCCTCAGCCAACGGGGGTTTTCTCCCTTGTTTGGGAGAATCCCCACCTTCTTTGGTGGTGGTAGTTGGTGAATAGGCAAATGCTGGCACTGTCCTGGCTTTTCCTCAGATGCATATCTTTGGGTTCCCTCCACGTGAGGGATCCTGGAACAGGTGTGGTCTGAAATAAGCCATGTATTTAGGGTACAAGAAGGATTTACAGCCTGGTTTCCACCAGCAGTTGATGAAGCTCTGCATGGCCAGAGCACTGAGGGTACCCAAACCCTCACAACAATCACAGCTGGTGTTGAGCAACCAGCTGCAGTTTAGAGATGGGGATGCTTAATGGTTTGCTAATACCTTTGGGAAACTGTATAAGCCTGTGTGTTACTGTACAGACTTGCACTTTAAGTGAGGAGGAAGAATTTTAGGCATATTCCAACACAACACATTTTGACCATAATGACTGAATAAACAAATGATTTTGAAAATGAAGTTCATAATTATCCTTTTGATAATTATACACACAAAAATATGTTTCTGTGTAATACATGGATTTGTTGAAAATGGAACTCCATTCTTATTTTGAAGAAGTGCTCTGGAAGTATGCAGAGCTGAAATGCCCAAGGTCGAATATTAATGACAGTGCCTCAGGTTAAGATGAATATTTATTGCAAACTTCTTTTGAGAAAAGGGTCTCAGCCATGTCTTCTGGATTATTTTTTTTTTAACACAACGTAGCAGGAAAATACTAAATATTTTAAGTTATTTTGGTAGGTAATACAAGAAGATCACAGAAAGCCAATACTAGACATATATGGCTTTCAAGGACAAAACTGCAAAGTGGACAACGATGTATGCCTAGCTTTTTTTCTTGTGGCGGTAAGGATATTTATTAATTATATATTACATACACCTGTAAAATTATTCTACTGAGATATATATATTTGTAAACTGCAAACAGAAGGAAGAGGGAAGAGGGAAGACAAACTGTTGTCCTCCACTTCATGGACACACCAGGTTAGGACTCTGTTAGTATAGTGTCTCTGCAGTGCACTCATTTTTTGCTATGAAGAAATATTTGGGAAGGATTCGCTTTTTTTTTTTTAAAAAAAAAGAAACAGAAGCTGGTTGCAAAACATTTATAAACTTAAACTTGCAGTATTATATGGAAAAATGAAGGTAGTCCTAAGCAGAACAAATGGGCAATTGCTCTTAACTTCTGAATCATTAACACTCATGCTGTGTGGAAGAAAGAATAAATAAGGTTTTGTTTTGAGGAAGCTACTTATGAGCTGGCAATTACAGCTACTGCCTCAGGCTCCTGAAGCAAAAAGCTTTCAAGTGCCAAATTCAGCTGAAGTTGTTGTATTAACACAGAGGGTAAGCAGAAGGTATTTCACAGACAGAAACAGGCTTGCTCTGCCCCTCTTCAGCTAGATGACTAAAAACCATCTGAATATTTTTAATGCAATACTGAACTGACTTACTACAGCCTTTCAAAAGCCCTGGTACATTAGCTTGGGCCCAGTGTTAACACTGAGGTTCAGCACGCGCTGACCGTGCTCACACGGCTCTGCCTAGCTTGGGGCACAAGCAGGGCAAGACTGCGCCTGCCAGCAAAGTAATGGGTGGACACGCTGATAGCCCGAGCAAGCGTGGTACCAGCGCCTCTGCTTCCACTCACAGAGAGGTGCAGGAAGCCTATCTGCTCCACAAGGGTCACTTCTACCCAGGCACTTGTGACAGGAATAATTTAAGTATTTATGTCTTTCTCAGCTTTTTGGATCAGGCCTATCTTTATATCTCAGGGGTGCTGAAGTGCTTGTGGCATGTGCAGCACCAGAAAAAAATAAAAATTCTTTTAATGGTAGTTTCACCTTGTTGTGAAGAAACAACAGCTTGTCTGCTCTCACTGACTAGCCAAGACCACTTGGTGGTGGGTAAGATGAAGAGGAGGCTCTCTGTATTTCTCTACTGTGACATTTTAGGAGGAATTATCATTAGCTGTGTTAGAATTCACAAGAATTCAACTCTGTTCTTTTATATGTCTAAATAAAGCTACAGATATTCCCCAACTATAGCTTATTGTCTGATATTCCTTCTGTCAGATGGCTCTGAACCAAAGTCAACTGGCCACTGCTTTCACTGGGTTTCAGTCACCCAACCTGAATAATCAGGTAAACTAAGTAAAAGGGTTTACCTTCAACCACTCATCAGTGAGCATTAAGGAAAAAAGTAAAAAGTTCCCCCACTACATTCTGGAAAAGATGTATTTATAAACAATGAGTTTATTAAGCATACATCACATTTGAGTAAACTTGGATTTTGCTTTTATTTTATAAGCCTGTTTAAAAAATATGTGAGTGTACCAGTCTTCGCCTACCTTGCTTTCATATGGACCCTGAATTAGAAGTTAAAAACAAAACAAACAAACAAACAAACAAAACTGAAGAGAGAGCCTTACTGTATGTTTAGACATACAGATCTCTTAATTTCCAAGTGCATTGAGCATTCTTTGACTCCCTATAAAATCAAGACAAGATACTGATGACTAATGCTTTTAAAAATCAAATGTTCCTCAGGTGTTAAATAGATCAGTAAAGCAGTTGATGTGGAAGTTCCTTTAAATTCAAAAATGTATGTCCCTGTTCTGCTAAAAAAAGAAAATTTAAGATTTGTTTGTATTACTCTCTTCTTACTCAAATACAGAACAGTGTACTTGGGATATTTGTACTTCCCCTCCAAGTAGAGATTTGACTGGATGACATTGGAAACCCCCTTCTATGTGCTGTTTTTAAGATCTGAAGAACCAGCAAGCCTCTCAGCTATAACAAACAAACAAACAAACAAACAAAAACAACAACAACAAAACCCACACTTCCTCAATTATTCCTTTAAAATACAAGTTAATACATTGGGTTTTATATTGCTCAACAACAACAACAGCCTCATCTGAAGAATTAGAAAAGAGCTAATTGCTCTATTTAGAATATCCACGACTTGGGAAAGAGGAAAATCTATAATGTATCAGAACCAGGCAGCAACAAAAGTTGAAATTGTTCAAATCCAGCCAATTTCCCACCAGGCTTGCACACTCAGTGTTGCTAAGGCTCATTACAGTTTAGCATAAATGGAGGTCTAATTAACATAACAAACTGGTCCAAAAGAAAATCCCATCAACATACGTGAAAACAAACCTGATGTGTTTGAAATTCAGCCAACTACAAATTAATTCAACATAGATTACATATACGGGCAGAAAGAGACTCCAGCAGAGTAACTGGCATTGTACTGGTATATATGCCAGAAAGAATCCCTCTTACCCTGTACCCCTCCCACTCACTAAGATGAATTATATTTGTGCACCATATGTTCCCGCAAGAAACGAAGCGGTGGTCGACCTCTTATTCTCGATCACTGTGATTTATTTATAAATTAATTGTGTTATGTCTCTTCTCCCTTTCCAGGCCACTGACTCTAGGCCAAAGTCAGCTATACTGTGGTCTTGTGAAGGACTGAGGGATTTTACTGCTGGACCCCGGAGCTGTCAGTCATTTATAGCTGCTGATGGCCTTGCTATTAGCATCCAGGCTGGTGCCACTGCAGCACCATGAGAACATCAGTGTGGCAGCAAAGAAGGATGTAAAGATGCCTGAACCTTGTCTAAAATAAGATTAGCCTGAGAAAAGCACTGTATTGGTGTGGCTATATATTCCGGTAACCAAACTAGTCTTCCTGTGAGCATTGCTCTGTGCTATTGAGCTAAGAGCAGAGGTAAGAGAAGGTGTAAGAGCCAACAATGCATGTGATAGCCAGCTGTTTGAAGGATGTTCTGACATAATCCTGATGAAAGCCATTTTGTCTGCTGCTCCAAATTCACAATACCATATTAACTCTTGGGGTTTGTTTCTATGAAGTTTATGTGAAATAAAGCAAGGTGTGTATTCGGAGCACCAGCCATCCTACAGGATTGCTGCCCGGCAGTACTGTGACAAATGCTCTTACCACATAGTAAGTTCTCATATGAGCAATTAGTGTAGAAAATCCACTCAGGGACATCAACGGACATCCTTCTGCCATAGGCTTTCAGAAACATCATTTTAATTGCCAAGTACAACCAGGTACACTATACTCAATCATCTGAATCAGAGTATAGTGCAAGTACCCGAGCCATATCCTTTCAAACAAGCAACTTTGGAAATCCTGTTCCTACTTAGCCTGATGCTATGTGACTGAGCAGCTGTTTTCTGTGGATAACCAGAGGAAGGGACATTTTCTTCTCTTTTCTTTATTGCTATGGTCTCTAGATCTCAAATTATCTGAAATACTGCCTTAGTTAAGTTCATATTGCTCTGCCCTTCAGGTCATAGCTGATGCCATGGCCAGAATATCATCTAAAACACTGGCAGATGTTTGTTTGAGTGGACTTTTATAGGTCTGAAGCCTCATTAGTTGTTTTCATGACCTGAATACTAATTTAGCAGGGTGATTCTTAAGCTCTGTATCTGAACACTCAGGAAATTCTGATGAATTTCACTCTGTGGGTACTATTTAGTTATCGTCATTTAGAATAATATGGATTAATTTAATAAATACCTTTTATGCCAATAAAATTCTGCTTGAATACAGCAAATGATTAACAAAATCTCTACAATAAATCTAAGTATTTTAAATCAAGATGACCCAATAAAAAATAAATTGTTGGGTCAAGTGGCAAATGAAAGATATTCAAGATTGGTAACACCTCATTAAAAACCATTTCAGCTGCCCTAAGGCAAGATGTTAATACACAGTAATTGTCTACCCAGAGTGAATCTTTTTCCAGTTACATGAATAATGCAAAGTAACTATTTAAATATTCTTGTTTATATCTTTAACAGATTTGCTATAGCTTCAAAAGGAAACCAAGACTTTTTTAAATGTTTTACGCTACGATCACAACTTCACAAATAGGAGAAAAAAGGATAAAAACACTCACTTCTTCAAGTGCAAACTTCCCTTGCAAAAAAAAAAAAAAAAAGATAAGAAAATAATTTAATTAGGATAGCTGTGAATCCCAAGGAATTAGTACTGCTGCTACATCTGCATTCATTTTGTTGCTGCTATAAAACAGTAAACAAATAATAGGACACCAGTAATAGTAATTTAAACAGTGTGAGTGATGTCTATCACTGCACCACATAAAATTACAAAATGTTTTCCAATTGTCTATGTAAAGTTTTGTGCGTGTTCAGCATTTTAACAGAGAATATCAGTAAGAAGTGGAACAAAAGTGGCTTTTAATGTAGGTTAGCTTAAATTCTGATAAATCTCAAGTACCCTCACCATCAGAAGACAATCGCCCTCTTCAATTTACCTGTGGAAAAAGAACACATGCAGCACTATCCTTAGCAATAAATAAATGATGTTAATATTGCTTTTGTTATTCTGTTACACAGAGCATTAATTCTGCCATTAAATATTGATTGGCTCTCTGTGTTCTAGTGTGCCAATCCCTATCCCAGGGAGCAAAAAAGCTCCAGAGCCTAAACCTGGCGTTTCCTGAGGGCACAAATACCAGTATAAAAACAATTTAGACCTACAAGAGGAAAGCTTCCACAGAAATTCTATAGCATTCTCTGTACCTACAATCTCATCCAATCATGTCCTTTGCTGGACTCTTTTAAAAAAAGTAACTTCCCAAGGTGAACTTGACTTGGTTGCATCAGGATGCCACAAAACCAAAAGAATGATTAAGAAGAAAAAGCAGCTGATTAATATATCAGCAAGAAAACTTCAGTAAGGATCCTACTGAATGGGAAGTGAGGTACCTAATAATGACAACATACGCATGCTCAAAAAGCTCTAGAATTTCTCAAATTAGAGACAGTGTGTAAAACTTGGGATATCTACAGTACATTACAGCATGTGATAATGTTTTCAATATATTGCATGCCTAGTATAGTTGTTATATGAAAAAATGAAAAGTATGAAACTATGATTTTCTTAATAAAGTGATGTTGTTTAGATTTAAGTGTATTTATTTTGATGAACTATGATAATTTTGTGATTCTCATGTTTTAAAAATTAGTGACGGAATTAAGCTGGCATCTGTAGAAAATGTAGTGACCATGCAGACAAAAGACTTAAGACACAACACTGAAATATAATCTCAGAGGTGCAATGGGATTCGAATTTGCAAGTACAGCAAAACAGATACAACACGATTAAGCTCAAACAGACAAGACTTAAACATTTATTTTTAAAGAGATATTCTGTGGAGCAAATGATGTGAGAGCTTTATCCTTCTTGAAACAGTATTTGGATCATATGTTTCTGACTTTGAACGGTTGGAAAAAGGAAGTTCGTATTTCTGCTCGGATTACTGTTTTGTAAACTATTATGCAAAATTTTAGAAATTCTGGAGTTCCTGACACCGTTTCCCAAAACTGATACCTCAGAAGATATTTTAAGAAAGTAGCTGTCTTGAAATGAACTTAGCGTTGAAATAGTTTACAGCTTGTGCCAAGAAAATTTGTACCTTGTTATCTAAACAAATTTCTCCAAAAACACTTAAAACACTTTTGGCTGCAGACACTTGATCAAGTATAATACAGTGTTTCATAATACTATTGTCATATGGGACAATTCCGTTAGGTTATTCATGCCTAGTAATTTGTCAATACTACTGTTTCTTGTTCCTCCACTTTACTGTAAGTAATTCAAAGACATAATATTTGTTTTGCAATCTAGAGTAAACATTCTGTTTTGGTGGAACAAGCATGTGTTACCACCGGATTGAGTTTTTCTGCCAGCAAGAGACATAGTGGTGACAAACAATAGTTCAAAGGTTTCTGAGCAAAGCAACCCCCTGCTCAGAATTAAGTACAATTTCCCACTCAATTCTGGTAGTCTGGCCTGAAATGTTCAAATTAATTAGCATACAAATATAATGTAAGTAAATTGCCTCAGTAAAGAACCTTTTAGGCTCAGGAAAGACAATTTCCTCTAGTAACAATATTATCCTATTGACTTGTGTGGGTCCTATAAGAATAACCCACACAGCACATGAATCCACAGTGTGGTATGTGAGGAGCTTAAATCTCTGTTGTGTTAGTTAACAAGCTGCTCTTTTAATCAGACTTAAGCTGTATATTTCTCTGCCTATATTCTGAATTTATGATTTAATTCAGTCAGGGTAGGAACAATAATGAGATAAAAACTTGAAGTTAGAGTAACAAGACTGATCAGATTCCACAAAAATGATGGATTAAGGATATTTCCACAAAAGATGGGCGAAGAACAAGGGAGAAATATGCAGCCAAAGAGGACTCCTGTCTCAACTTTAATGTGTTGTCTCTCCACCTTTTAATTTAATTTAGATAAGTCAGGACACTAGTTTACCTAAGACAAATTTTTTGGCCTGTGCGCCACTAAAACTTCAATGGATAGAAAGGGACACCCCATGCTTCACTAGTAGATTCTTTGGTGTCATGAATCACGGTATCAATCTGAGTTTTAAGCTATTGCTTTCAAAACAGACAAACAATAAAATGCATTTTTATTTTTTATTGTAGAAAAGCCTTCACTACTCTTTACTGTGAGGGCCTTACTGGACTGCCACCTGTAAGGTTTCCAAGCAGAAGCTGAAAAGAACAGCAAGCTGCTACTGTTTCTTACAGTATATGAGTTTCTTTTGTATATGAGTGACATTTGTATGTCTAAATGATCAGACACATGAAAATGATTTTTCTGTCTTGAAAGCTTTCACCAAACTTCTGTTTCTAATACGCTTATGTTATACTATTAAAGCTTACTGGAACCTTTATCTTAAAAAACAAACAAACAAACAAAAACAGTACAAATCAGGGTCTTGTAAAGCACTTTCTTGACAATTATTGATTTGATTAAACTTCCTGCAAAATTTAATAAAATAAGATATTTTGCAGGACCCCGTTCAAAATTGATTTTTTTTTTTTTTCAAAATATAACATTTAATTTTCAGATTACTGTTACTTTTTATTACAAGTAATACCAATACAAACATGACCAAAGCTGTATTCTGGAAATTCTGTGACTGCTCAAACAGGCAATGCATACCTTAGTTATAGCACAGAAAACCAGCAGGGCTTGCACAGATTTTTCAAAATGTGGATATCTATGCTAGAAATAGATATCAGATGGGAACTGCACAGTCTGAAGCCCTCTGAAGAAATCGGGAGCATTTGTGCTTTCTTTCTTATTGATGTGCTTCAGCCTTGATCTGAAAGGTCTGTTTTTAGACAAGCAAGTATAGCTCATGCCTACCATACCCTTGGTCTACCCTGCTGAGAATACCAACAACAACGTCTCATCTCCATGTGATATTTAATCTAGACTGTAGGCCCCTCAGGGGCAGAGATCACATCTACTTGTCTGTAAAACCTAATGTGCACATATGGCAAAGAACAAATAGTAAAAAGGATCACAGGCAATATGTGATGCTAAGTTTTGTTTACCTTTCCAACATGAGAATATATTTAAGCCACAATTACTTTCCAGAAAACTTAAGCTTGAGAAAGCCTCTGCAGCCCTAAGTCAAACTTTCCACATGGGTGATGAGACACCACTCAGTGCAGAAACTTGAAATTCCGTCACTGGCCTTTCTGAAGGAAAAATGTCCTGCTAATGGCTTTTGATGTTTAAGGCTAGTTAAGAAGACCGAATCCTTTGTTTTATCCTTATGTATGTCTGATCTGACAGCTGCTATCTGATTCAAGGAGAACTGGAGAAACTCCAAAAATGGCAACATGATTTAAAGTAAGGAATGACAGAAGTCTTCAGCTTTTCAAATTTATTTTTTTTTTCTATTTCTTTCCCCGGTCAAAAAGTAGCATACAGTAGCTGCACGCAGTCAACAATACACTACGGAGAATTGCTAATCTGTGATTAGGGATCTGGAAGGAATGATGTTACTCAGCAGTGTGCTAATCACCTGACCACGGCAGTTAAAAAACTGTCCTCAACACAACCAAAACGTTCATTGCTAGCAGGCTATCACAGGGTGGGTTGGACTGTTCTGTTTCCAGCTGGAGGTTGTGCCAGAAAAAGCTAGTCTTGCATCTTAGGAGTAATTTAAACAAGCAGCCTGCTTTGGTCAACATGACAATAATCTGAAATAATGCAGGTGAAAAGCTAAAAATTGTCTTCCAAATGCAAGCACCCTCTGTTGAAAGCATAAAGTATGCACATGATCACTGGGTTAGAGCAGGGAGCCAGCTTTCTGCCAGAGCTGGCATAGAAGCAGAACACTATTTGGATTCAAAAACTATGTTAGATAGGACAACAACATTGTCTTTATGACTCATTTTTGTCAGACTGGATTCAAAACTTATACCAACAAATTTGACATTTCATACTGCTCTGCAGAAAGCAAGTAAAATGAGTCCATGTTTTAAAACAGCAGGGAAGCTTCCAGTGCTACAATTAACTGGTAACATATGCCACTGCTGCCAAGAGGATTTTTAATCTCTTTAAACATTAATGTAGCATTTTTGCTTCTGTCGCAATAAGGCAGCCATCTGTGTTTGAACCTGCTGGGAAACTAGGGATATGTTTACAGAGAGAGAAACAGAGAGAGGCAGAGAGGGAGGTAGACAGCCATGTTTCTAGACCCAGCATCAAAGTAACAACTCAAACCTTTTAAAAAGTATTATTAAGGAGTCATATAGCAGTAGGAAGATTGTTCAAATGCTCAAACTGCTCAATTTAATACTGTACAAAAAAAGTAACCCTCCAACTTAACACGTATTCTCCTTATATAGCATACTTGCTTTTCTGCATAACTGTGAGCAATTAATAAAGGATCTCATTAAAGAGTGTTATTTCCAGGAGAAGCCTAGTTCCATGACTCTGAAACAAACATCTTATACAATATCAAGCAACAATAGAAAGGTAGAGTTCTGATAACCTTTTCAGCATTCGTCCCCAATTCTGCATTTCTGTAAGTACTGTATTCTAACATCAGGATTTATTTCAACAGAGTGTATCTTATAAAGTGAATTTAACTCTTATTAAATATGGGGCACTAAAAATTCTGTGCCCAAAACCATGTCATGTACTCACCTCTGAAGTCGGAGGCTACTGTGATGAAATGTCACATCTTCTGCACTTCTTCCTATTGGAAGCTCACCAGACCTCCCTTTAGTTTTTCTTTCTACACCAGTACTAACGTATGGCCTGCCCTGGGCTTTAGCCTGGTTTCACAAACGCCACATGGTAATCCCATCTGCAGGTCCCTTCCCCTCCTTCACACCCTGAATGTTGAAGCCACTGGCCAATTTTAACTAAATATGAACTTCTTTAGAGAGAATTATTCCTCCAGAACTGTCATGAAATGGAAATAGAAGAAAAGCCACATTCCTTCAAGAATTCCTTCAGGAAGATCTTCAACCAGAGCCAACCAGGCAATCAGGGTGTGTAAGAGCTCAGAAACAAGGACAGCCCCACTAAGCCTTGATCTGCTGTTTAGGGACAATGGGTAAAAATCGGGAGACTCTGGACCTGGGAGGACTGATGAAGGAGAGAAACATGAGTGCTGCAGGGGTTGTAGCAAAAAAAGCTACTGTGCAGCACTGTGACAACGACGTAAGAACTGGGCTCTGTTAGCCATGTTTTTCATTGAATTATTTTTTAGTAGGGATTAATGTCTTCTGAGAAGCAGATAGAAAAACGCAAGGTCACAGTTACCCTCTGCAAAGGTATAAAAGGGTACAGATTCACCTGCCTTGGAAAATATCAGCCCAGCTTTTTTTCAGTCTTCAGTCCTTGGGATGACAGCCTTTAAAATGTGAATCGGTCTCAGGAAAAGAACACAAGCATGGGATTTGGCACAAGTGGAGCACACTTCACTCAAAACCATGTCTGGAAAAAACAACCATTGATCTCTCTTGCTTCTGGGGAAGATCCCAAAGCAGCTCACAGCTGCTCAGATGACTGCCCCTGGCTCTAGAGCCAATGTACCCTCAACAGCACAACCCAGCTGGATCGTACCAGGGCCAGCTACCCGACTGAGCAATGCATGGGACAAGCTGCCACAAAAATAACCAGTTACAATGGCATGAAAAACATCCCAAAGCAAGGATGAATTACTGGTAAAATTCTGGTTCTGACAGAGATTACTACAGTCTTTATCAATTCACACAGTTAATATTTTTAGTATGGTGAGCTAAATTGTTGAGTGCTGACTTCCAACGTCTTTTGATGAAGCTGCAGGTGCTCAGCAGTTTTAAAAACATAGCCACACAGATTAGGGCCCATTTGTTTTTCCTGGCTACAGCAATTCAGGTGGGAGATTTTATAGAACTTAAGTATGCTTTTTGCTGCTGGGTTATTGCTGGTTGCTGTGGATATATTGACTAATGGATGGAAAGGGGATACAGGAGTGGTCTATTGTGTTATTAAGAATCGTCAAGCAAGAGATAAACCCCCCTTTTATATGGATATGTGCATAGGTTAAAATACTTCAGCATGGATTTAGACTCAACTGTATAAATCCTGGAGTGGTATTTTTGGCTGCAGCTCCTAATTTAGTTTACATGTAAAATGGCAATAAATAGTAGTTACTTCTCACACAGACAATTAAGTACCTACAATTTAGAAAATACCAAGTAGTACACAGACCTCTAAAATCTGGGAAAAAAATCTCATACTGATTATTTTTGTGATTTACTACATCCTATATTATCTTATTACATCCCATAAACGACCTAATGAAAGAAGACCTATATGAAAAGAATGACTTCCTTTCTCATGAATATAATACTTGTTCATCTCTTTTTATTTAAAAATGGCCTATTAGGACATCTCTCTTAGGTTTCCTGAACTTGTAACTGGCATGCATTACTTTGGATCCTTAGTATCCGTTGAACTCAACCACTAAGAGATGTATGATGCTATGACAAACTGATTAAGTTCTGACTAAAATTGTGAGCTGCTTTAGTTTGAAATACTATATACATACACAAGTATTTAAAAGTTTCCTACATTTTTTGCCATTATATTTTAAAACATATTTTATTGTAAACCAATTCTCTAAAATCAAACCAAGGTAATCCCGACAGACAAAAATAATAGTAGCTGGACTAGTGAAAGAAGCTGAGAAGATGGATGGCAAACTTTCTGACAATGACAGTATTTATGAGCCAGCTTCAAAGAAGCAGTGTAATTTATCGAGATGACTCATCACTGAATTTTTAAAACTATTTCATCTATCTGTTTTTTAATACATGTGGTTCCAGCCAGATTTTGGCTTTGAAATGACATGCATATGATTGCATTGGGCTTTGCTTTCCGCAAAAGATTTGAGATAAAGAACTTTTGTTCCAAAGCACAATTTTTATT
Source organism: Anser cygnoides (assembly GCF_040182565.1). Lineage (NCBI taxonomy): Eukaryota > Metazoa > Chordata > Aves > Anseriformes > Anatidae > Anser > Anser cygnoides. Next base: position 18,659,478 of record NC_089885.1, on the reverse strand, counting down.
TTTTATTTTTTCATAAACTCTTCAGAATACTAAGTTTCCACAATTTCTGGGTACAAAATCTTCCTGCACTGCTACTCAGTAGAAAAAACAGGATGCTGATCCTGCCCATGCTTTTGCATACACTCAGTTGCTAAACACATGAAGAGTTTGATTGAGCTATTTGTATGTCCAAAGCCAAATCTAAGTGTGTATTTTTCCACACATAAATGTGGAAGGGTACTCTACTGTTAGCTAACTTTTCAAAAATGCCATTACCAAATATTTAGTTCAATACATACCGATGGGTGGTAGGTAACAACAAACTAATATTAAAGTTTTGTGATTGATTAAGGACCCCAAGAAAGACTTAGAGAAAAATATTGAAAATAAAAAGCCCAGCATGAAACATGAAATCAAAGGTGCTCTTGTGTATATATTATATACTGTAGTATTAACAATTTACAATTAATCGCCATTACCTAATGTTGATTTAAACAGAAAATCTGTATCTCTGTTTGTGAAACTGTACAATCAGTACAGTGATAATAACAAATAGTAAGCACACGGGCTATTAAATGGTCTCACCTCAAGTAAACCAGAAGAGGTACAGCTGCAATTAGAAATGCAACATAAATATAACTGAATGGGCCAACAGCTATTCTCATACTGATGTTTTTTTTGAAGATTTCCACTAAATAACTGCAGTGTATGTTATATATACATGTAATACACTCAAAAAAATAATCTATACTGTTCTTAACTAATCAAATAACACCAATATACTCCAGAAATTAGAACTGTAACTGAGATGCTACTCAGATTTTTGGAAGATTTAGATTAGTAAAGGGTAGTACAAACCTGTATCTAGAGGCTGACTATGAACTACTGAAATTTCTTGAATTTTTGACTGAGAATAACATTATTTTTAGTTATAAAAATTTCAATGAAGGTGCTTTACAATGAAGGTGCTTGCATAAGATTTTAACATTTCTGATCAAAATATAAGACAACAGTGCTACTACATGAGAACTGTTTAAGTGCAACTCCAGACTCAACCTCTTCTAAACTCACCAAACCTTCTGAACTTACCTTTAATTACAAGATGTTGGTAGTTTAAAATTTTAGCTGATGGAACAAAGGAGTTGATAGCACAAAAATGATAGCAGTAAAGAGGAAACGGAAGAAATGTTTCCCATGAGCTCTGAAGATAAAGCTAATTCCAAGTATAAAGACTCCAGAACCACAGAGGAACACGAGACAAAAATGAGAAGCAAAACTAGAGATACACTGGCAAGAAATATGAAGATGCACCCTGATTGGAAAGAGATTTTACTTTAAAAAAGAAAAAAAAAGATAAAAGCAGGATTTGTCAGACTTAATAAGTTAGATCACCCAACCAGATGTCTGTAGAACAATTACTTACTATGAAAGTAACGATTATAAGCAGTCTTACTATGCACAAAACAGACTTGTTTGACAAAAGAAATAATTAATGTGGACAAACTTCTCAAGTATTAGCTAGAAAATCTGGAATGAACAGTAGAAACTCAGTGCACTTGTCTTGAAAACCGGACTGCATAGCTGAGTACCCTAATCCATGCCAAGAAGCCAGAAGGTATACATATGAATTGAGATTACAGAAGCCTACATTGGATCTCTGTCCACTTAAGTTTTGGTAAACACTGCTTTCCAGAAACTACTGCGGTTGTTTCAAATATGAATATATACTTCTGATTGGAAGTTTATTAGTGCCATCATGCAAGAAACTTGTTAACTACTACAAATACTATTGCTCAAAATTATGTCATGACCAAACTCAAGTCTATTTTTCCTGTCATCAGCTCCTTACCATCATTGAAACTTCCCTTACACTCAAATCAAACTTATTTTCTCTCTCTCAATCAATTTCCATCCACAATAAAAATCAATTCTCAGTCACTTTGTCCTCCACAAAGTCAATTTTCCTCATGCTGACATACATATTCAAATATATCCCTCTGTAACTCAACACTACTTAGCACAGGCATCATCAGCATCAATTCAACCCACTATCAATTCCTCATGAATTTATTTGGTTTACCCACAGTTAAACAAAATTAATCCCCACCCACACTTGCTCGATCAATTTTCTCATCCTAAAATTAGTTTCCCCTCACTGGCCATCCTGATTAGCCCTCAATTGCACCAAAATGCATTTCAAGTCTGACATCTGCCCTTCAGAAGCTCTGGTCTCTCTTACTAGCAGGTCCCTTTCAAGTTTTTATTCCAATTTGCCTTTTCTTATTTTTTGCTCCCAACTAGTACAAGTCCTGGAATTTGTATTCCATACTCCCCCTTTTCTTTACGCCTCTGGCTGGGGTCTCTCACACCTTATTCGTTCCTAGTTCAGCCCTCCCTGGTGTTCATACATCTGTTCTTTTCCATTGTGGCTTCTTGACCCTCATTAAAAATCCACTAGTCCTCCTTTTCCCTGAAGCATCTAGTTTTGTTTCACAGGGTGTACATTTTACCGCTTTGATTCCAGTAAGTGGCTGAAGACTGGACTGAGGTTTCCTAAAGCATTAATGGCCTCTTCTTGGCATGCAGGAAGAATACAAATCAGTCCCTCTAAACGAAATAATTTCAGCAGCAGATCCTAGTAGCACTGTCACTCCTATACATGAGACTGTACAGTTCTGGCAAGCGGATCAAGAGTAGCTACGCTTCACTTCCAAGAAATTGCAGAAGGCCTACTACTACGGGTGACAATTTGGGAAAACATTTTCAGCTTTAGAAGACTTTCAAATATTCCCTGAAAACTCTTAAATGGCTTTTTTTTTTTTTTTTTCAGTAGGAACATGATAGAATATGGTGGCTTAGAAAGAAAAATTTCAAATGTACATATTATGCGCCTGTAAAACAGTCTCTAAGAGACAGCAAATAACGTCTTTACAGATACTACATTTTTCATCACATACATTAGCAAAATCCCATTTCATTTTATTCTGTTTCAGATATGAAGAAAATATATAAAATGTCTTCACAATGGTATCTTTTTTGTACTGATTATTACTACCTTGGTGAGTAATTTTGTAACTTAAGTGGTGACAAAATAAAATGAAAAGGATACATCATGGAGCTATATGGAGCTTGGACACATGGAGTTTGAAGCTTATTCATGTACAAGAAAGCACTTTATTTAGAACATTGGGATGTTCTTCATATCTGGGCATATCTTCCTACCCCTGTCCCCCAACACTGATATAGTAGTTTCACCAACTTTAGTGAAATGTAAGTTCAAATACTTTATTGGATCAAGGAATTAATTCCACCTCTTCCTTTACTTCTATTTATTCATTTATTTTGCTCAAGGAGCTAGTACTTTCTTACATACTGATTTTTGAGATTTGAATTCATATTTCTCAGACGCATATCCCAGTTGGTTTAAATTGTCACAATTCCATTAGCTATCTTCTCTGAACATCTCAGACCCAATCCTTCCTTCTAAAAAATATTTGTAGGATGTCATTTTTTAAAATGTTTTACAGATGGACTCTGAAGAAAACCCACCCACACATCATATGTCTCTCACGGTGTTTTAATACCTTTTTGTGGATTTTCTTCCAGTCTTTTCTGATTATGTTTTGAAAATAATTATTCTGTAGCTCAAGAAGAAGGAAAAAATGAAATCATTAGCAAATATTCTAAATAATATCCAACCAAACTTCAGCATCATTCAACTTTTGAGTAAGACTTCAGCTGGACTTTGATAGATATGATAGAAAAGTACACATAGGAAAAAAAAAAAAGAGAGATCAATATTCAAGTTTTGGTGTGAAGTATTAGATGTCATATCTAGAATATCTAAAATAAATTACATGGTCTTATGACATTCACCTTGAACTTTATTTTAATGCATAATAACGGAAGTCCAGCAACTACAGTGGCTTGACTGTGTTAACATGCTTGTAATGTGCTCGTGTAATGTGCCACAGATTTTTTTGAGAATTGCATAATGATACTTATCACGGAATTATACTTACATCTCAGTTACTTCCACAACCTTCATCTATTTGATATGTAACTTCAGAACACTTTGATCTTTGTAGCAGAATAAACAAAGGGCTGTGTTTAACCTTTATTTTTCCCCAAAAATAAAATTAACAGTAATTTAGTAGAAAGTAATTGTATTCATTAATGACTGTCTTTAGTTATTGCCTTTACCAGCATATTCAAAACTGTAATATTATTTAAGTATTATGTTTCTAATTAAACTCACTGCAAAAAAGGAGAAATCTTTCAGCAATCATCGTAGGTAAAAACAAAACAAAACAATTATTTTGTTGGCGAAGAGTAAGTCATGGCTGACTGCTTTCCTGGAAACATAGCGTATGAAGGTTCCAGTTCCATCCTCTTTAGAAATGTATTAGTACCTATTGTTTTAGCACCAGGTGCACATGTTTGTCTACAAATTATTTTCCTTCTGAAGGCCAAAGAACAAAAGCCAAAACCCTCTAAACTGGAAAATAACCTCATCCAAACTCATATAGAGGAAATCCAACACTCTTAGCTATATCATTGCAAAAAAATGAAAACAATGCAAAGAAACTGCTCTATGTGCATTACAGTGAGAAAAAAGGCCAATATTTACTCAAGAAAACTAACACAGCCTCACCGAGAGATTAACGGAAGAAATGTACTTTCCCTTCACAGCAAGCCATATGAGTCTTACGAGCCACGCTGCCAGGGGGACACTCCCTTCTGACAGCAGGGCCACCGGGGAAAACAGCGAAGCTCAGCTTGATGCTGCAGCTGCCGGCACCAGAGGGGACGTTCTCCCTGCACTCATGAGAGCTGATGCAGCCCTGTGTGTTCGCAGCCCCTGTCTTTCACTCAAATAATAACTGGAAGTAAGGTATCTTCTGTCTTGTACAGCAACTTCTGAATATGTTACTCCTTTAATTTGACTTACATCCGGTCACCCATTTTCTTCTCCTGTACCAAGCCTGATGTCTTTGATTACAGTAACAGTTCGATCTGCTCATGTAGCAATAAGACAAAAAACGGAAGTTTATTTTATCCCTCATTCTATTACACCTTGCTGTACAGTCAGAACAATAAACTTGTTGTATGCAATGACTGCAAGCGTGCTCACAATGGAAACTTACATAATGCTTTCGTTTTGGTTTTGTCATTTTCTGTTTTTTCTTTTTTTTTTTTCCCTCCAGTGATTTGGTTGAAAGATTGCACACCTGAAGTGTTGTACCAACGTCAAAAATATGAGATTCATAAGATGAAATAGACTAATGGAATGCCTCTAGAAAAAATGTTAATACTTTAAATTCTATGGGAAATTTTTGTAAGATCTTGCTCCTGCAATTCAAATTAAATAAATCCTTGCAAATTTTCTTGATTCTGTTGTAACGATGAGCATCAGATACAATGATCTGAAGCAATTTTGGAAAACATCACACACAAAATCTACAGAGATCTTCTTTCCCCTAAGTGTTTAATGTCAGAAGCTACAGAGAAATCCACTCAAGTATTGCCGGGGTAAAAAGAGGCTTTGGAAGTGAAAAGGTTTCACTTTCTTTTTCACAAATCCTGGTTCAGTTTATCACAAGTCATCCCCTCCCACCCCACTCCCCAGTCCGTATCTCCCATGAAGAGCCTCTGAGCTCCTTCTCCTTCCATGACGAAGCTCTTTGTCCCCAAGTCCCATCTGAATCTCTAAAAGGTAGTCTTAGGTAAGTCTCTGGGTAAAACACATGGATATTTACCCTGCCTGTGCTTTGAGCCACTGCTGGATTAATGACGCAGATGAAGAAAAAGGTAATGAAAGTCACAGCAAATAGGCCCACAGTCAGGCGGTCATTTCCTCCAAAGATTCACTATGGGTTTCCATGAGTAAGAGAACCTTAGCTGGCGATAATAAGGGAAGTCCTTCTTCATTGGTATGTAAAACAGAAAATAACACAGGGAAATACTTATTGCCTTGCTAAGTGAAATGATTTTGTGAAAAAAAGATGAATGAAGAAAAAGGTAGGCTCAAAAAATGGCTGGTATTTGGTGGTTTTTGGGAGGAGGAAATAGGTGAGCAGAGGAATGCTGTAAACTCACCTGAGTGCTGAAGCAGAAAGAGTGACATGGAAGCCAAAGCAATTAAGCATGTGCAAACTGCTGAGAGCAGGGAGGGTGCAAATTAATCACCTGTATATTTTGACTTCCCAAATAATTCAGGAACGTGGGGAAGGGAAACCATCAGTCCTGGGGATGACAGAACAGCTAAGTGTCTAGGAACACAGGTGGGAGTAGAGGGGAGACAGAAACACCACTTTCTGCATTTAAAGAAGGGTTTATTCCCTGAAAAAGTAGCAGTGGAAGTAACAGTAGGTGAAAGGGAGAACCTGAGGAATAAGGTTGCGATGCCCAAATTTGATACAGGAGACAGTTCCCTTTTATCCTGCCCCTTAACTAGAGGAAGGCAGTAGCAGGCCACTCGTGCAGGGCACACCGCACAAGGTCCAGGCTGTGCCCAGCCACCCATGGCAGCGGCCCCTGGGCACCGGGGCGGAGGCCACAGAGACCGGCCATTCCCAGCACTTCTCCAGGGGCCACTGCTGTTTAATTCCAGAATGAGCTTCTGCTACAGTCATCAGCTCTACAGAGATACATATAAGCAAAGAACGTAGGTCTCAGAGAACGGAATTTCAGAAAATACTCAATGTGTTTGTATACCTGTACGACAACCTGCTCTAAAATATTTACTTTAGACTTAGGAAACAAATTCACATTTTCTTGATTAGGGATCGTAACCAGGCCAATATGTGTTATTCTCGACTGTTTTCAGTATTACATTTTTCTCTCTTAATATTTGTTTTCAGGTATGACTCTTGGCTTGATTTTCCTGAGCTCAAAAAAGTGTGGAAATTTCATATTCCATTCAGCTCTTTCTCATGAGATATGAAAAGAGTATTCATAGAAAGCAGTTGTATTTGGGTTTAACATTGTTAGCATTTCCTCTCATGAGGGATATTAAATAATTTCATGCACAACTGCTCAAAATATTTTTTAAACTTCTGTAAACATAAGATTGCCAAAATCTAACATATGTTATGTGGTATTTAATCCTCAAGAGGAACTGAAGGAACAAAACACTTCTGCTAAAGTAATTAATAAGCACCAATACAGATACCTAGAAGCTGTTCCATCAAAATGAATCATATCCTCCTGTAAGTCACACCCAATATTTAGCAGTCTAAAAAAGAAAATTCAATACAGAAGAATGCTGGCTAAAACGAGTGCTGAAATCTTATGTATCGAGATCAAATCACCAAAGCTGTGCTACCTTCTGGTGCTCCTGAATTAGGAAAAAATAGGGAAGTTATTTGTAGAAAATTAATTTTGCCTATGAGAAATCTGTTTTGGCACAGCATATGAATCCTGTGGGGACTGGCGATTAAGGTTAAAGTGTATGCTAATGAATTATTGAAAGTAAATTAAAAACCAGGAGAGTTCCCTAACTCCATTACATTCGTAAAGGTATTTTTAGTTGCCACTTAAGGAATTGACAGATAGGTCTTACTCTTCATTTTACTGCAATTTAGGGTAAACAAGATTCTCTGTTAAGTGAACTTGATTATAATACTTTGTAACTATTATAATACTTCATGTGTTTTGTCCCAATATTTATTAAACAAAAATCAAAACAATGATAGTGAACTCGCTGTATTAAGTGCAGACGATGTGCAAGACTTTTTTTTAATCAACACAGACTCCCCAGGCTGTAACACAAAGGCTCTAAGTTTCTGCCAGCTCGATGGAAAAGCTGCTGATCCCAGTTACTGGGCAGTGCTGTGTGGTGAGGGCTACAGGAAAATGCTTCCAGCTCAGGACCCACAGCCACAAACCTTCTCCTTCCAAGCCTTGCCCTTCAATGCACTTGATGGGATTTATATAAAAACATTTGTGACGATGCTGTTGGTGTTAGCTAAATTGTCCTCTTGCGTATTAGGCAGAACACTTGTCAAAGAAGAGACTGGATTCAATTTTCCTGTTAGCTTTGAAAATCACATCTGCTAGACTTGGGACACTATTCCCTGGCCACAAGGGAGCAAGGGAAAAGTATTTTCTACTCCCTATTTCAAGGTATAGCAGCACAGAGAAAATAACGTAAAATTCAATGAACTGGAGAAGGAATAGGGAGAGACTGTATCTTAACCAACGGGGTATTTCATTGGATTCCCATTGCTATTTCTGAAATTGGAACTGCTTAACTGTTTTATGCTGCACTGAATGAATGCTTACTGTAAAAAACAAAATTCAGCTTCTGACGGTTTTAGAATCATGGACATCTCAGGTGGCGTCACAAGGATATAAACTCAAGCTCTTTTGGTTTTTCAATAATCTCTGTTGCTGGAGCTTCACTGCTTGCTCTAGGGCACAATTTAGTTCCCTCTAGAGATGTACTTTATTTATTTTTATTCTTAGTCAAAGAGGCTCTTGAATATCTTCATCACAAAGCAAAATAAAGCGGCCATGAAATTTTGGCTCATCAGTTGATGAGGTGTACATTAACCTAAGCTGCCTGTGATTAAGAAGGCTGAGATTTGACCAAGCTTAATTAAATAGACGGAAGAATTTACGAATCAGATTAAAGAAAAGAGAATGACGCTGAACTCTTTACTTAACACAGTATTTGTAAAACAGCTGTTTGTTCAACAGTTTGGTTTTTTTAATCTTCTATGTAGGATGTGGTTCTGCCAAGTATGGTTTTGAAGGTTTTAGAGACCAAAACACTTTTATATAGAGAAAAAGCGTGCAAGCTGCCTACTAGGCTCCCTTCATCTACCCCCAGAAATTTACCTTTTTACTGAAGGAGATTGTTATTAGGTTTTTCTTATTTTGAAGACAACCTGGCCCCTTCTCTCAGCACTAAGGTTTTTGGATCCACTGGTAGACTTCAATTTGACAAGCAATAGAGGCTTCAAACACACAAAGCTCAAGAACTAGGAAACGTGGCAGCTTGACAGAGGAAAACCACTGTCCCTACAGAAGGAAAGCTTGAGAGTTCAACGTTATAGTTTTGTTTGACCAACCAGCATATTTTTGCTGGCCAGGGAGCACACATCAACTGCTCATGCACTGCGGTGCCTTCTCCAGCCCACAGCTGGGGGCTGCCAGAGCCTGCTGGTACCACCGCTTGGGTTGGCAGGTGAAGGAGTATCACTGGGCACCAGGGAAACTCTGGAGCCAGGTCTTCTCTTTTGTTAAAGTAACGTGCACATAGGATACATTTGCAAGAAATAGGGATGCCTTGTTTCACAATGGATCTTTCCATGTTTTCATCACATAGGAATTATTTCTTTGTAACATAGCTGAAGCAGAAACAGTCAAAAATCAGGTTCTGAAAGAAACTGCACTGACAGCTTCATAGGTTTCACAGCTCAGCAAACACTGGTGTGGAAAAGCTCTGTTAACATGGTCACATATTTGTGCTGAAAATAACCCTTAGTTGTGGACATACACATCAAGGCAGAGATGCAAAAAAAAATCAAAGTATTTTTCCACATAAATTCAGAACGACAAAATATCACCTACTAACACAAAGTAGAATAAAGAGAACTAAATCTCATTTTGCTAGGTATTTAAGCTCAGTAACTGTCTAAATGAAAGGGCATTTTCACCCCCTGCTTTTAAGAAACCAAAATTTATAGCAGTATTGTAGGAGTCTTCAAGGTCAAAGGGTATATAGTCTGCTTGCTGCAATATAACCTGACATGATAAATCATGTACAAGCAACCAGCAGTGCTCCTATCATGAATTTGTAGAATGAGAAGAGAAAATTATTTTTACAAAATAGTCATTAAACGATATAGCAATTTTCATTTTTTATGTGTTCTGTTTTACTGCTTTGTTTTTCCTTCACAATAAACAATCCTTTTTTTTTTTTTTTATTAAAACAAAGAAGAAGAAGCCCTTTCTCTTTCTTATCTCCCCCCCCAACAAACATTATGCCACAGAGAAAAGACTGTTAATAGAATAGTTTTAGAGAGAGTAGGTAAAAGCTTTCTTGAGGACTATACCAGTACCATATAAAAAGGATTTTTCATGAAGTATCAAATAGAAGTGACACATATTCAGCCTTTTTGTTGTTGTTGTTGTTATAAAAACACATGCATATAACATTCCTGAGGATGACAGAGGATCGGAGCATTCAGAAATACCTTAATCTGCTGCTTGCTCTATATGAATTTTACCTGAAGGAAGAAATAATTAGTGGACTGAGAAAAAAATATTGAAATTCTTTAGTCCTAAATCCTGAAAATATTTTAGGATGATTGAAAGCTATAAAGAACCCAAATCTCCACAGAACTAACAACATAATACAGAAGCACCTGGAAGATATGATTTACAAAATACAGAAGATCCTAATACAGCCCTGTGCCATGATCCTATGCCAGGGTGGGAGCTGAAGGGAATTTGAGTCTCCCGTATAAAGACTTTGGGCCTTTGATGCAAGCTTTAATGGACAGTATAGACTAATAAAAGTACAATAAATAATAATTAAAATAGGAAAAATATATTGAATCCACTGAATTCTTACAAATAAACCAAAACAGCTAAGCATCACCTTACACTCAGATAGGATAGGATGCAGATAATCGGAGTGAACTCCGTTACTTGCAGTACTTACTAAGTTTTAGTTGTGCTGCCAGAACTGGCTTTCAAGGTGCACTTACTTCTTTTCAGGAAGTAGCACTGCACACCTTGCAATGACCCATACAAAGGGGGTCTACACAGGCTGACTGTAATCCTTTGCTATGTGAGAGGAAGCATTTTCAAATTGAGAAAAAAAGGTGGCTTCTTCTAAGTTAAAAACACCTGGAAAAATCCTAAGACTCGGCACCAGAATGAACAGTCCATTAGCATTTTTTTCTCCCCCCCCCCATTATTTTAAATTTTCCAATGACATCATGTGAGCACTTTATACTTTCATACTGCAACGCCATACTCCACATTCTTGTTCATTTATAAACCAATACACTTTAAATTCCTCTTTATGATGATCCTGCAGTGGATTTTGATTACTTTTATCCATATTATTTGCTCAATGAAATGAAGGTAGATGGAGCTGGAAATAGTTATGAAGGTGGGAATGGGAACAAATCCCAAAGGATTAACCTGATCCATTCCCATTGTATGAAAATAGCTTTGCTACGGACTTTATTAAGAGGCTCTGAGCGTGAGGAGTGGGCTGCCTATTGGTCTTCTAGGGAAGTTTCTCTCCATTTACTTTTTTTACTTCACTTACTGTATGTATTTAAAGAGATTAAAAACTCTGTGCATCTAGAAAAAGATTAAAAAGCCTAATTCTAACTGTACTTGCTACATGTTGCAACTGATTGCATGTAATTGCTGAAACTCATATATATATGTATATAAATATATATAGATATATTAATATATTAATATATATTATTATAGAGTTTAATTCTAGTATTTGTTTCAGGAGTATGCTAATTATTACACAAGATCACTGATTCAGTTACAGAAAATAAGACATAAAAGGTTAACCCCCAGTCTAAGAAATATCTGCCATTCTTGTTTGGGCTATCACTGCTAATATCAATATTAGAAAAGGAAACAAAAACTTGACTAAAACAACCCTTCTCCTTTATTTAAGGAAAGTCCAGAGCGAAGTATTTATTAGCCAACTGTATACATTTTGCACCTTATTGTGCGTATATGCTAATGCAGAACACCTGGACCACATCGCCATCCGCCTTTCAAGTTGCAACATCAAATGTACTGCTGCTCCATTTGCTGGGTAAACTCTAGCAGGACATCAGATTATGGATGTTAAAAGCTCTGATTTTTACGCAAGAATCCTGGTAGTGGTACTTTTTAACTGAGAAACTATTTCAACTCATTTTATATGAGGAAGCTTGAAAACATTATCCCAGTGAGGGATATATAAATGGAAATTAGATGCTGCTTTCTGCCCAGAAAGCAAGCAACTATCAGCACCATTGGATGCTTGCTTTTTCTTTTCTTTTCAATTTTTTGGAACAAAAAGCCAGCTGGCATTATTTCAATTTCTTTTATTTTCTCAAGATTTAAAGAGCAAGTCAAACTCACAATTACCATACATCTAGATGGCAGTCAGTGTGCAATAGATAAATCTACCAGCATCAAAGATTAGCCTTTAACTTTCGAGAAGATATCCTGCTCATACCGCACTCATAATTTAATTTAAAATATATCATATGAAAATTAAATGCACCTCTCAAACCTGCTGTTATTCTTCATTCCATTTTTTTTTCCTCTGGATGTGATCACATTCATTACAGTAACTGTGGGCTGCCATTTGTAACTGCATATCTTTTGCATCCAGTGAACTAGAAATAGCTCAGATCTGTTAATCCTACTCAAAAGGTGCTTTTACTAAAACTAGAGGCTAACAAGGCACATTAAATATCATTTTGAGTTACTAAACAGAATTCTGCGTAAACACAGGCTGCTATACTTCAAGCCAGGTTTACTATTTGTATGAATAGGCCTAAACCTGTCTTCAAGTTTGAATAATTTGGAAGGGAACTATGGCTCTGGTGGAGCTTATAAATGTTGGGGTGGAACTGTCCTACCCATCCTGACTCAGCCACATCGGTCCAAGGGTCCTGTGCCATATGAAAACTGTGCAGGGACCGGCAGGGCCTCCAGCCACTACGCAGACATCGACCAGCTCAGATCTACACTCGGGTGGAAAAGAAGTCCCAACTTACGTCCTGACTTCTAAGCTCATGACTGTAGACAGCCCTTTCTCAAGGGCAGTAGCTCCAGCAGTGGTGCCTATAAATTTCACAGGAGCCAGGACTGGGTGCTTTATTGTTCCCAAACACTTAATATTCAGCAGCAACAGAGCAAACATTTAAGCCCTTCTGAAACAGAGTAACTACTCCATTCCACTGTTAAATTCCACAGAACTAGTACTGCTGCCAACATTTTCATTTTGTGCTTTTCACTGGCACAGCATAACCCTCACCAAATGAATATATTTAAGATACATGTCTAACATTTAAATATAATGTTAACAAATAAATATAGCTTGTTCAAGTAATTCAGAAGATAGTCTTAAAAAAAAACCTAACTGCTATTTTTTATCAAAATATAGCATAAAATAGACCTGTTTTTATTTCTACACTTTATCCCCAAGCTAGATAGTTTAAGTTCAAAATGAAGAGCTGATTTTGTTAATGGGGAAGTGGCTTGGGAACTGGAACAAGAAGACTAAAATCTGAGCTGTGTAGCAGACGTCTTCAAAAGGTGTTTTCTATTGCTTATCCTCAAAACATGGATAGTAAAAGTATCCTAAATCAGAAAGGTCTGGCATTCCCAATAGTTAACATTTCAGCCAGCATGCCAGAGATGCCCACATATAAGTTTTTGAAATTTATGATGGGAACACACCATTAACAGCAACAGTAGCTGTTACGGAAGAGCTCTGCCTGGTATCTGAGATCACTGCAGCACCTCTGCAGTCTTTGAGTGGGCTGGAACTCTTACTTTGGGATTAGAAGGCCTTAGAAAAGTATGCTTTTAGTGATAAATGCAGGCCAACTATCAGTATGATTAAGACAATAGTTCATAAACACCAATTCTGCAACTGTACCTTTGCTGCTGGCCTTTAGACGTACCTCTCTATTGCAGATCTGTCTTGTACAAACCAAAACGTACATTGCTGTGCAAGCTGAGCTACCTTGGAAGTGCAATCTGGCTAAAGAGAAACTGTTGTTATACAATTACTAATAATGAAGAGAAATCCTAGAGGGAATTATAATGTTAATATAGAGGTTTCCAAACCAGGGTTCAGCATGTACAAATCATAGTGGAAAAGCAGTACAAACTAACGTGACCGGATCTACAAAGGGATCTGGGGTTGCATCCCTTCACTTGAAGTAATTATGGGCAACTCTGGAAACTGCTATCTTGATAGAAAAATACACTGCTGCAAATTCTCAGCTTTTAAATGGTTTTGGTTAGTTGTTAACCAAATTAGTCTGCAGCTACTAATTTTCAAATGTATCCATCTGGTTTACAGAGTGACCACAGTGGTGGAAATCATAACCCTGGATTATAAGTATCCAGAGTCTTTGTTCAAAATACAATTTACTAATGAAGAGAAAAACAAACAATCAAAACAAAAACAACAAACCAAACCAGAAAAAAAAACTTTGGTGCTCATTGCTGCAAGTTTTTGTTGTTGTTGTTTTTGTTTTTTACATTTTAAACCTGTGCTTGTTCACCTGGGAAGAATTTTAATACAGACACATTTTAAACATTAACACCTACATAATAGCCTACAGAATGTACCTAATAAAGGCAGATTTACCACCGTATTTGATTAAACTGTATCTCCATCTGCAGAAGGTAATGGGATTCTTAAATTACTAGGGATAATTATAGCCCACAAGCCTTGTAGAGCCCGTGCATCAGTCCCTGTGCAATGAATGAGGCGGCAGCTCCAGCCCACCTAACTCTGTACCCTGAGCTGCACAATGAATGTGCCATGCCATCTCCAAGTGGGAAGTGAAACCCCACGAGACAGTTAAATACCACAATGTACCCGCCTTCCAAAGGCCTTATACGAAGACAGGTAAGGACCCTACGCTTGTGCTGACTCTCTCTGCAAGCAAACAACCCTCCTTACTATGGCCACTGAATCCCCTTTTTTGATATCTCATTTTCCAACTTCAGTTAAAACACAGAAGGAAGGAAGAGATTTGAGGACTTTGGAATGCCACTCTGCATGCTGTAGCAGTCTTCTAAAAAGGACGAAGTGAGAAAAAAGGGCCATAAAATGTTTTCTTCTTTGATAATGGGAGAAAATTGTCCAGTTTCCAATTCTCTTGTTGACTTTGCTGATAAGAAATCTGCTGTTAATGAAACCTTTGATGGTAATTAATTTAGTAGCAGAAAAGTGATTAATTGTCTTTTAATTTAATGCCAAAATTTACCCTTTTTGCTGGTATTTTATAAAAAAAAAGTCTGTTTCCCTTGAAAAGCCCCTAGGCAATCCTTTTAAAGTCTCCAGAAAATAAAGAGAGCAAAAGACAAAGATTTGGCAGGACACTAATATAAAAAAAAATTAAGATGTTTATGCCAAAAGATCTTGACAATAAATATCTATCAAATGTTTATTATTTTTAGAAATGCTGTGTTAACACACTATGGGAAAATTCTGTGGGGAATGAAGTGGCATTTATGCCTAGTTCCATAGCTGTTAAAGCTACAACACAAACTTTGATATATTTGGTTCCACATCACTTCTGAAACAAACGCAAGTATTACCCCTGTTTTAAAGATAAGTAAAACTAAAATATACAGGACTGGGGTCCATCCCACCTGGTCCCAGAAATGTGAATGAAGCAGGTAAGTTAGAATCTCTTACCTGTTTATGGCCAACAGAGAAGACAAGTGCATCTGGACCACTTGTCCACCTCGTGCCAGCATCACCACGCAGCAGCGTCTTTCTGGCACTGCAGGTGAGCAGAGCAAGGGCCATCGAAGGGATTTTGGTCTGAGCTACACAAACCTGCTTACACTGGGACTAAATCAACCCAGACTGTTATGTTTCACATTATTTATATGCAGAAAACAAATTATCCAAAGAGAATTTGGTGCACGTCTCTAGATAGACAAAATATATTCTGTTTTGTGGGGAAATTTCCAGAAATTATGTTTCTTCCAACCCAAGCTGATCAGCAACTTTGGCTTGCTTCGGAACATTTTAGAAAAATCACAAAATAAATCCATAAAAGATCCCTGAGCTTGCAAGCAAAGTTATAAGGAACATGACAAATTAATACATTAGAAATGTTAGTTGAGGTCTCAATATTTCATGTCAAGGATATAGAATAACTGGACTTCTAGTTTTAACAATTGTTTTATAAACTACTATCATTTGATGCTTAATCCCAGAATAGTAAAAAACAAAACAAAACTGAAAGCGTTGCATAATAGCAAAAAAAAAGAAGAAAAATGCACTTTTTTTTTTTCTAGGCCATGTATTCTAGTAATATGATTGAGGAAACCTACAGCCATAACAGAAATTATGCAGAAAGGAAAAAATAAAATCCAGCAGATTTTATACACTTTACTCCTGTGTTCCCTAGCACTCACTAAATGATGTTCTGAGGCTGGTGAATGAGCTTGAGGTCTGAGGTACAACATGTAATGTCACTGCAGCGTACAGTGTGATTCCAGATCTATCACACAGGTGAACTGCTACTGAAGTGAATTCCTGATTTTTAGTCGAAATACTACTCAAAGGACACTTTAAGTTGCTTGAGAATCCTCACAAGTGTCCTGAAACCATGTCTATTTTCCAAAATTATTTCATTAATTTGGAAAAAGATGCTATCACCTAGTAGTTTTCATATAATACATTATATTTAATATATATATAAAAAAGGGGGAGTTACTATAACTACTACAGCATAATACAATTGTTTTTCTAACACACGGGCACATTAAAGGAGAAACACACTCCTCATAAGTCACATATGTGACTAGAGTAAACTTTCAGTTTTTCTCCAACAGATGGGATGGCTGAATTACAATAGAATCATTTGTGTGAGAGAAACTACAATTTCTTCTTCAGTCCTTGTTTTATTTGCCTTAGTAATTGACGCTGACCTTTTGACAGCAAACTTTTTAGCCTTTAGAATTTCCTTACATTACGCTAGTAAAAATAATATTGCTCCTCATGCTATGCCATGCCCATAGAGAGAGAATATAAAGAGTAGAAAATGTAGCACATTTTTGATTAAATAAATGACCAATGAAATATGTTGACCATGAAACACAGCCTGACATACATTTCACTCACTTCTGAGTTATCTTAGATGTTTCACTGTCCTTGGTTCATGCTTGTGGACTGACCTTGTGCAACTTCATGAAGCCTGCTTACTCTCCTCTCTTTGTACTTCCCCAGAAGGTGGATGAGTGAGTCCAAATACAGTATGTCGCATTGCCATTTTTTTTTGTAACAGAAAAAGCAGTCGTGTTTTGCAAGCAAATTAACAACTGTAGCATGAAACGATTTTGTATTTGAGATCTCCTGTATTATTCACAACACTCACAAGTTGACATCAGATCAGCTTTAGCTAAAACTAAAACATTTCCACGTATGAGTTCTTTTCTTCATCTAAGTTTCCTGAGGACATTTAAACAATTTTCCCCTCCAAGTAGAAATTATTCACTTAAAATATAAACAATCTAAATATACCGGTTTGCTCTTCTTAAGGTCTTTTTGTGACAAGCATTCAACATCCCTCTCCTCTCTGAAAATTCAATGAATATTCCAACTTTGTGCAAAACTGTCACAGAACTATAAACTGCTGGTGACTGTATAATCAGCCAGAGTGCCTGACGTCTAATTGCATGTAATGCAACATGCTACAGAAATGAAAGACGCCGACACAGCATCTCTGAAAAGGTGAATGTGCAAGACACTGTCGTGTCCACGATGGCATGATGTACTTCTTTCAAAGTATCAGATTAATACATTTAAAAACTGTAAGAGTTTTCAAGAACGGGCAACAGATGGAGATATAGCAAATAAGAGTTAAGTCACTATTAACTGTATATGTATTGAACCGATAAATTTACTTCTGGATAGAAATATAATTATCAGCATGTATTCAAGCCATGACAGTCAGGGACATAAGGATGCCCTTTGATAATGCCAACACAGATTACAGAAAACTACTGGGAGAACTACCACATAACTGAAAAAAGGCCCAAGGACACAACGGTTTTCCAAGTGATGCAAAAGCTGCAGCAGTTGATCAAATCTATCTCTAGTCTAGCTCAGAAAAAGCAAAGCAAAAACATATGAAACTTTTAAGTAGGAAAAATATAGTGAGAAATATAATATTAATCTGTATAAATTATAGTTACCAAAATAATAGAGGAAAACCAAGATAGAATTGCAACCTTCTGCACTCTGATCAAAATCATCCTTTTCTTTTAAAATCATATGCCTTTAAAATAATTAATTTTGAAAGTTTAAAAATAGCATTTGCACCTTTCCATTGTTATACCAGAAATGAATGTGAGTATCTTCTTACTCTGATGTGTCTTATATCATTCTCTTCTTTTGAGTGCAGCCTCCTCTGCTTGCAAACTATTTTGGTAGGAGTGACAAAGTGAAAGAATGGACAATTAAGCTAATCATTACTAAGGGTTTTAATTTGTATCAAAATCAACAGCAAAGTTTTTTTTTTTTTTTTTTTTCAGATCATAAATACAGGTACAGACATTTAAAACTGGTAATACAATGATTACCAATGGTAAATGCAAATATTCTGCTGCAATAAATTCTGAAAAATCCAGTGATAACACACTGAAAAAATAATATTATGACTCTGAAACAGCTGTAAGGAAAAATGATTTTCTTATCTGATTCAGTTAGGATTCAAGATCTTATGGCATTCCATCACCTTTACTAAACTTTTGGTTCTAAGAACATAGGAATTTATATTTAGACAGTAAGTTCTAAAACTTCACTATTTCAAATCCGGAGCTACCCATCAGTTTAATGCTGTGCAGAAGTTAGAATATCTCCAAGATCACAGGTGCCTTGGTTGTGCACATATTAGCCTTTTCTTTTTTTTTTTTTTTTTTTTTTTTAAGAGCATTCTGCACAAGCAGGGGCTGCCAGATCATGTCTTTCAGTGTGTGATAGCTCTGCTGGAGCAGTCTTGGGACGCCACTGCACTGGTCTGTGTATCAGAGAAAAAAATGCTTCTAGTGTAATGCACTATCTGTGAATAATTCAGTCTGAAAGTTAAGCTAACAGACTTGTTGGATAGTAGTAAATCACTGTCAAACAATGAGAGACACATTGATGGTTATAACTCTTTTCTCTGTTGACACATCAATCTGTCTGTCTTCTGATTCCGAAAAGAGTCCATTACATTAATGTATTTCCACAGGCAAATTGAGAAATTTTGATTTTAATCTAATCAGTCAGAAGAGTTATTTTTGTAAATATCTATTTTATCTTGTTTAAATTTCTTCTTATACAAAATGAAATTTTGGTTTAAGAAATGAAATACGTAGAGCTAATAAGAACTAGAGCAGCTAAATTATTATTAAGTAATATTACTCTGGAGAAGGTAAAATTGTATAAAATAAAAGTGTATGTGCTACAAATGTTCCTCAAAAATAGAATGTTCTAATTCCTGGGAATACAGATTTTCCAGATACATCAGGTATTTTGAAAATTCAGAAGAGTCTACTGAATCAATGAAGCAGCCCCAGGAGATCCAGATGGAAATGAAAGTCATGGAAAACTGAGAGACAGTTTGAGCCCACTTCTGATAACAAACAATGGCACGTTTCACACAGGACCTCTTTTTTTAAAAAGTTTACATCTACATGGTTGGAAGAATTTGGTTCTGATAACCACCAGAACATGTGATGTATCTGAATTAAATCTGCAATAAGGAAGGTTCTGCCAGGTTTTTGAAGAAGACAGATCAGAGCATGTCGCCCTGCTGCTTGGTGATGAGTAACCTTGCTCCCTGTAACCCCAAAATGCAGTCATGCTGATCTGGGAGTTATTTTATATTCTTAAAGCCAAGCTTTGCTATACAAGATCTGTGGACAATCTCCTTAGCTGTACTTCTTTTATCATGAGAGAATTAAAAAAAAACAAAACAAAAAACAAAAAACAATTGTTCAAGACAGTCCTAGTCTTAAACGTTTTATAGAATTCAAGCTTTTACATCTTCTGAAAAGAGCAAAGAGTTTCATGATATTTCATCTTTAAAGTGGAGGTCTCCTCTAGTATGGACAAAATCAAACCTAAAACCACCTGAAATGAGGTTCTTATTTCTCAGAAATTTTATTCATGATCACTGTGTTTTCAGGCTAATATTGCTCTCTGAAGATCACTTTAATGCCCAGTGAAGTGTAACTTGCTTCCTTTCTGGTCCAGAAATACAAAAATACTGTTCCTTAATTCAGTCCACAATGGCTAGGACATAAAAACTATCTTAATGAGACTAATATAATTGCTGTCAACTTTTTGAATATTTTATTCAAATATTTAATAAAATATTTAAAATATTTTTATTTCAATGAAAAGCGTGGACACCCACAAATTAACAAGAGCATCCTGGGCTGCAGGACCACAACAGCAAGTATTTTGTTTTGATAGACTGGATCATAAAGGTACACCTTTGCCATTACTATCTATGTACTTTAAGTGTGTCAAGGGAAGATGCATTAAATTCTACAGTGCCAAATACATCAAAATGAGAATTTCATACAGATATGATTCTCTAGGCTGTTTTCTTCTGAAGCGTTATAAAGATATATATCTTCAAAAGAGATATATAAAGATATATACTTATATATACTTATACAGATATTTACTTATATATAAAGATATGTACTTCAAAAAAAAAATCATTTTATAGAGTTTCTCTGTATGTCAATACTGTGTTGGCCCCTGCCCTAGAATTTTTATACGCTTGTGGAAGACCGTGGTGAAAATATACAGTAAGTGCTCATGGAATAAAAAGGTACTACTGACTTTTATTGTTAGACTTGTCTTGGTATGAAAATGCTCACAAAATCCTGATAGGTGCACATGATTATTGGCAGATGAAATAATGTAAACTTTGAGGTTCAGGCAGGACAAGGAGGTTATATTTTCATAGCACTTAGCATAGTTTTAACTTATTTACCTCAACATATACTTTTGTCTTGTGTAAACAACGTTCCATTTTACCCTTCCACTTACTTTTAGGGATGTGTCTTATATCTGTATTTTAGATTACCACTGTGTACAAAATGCCTGACCTGGATCTTTAGGTCCCATTGCTTCCATGATACACAACTGAGACAGAGAATGAGTACTTTTTTCCTCTTTTAACCTAGAGATGACCTGCCACTGGAATCCAATTTCCTCTTTCATCATCATTACTCCATAAAAACACTAACAGCACTATGCCATGCAACACTTAGAACAAAAAAAAACACCACGGACCAGTAATTACATTGCTACTCAGATACTAAACAGACAGAATTTTCCCATACAGCTCAGAGGTGGACACAAACGTAACAAGTCACACGATGGAATTTTGGAGCATGTTCGGAGCAACACCAGCCCCACCCTGGCTTGCCCCTGCGAGGGGCCAGCTGGGGCATGCTGCCACCACAGAGAGCTTCCAGAAGCCTAAAACTCCTTGGTTAATGCTCACATTGGACAAGAAATTGAAACAGAACAGAAAGTCTTAGGAACTCTTAAACTTGTTTCAGCCCACTGCCTAAAATCCTCTAAAAAATTCTGGTTGCTCTCTCACATTTTAATTCTTCAGCCAGAATTATTATTATTATTATTTTTTTTTTTTAACGTGTGCTGGAGCAGCTCCTAAGCACTGGGCACTGAGGAGGCTCCGTGTGCTGACAGATGGAAAACAGAACAGTCAGTGAGCTCTGATTCCAACTGCGACTACGAAAAACACAGACAGCGAGGGACACTTAAGGAAATACTAGGGCGGTATTAATCAGCGTGACAGGCAACGAGCATAGCACATCAGCAGCTGTTTCCTTGAGAATGTTGAGGAGTTAACCCTGCGAGGTTTCGCATGCTGTGTATCCTGGTGGACGCATGGCCTTTCGGTCTTTTGCGCCAGCCATGGGGGATGTCGGAGGGAAACGGAAGGACTCTTCTTCAAAGGGAAACTACTAAAACCGACCAAAAATAATATGACCCCTGACATATAGTTCCGTAAATTTACAGACATGCTAAAAAAACTAAAATAGTTAATAGCGGTCAAGAGAGTGGATAGAGAAGACACTTTGTACTCCGTTAACTGGAATTGCTGCAAATCGAAAAACAAAGTAAGTTGTTTCTTTTGCAGTATTTCCTAACAATTATTTGGGATTTTCCAAATCCCTGCAGGCTTACAGAGATCTCAAGAGAAGCACGAAATCATTGAATTAATTTTCAGATATGCTAAGCCTTCTAGCGCACATTAAATCAATGAGAAATAAGATGCACCACATCTCTACAATGCAGATTAGTTACCCAGGTCCCACATAGAACTTTGAAATACCTGGGAGTAAGCATTTTAAAAATTAAAAATGTATTGATAATCAACATTTTGGTAAATTCAAAATTATTTTGACAGAGATTTTCTTCAGGCAAAAAAAATACAATGTGATAGTTTAACATGAATACTACTGTAAAAGAAATATTGCACATGTAATTTTCAGATGTTTTTGCAAAAAATGCAGATGATCATATAAACCACAGTGAAATATCTTACTTCCTCAAAATACTAGGAATTTTTCAATTGAGAGGGAAAAATGGACTCCAAATGTAAATTCTTCTTATGCTTTAATTGATTTAAATTTAAACATCAGATTAACTCAAAACTTGTTTCAGAAGACTCTTGTATAGTGAAACAAAACAAATTTTAGTGTTTTAGTTTTGCAGATATGATTTAGCATTCAAAAAAGCACCTTTACAAACCAACTCATTCTGCTGCATTTTTTAACTTTTGTAAACAGATTGCAGAGAAGGAGCCAATGCAGATCTGGACATCTTGTATGTCATCAGGCACAGCTTTTGAGTTTTTTATTGCATAAGGGATGGATTTCTGACAACACATTTTAAAAATTGCTTCTTATCCAAAAAACGACAGGCAAGAAAATTACTCATGAAGAATAATATTTGTTCAGTAAGTGTAGTCCCCCCACGTCCTTTGCAATGGCTGAGTAAGTTGGCTATGCACGTGGAACACCATACGGATCGCAGGGGACAAATTCTACCCAAAACTGTACACCACAGTGTGTTTCCACAGCAATTCATGGCTTCCACTCCAGCCCCAGGGCTTGCGAAGGAGCAGAGACATCTGAGCTGTCCATAACTGGGGGCCTGTAACTACCAAATCTGTTTATATATGAATAAAGCCAGATCTTTTTGATAGCTATCACTGGACAATATACCCTTACGAAAACCTAACTACTTGTATTGATTTGATAGTTATGACAATTGTATGGATTGTGATAATTAAATTGGTTTCAAAAAAAAAAAAGTTGTTAGTTCTTTCAACAACATTTATTACAGAACAATCATAAATGGGAGGGAAAGGTTTTTGTTTGTTTGTTTTGAATATCAACACTAGCTAAGGAGCTGGAAATGTTTGGTAGAACTGGTCAACATTCAATATGGCTATGAAGTATTTCAAGACTTGCTCTTACAGCATATTAAGTATGTTACATTTATAAATGACCTGAAAGCACGAGTGAAGAAGCACCACTTCTATCAAAGAACTATTTTAGCTAGATCATTTCATCCCTCCTCTGTATAATAACATATTATTCAAACCCTTCAGCATTTCCAATTCTCTTCAAAACACAGGCAGTTTTTGTTAACTTTAACCAGCCACAGTCCGGTGAGAACACCCATTTTTTTCACGTATTCTCCTTTTCTATTTATTGGTCTTTGACCCTGCAGGGATCTACAGTCACAGTGAAGACGTCAGTCTGCAGCCATCTACTTTCCTTTAGCCTTCATCCACGCTGTCAGACACACAGCAATTCTCCCTACTGTTTTGAGAAAGAAGGAAAACTGCCAAACACACACACACTGTAACTCCCTTTCTTTAAATACTGCTAGTACTACTAACCACAACCTCTCAACTACTATTTTTCATTTAGAAACTGGCATATTACAGATAGTGTAATATGCTTCCAGAGAAGCATTCTGACTTCATCTTACCCATTTGCCTTTATATTGCCTTTAATCAATATAACAAATAAATTTATATCCAAAGGCCAGAGACCTAATTCCTGGCAAACCAGAGGTTCTTTCTGATCTGATCTTTTCCATATTTCCTGGTTTTCCCTCTTGTTTTCTCCTTCCTTCATATCATCTTGCACTCTCTTGCATATTTGTTCTTTGTATTACCTTACACTGTTTCATTTTAACTAGAGATACAGAGTCGAAAATTTATCTTCTAGTTGAAAAATAAACACAATCTTTCAAATACAGTTATCTAGCAATCATATAAATAAAACCTGAGTCATACAGTTGGAAAAAAACAGTTTCAATTCATGTGCTATATCCATTATATCTATGCCAAACAGAAGAATAAACTGTACACGGAATGAACTTGTTGTTTTCCAACAAACGCTACTTAGCTGTAGCTCATAATATTAGCTGAGAAGATCAGGCCTATGAAATCTCAATTTTCCCAGTCCAAAGGGAATAGTGGAAAATAGTACACACACACAAAAATAATAAAAGCAGCCTGGTTTTACTTAAAACAAAAGTAACACTGTGTCAATGTCCTCTTCCAGTGATTGATGGAGTAATATGGAAGTACACCAAAATACCAGTTCTGCTGTCATTTAGAAAAACAAACTTATTGAATTCAAGCAAAGAAACAATTGTACAGATAAAAAAATACACTGACAAGGCAAGAACACAATGCAGTTCAGAAAAGTATGGAGAAGTACAGAGATAGCAGCAGTATTGTGTTAGCTGCCCGACTAATCAGGAACAAAGTGCTGACAGGCCCTAGTCTTGCAGTGGAAAAATGCAGAAGTCGAAGCTGAAAATCCCACAGGGCTTTTTAGGCCCTCCCTTTCATGATTGTCTTGTTGATAAAGATGTACAAGCTCCCATGAACTAGGGATGCATCTCAGGTCACGGTTTTCGCAGAGTGCAGATGAATCAAGGCAAGCAGAGGGCTGGCAGGGACGTGGCAGGCAGGCTGCAGGAGTTTAGGGACAGGCCCCAGGCCTGGTGGCCCCACCTCACAGTGTGTGCCCACCAGGTGCACTGCCCAGGGGCCTTCAGGGAGTAAGGCAGGGATCTTCAGCTTTTAGTAAAGCCACATGGATGAGACCATGAAGAAAGAAAAGAGAACTGTCTTCAATATTGTTAAAGACACCAAAATAACTACTGAAATTAATAATACAGATCTGATCTATAATTAAAACTCTCAGAGAATTTTCAACTTCACTCATACAAATTTGCCTTCTAATTTACGTAGCTCATTTATTAAAATGCATAACTTCGGTTCAGAACTCCAAAGGCTATGTAAATGGATGTGTGACTTCTTAAAAGCTGCTATTACAAACACCTGCATTAGTCATGGCCTGGTCAGGCATGAGCAAACCTAAACAATGGTTGTGGCTAAAGATGGCAATGGCTGATTTGGTAATCATGTGAACTCCTGTGTTCTTAGAAACCATTCATATGATTTAATATAGTTTTCCATAATTTTGTATGCTGTCACATTCTTAATTTGCTCCTGCCAGGTCAGGAGAGTGTTTCAGCTCCTTTCTGATTAACTTCACGGTTAATGTTTGCTTAAACTCCAAAATGAGTATGGAATGCTGCCAGACTACAAAGTCTTCCCATAGTACTACAATGTTCTTGAATAGGTTTGTTACTGCAAAGAAGAATATTTAACCTAGATGGGATAAAGTCTGTAAAGAACACAGAAGAATTATAAACTCAGAGAAGTCTCTGGAAGAGAAAGGCAACAGTCCACTAACTCTATTTGGCTTGAATGATAGTATGAGTTAGAAGAGAGTTATGAAGCAAAGCAGGCAAAATGGGAAGGAGATTCTATTTTGAACAAAGGCAGAGAAGATACCAACTGTGAGAGGCTGACAATGAAAAGGATCTTGTGCTGAGGACCCAGGTTGCCAGACTCCCAAGTTAGCTTAAAGGTCACCTCTGAAAGATAACATTTCAAAGGGCAAATATTATAAGGTCGCCCTCTCTGCTCCTACAGCTGAATTAAGCCTCCAAGAGCTTGACTTTGAAGGATAGCACTTTAGAGTTTTGCCTGAACTGGCCTCTTCCCTTGCATCATTTTTCTATGTTAGAAGACAACACTTTATATATTTGCTTCCAGATCAGCAATGCAAAGAGCAAGATTACATACAATGATAAAGAACATAGCATTTGTCATGATGGGTATCTAATACAGAATACCAGATCAAGAAAATTAGGTGGATGAGGCTTTTTTGTGAGATACAGGTAAAATCAGCAATAACAGGAATCTGCCAAAACAGGTCATCTAAAGTACTTAAATGTATTGTAAAAGAAAAAATAAAGTACAAATTGGCCTGCAAATTCTAAGAAAGCATCAATGACAGCTGTTGCAACTAAAGATACATAGAAGAAATACTATTCCTGTTTGCAGAAAGAAACATGCTGAGAATGGGAGGACGTAAGGCAAGCTGGATGAGATGAGAAAGTTCAGAACCCCCAGAAAGAAAGGAATAAAGGTAGAAAAATAAAATCCATGGACTTTAAGCATGCAGATCAAATGATGAATTCACTAAATATGAGTTGGTCTCACATAGAAGAGAGGATGCAAAAAGTGGAAATGAGGTGAGATGGCTAAGGGACTGTGTAAAAGACTAACATATGGGATTAAATATGGAAGGACATGTTTAAAAAGAGATGCAAGTAGCAAGAAACATTGAGGTTATTAAAGAAAAAAAACAAGAAGTCATGCTGTAAGCACATTAGCAGTAGGAAAAGTGTTCAATAGTTCAGTATTCAATAGCATTATCAAGAAACAACATGAAAAATGCTAAGGTTTTCAACACGCGCATCCACCTTCAAACACCAATCAAATTATCAACAGGTGAAATCTCAGCCTAGAAGAGAAAAATAAGAGGTTGGAAAGTACTCAGTGAGCTAGAGATTTTCAAATTACTGGGACCTGATAATCTGCCAGCTGCTCAAATGCTCAGAGAAATCTCAGGACAGTTAATGGTATATTAGTGGACTGAAAAAGGACAAAGTACTGAAAACCTAATAATCTACATGTATTGTCTAGAAAAGAACAGCAAATGGAAACTGGAGATGTCAAATTCATTCTGTGTTACATAATTAAAGACATTATTTGTAAATACTGGTAATAAGGAAGTAATTGTCAAGACCTTATTTGTAAATACTGGTAGTAAGGAAATAACAGTCAACCGACATTACTTTTTCAAAAATAAAGTGAAGCAAATACAGCAAATTTCAAATTATATAGTATTTATTTACCGCATATTTATTTCATGTGACATTTGCTTTTATTATGAGATAGAAGTCCTCATTTAGGATTCTATCATATGATTTAGAATCATATGATTCTAAAAGCTCTTTAGCGTAAATTTAAGTGCAATTCTACATTGAAAAGTTATAGAAGAATGACATTTAACTGACAGAAATTTGTGCTCTTATTCCAAATTTTTCCAATTGTAAAGTCTCCTTTTGACATAGATATAATTCCAATATATTTCTAATTTTATTTTTACTACTGCCGTTTAAAAATAAATAAATAAATAAATAAATAAATAAATAAATAAATAAATAAGCCAGAGAAAGATCCTGACAAAGCACAGAGCTTTCTGGTAAGCCAATCTGTATTAAGTGAGCAGACTTCATAAGTGATCAGGAGATCATTTAGTTTTCCTCATCCTTCACCCCCACCCCCAAGGGTCAAAACCCTTCTCGTCTCCAAATCCCCTCTGAATCTCCTGCCTACTTCCTATTTCCACTTTTCACACTTTGATCAGAAATTCTATTCTGCAGCTTTGATACTTCTTCCAATTCTTTTTCTATGGAAAAAAAAAAAATAAATCTCTTAAACAGTTCTTGCCTTGCACTAACCACCTGGCTTCATGTTTGTCATCTTTCTATGCTAACAAGAAGTCGTCGTTTAGTCTGCAAAGACAGTGTGGGAAGATTTTTATTTCTCTTTTGAAATACCTAACACTCAACAATCTAAGCTTCAAGAAAATGATTCTGTGAAATATCATTTGGTTTTGATACAACATACCTCACATTGTACACTAACTCTGAATTGAAAATCAGTGTTTTAATGAAGACCCCTTCTCTGGAAGAGATAAACTGTAGACAAAATATCCTCCTTCTATATTTTCTTTCAAGTTTAGTCACTGATCCCTGAATATTTGTGTCCCCATCTTGGGATATAAATGTCTTTGTTATTAACCCTCAGATTTTCTGACCTTGCCACTTTTGTGAAGTAATAGCATAAGCTAGTAGAATTTTCTTTCAAATGAAATGTTTACTCCATAAACCTGCTATATTGCATTATATGTTTATGTTTATTGTTTTGAAAAGATGTTATTTGTAAGTATAATTCTGTAATAAAAAGAAAACAAAGATTGATGCTGAACGAGAATGAAATTTCAGAACATGCTATAAAATTAATCTAATACTAGAAAATCATAAAAAAGTGCAATTACTCTATTTACAGGTAGAAAAGGAGAAACTACTGCATATATAAAAATAAGAATAAAAGCTTTATTTTTATAGTAGGAAGCTTATGAATATCAAAATGTTAGTGAAATCTTCCTACAAACAAAAAGGTTAATCTTAATCGTGCATCAATCTTGACCATAACATGGAGTTTATTTTAATGCTATAAAACAATTTTATTTTTTTTTAAACTCAGAAGTACCTTTGCGTAATGAATGTTGTAGCTTTTACAGAAGTTGCCTGAGTCTTTTCATATAAATCATACTGCAGTCAACCTCAGCTCCTCTTTGTTTTGCAAAGCTGATGCTCGTTCATGGTAACTTTTCTGGGGCCATTTTGAAAGTAGCAATTGATACCACAGACCCAGACACAGATAAAAGAAGCAGATTTAAAAATCTACCTGGTAAATATATATACGGCCTTTAGAAATATCAAAAGTGGATGCAAAAAAATACTTTGGTATAAGGATGGTTTAAATTGCAGAACATTACTTATAGAAGGCAGGTAGAAGGCATAAGCAACTACAAATACTGATTTATCATAGGCTACCTGCAAACATATCTAGGAAGCCCTTGGGAAGCTCAAGGGCTAGAAATAAGTTGCTAAGCAGTGGAAAAAAATGTAAGAAATACAGTTCACAAGAAACATTTAACATTTACTGTTTTAGGCATACTTTTGGTTTGGAACATTTCCTTGTTAGAAGAACCACTTTGGGAAAGTTTTAAGGAAACATTTGTTGCAGTTTACTAGACAAGAAATAAAAACCATCTGTGATTTTACATCATTATCCTCAAAGGATGAAGAAAATGCCTCAATCAAGAAAAGAGACAAATCATTTATTTTGAAAAGATCTAGAAGCAAAGTGTCATGCCTGTACAAAGTTGACATCCAAGTCACATCCCTTCTCTGCTGAAGTGTTCTTCCAAGGCATACAACAAAGAAAGATTAAGATAAAAACCAAACAATATATAGCTCTTCAAATTTACCCTGATGCCTACAATAAGTATAAGAGGAAAAAAAAATCTCTGTAGAAATTCTTATTTTTGCATACCAACGTATGAAATACCAACAAACTGGTAAAGCTAGCAAGATCATCCACCATAGTCAAAGACTATATCTTTTTGGAATTTAATGTGCAAAAAGGTAAGAAAGAAACCTATTAAGTCAATGCAAAATGGAAAAAAGCCTGTAGAAAGAGCTACTCCCCAAACTATTGTAATTAAAAGCCTTGACATATCTATGAAAGAAGGGAATGGATAATCTTTATTATACTGTAAGCAAAGCAAATGGCAGATTGATATCCCTTGGCACACGAATACGCTACTAAATATTTGAAGACAAGCTGTGACTTCAAATATCACATCCAACTGCAACTTTAATTTTTTTTTTTTATTTTTTTTTCAGAAAAAGCAACTCATGCTGAGGAAGATATGGCTTATTTGAAACTTATTTACTGTCATAACAGATGGTGAAGACTAGAGAGAATATAAATGAAAAATATGGGGGCCCAATAAATGTCAAGGCTCCCAACTTGGTTTGTAAAATTAAGAGGAAAAAAAAAAAAGCTATATCTATGCAAGATACAAAAACTTATCAGAATAGATTAGCTTTTTAACATCTTGGAAATAACCATTTTTCTGCCCACACAATATAAGATTAAAAACTGAACTGATATTGCAGTCATGGCCATCCTGAAAAAGTTATACAGCATTATCTATACAGACTCGCAATAATTCAAAAACTGTTTTCAAGGCATTTATCCCCAAGCCTTTGGTGGGTCATGAGCATTTTATCAGCTACATCTAGGATGGTCAAGATTTCCTGGGAACCCACACGGCAGTGGGAACAGATCTGCAGGCAGTGTTTGTAACCCTGCACTTACAAGTTTCTAGTTTGGGGTTCTCATTCCTAAATAAAACAGAATTTTATAATAGCCAAATCTTCTGCAAAAGAGAATTACTCTTCTTTATGCTTAGCCCACTCTAACATTCACCTCGACCTACGTTGACTTCAGAGTGAGCTGAGGACCCTTAGGAGTCTCCAGAAGGCATCCTATAAATTGGGCCCCAGATCCTCTTCACAGAGGAGGATGCTTCCATGATGCATCCTTCCGTATTTTTTGAGGTACACAGGTGAAATAGGAACCACTGACCAGTGAACTGTGTCCTTATGAGGGGAAACTGCACTTGCATTATTACTGAAGCCATTATTACCTTGGCAATGCCTTTAATACAAAAATTGAAAACAAAATTAAGGCAGAACTAAGACAAAGTGAAAATGATACTCACAAAAATCTGAAATAAATTGTCAATGTAAGCTTACATAATGAAGCTGAGGATGAACATGTATACCTCATTAGAAAGTGGAGTTTTCACGGTTATACTGCGCAACATATTAACACTGTAACTCACATAAGAATATAAAGCCAGCAGCAAAATGAATAGACCTTATTCTATATTTAGCTTCTCTGTTGCTGTTTTATAACACTGAGATGACTGGAACAAACACGCCACTTTAATGCCGTATCTCATTCATTAAAATAGTTCACAGCTAATTTTATTTTAAATCTAGTAATGAATTTCAGAACATAGTAAGAAATGGAGCATTAGATAACCCATAGAGGTAAAAGAAAAAAAAAAGCTTAAGTACACTTCATTTTAATATATTTTTCTTAATGAAAAACAAGAAAACATAGACAAAGTATTTGAGTTTTTCATGCTGCTACCTTTTATGTTTTCTGTGCATTGTATTTGAATGCTGTCCTCTTGATTATATTCTCTCAAATACTTGTTTGAAGTAAGATACTTTATTTTAATAAGTGGAACAAAGCTTTGAATAGCTTGGTTCAAAAAACAGTTTTAAATGAAAGGAGCTGTTGCTAAGCACAGGGATCTTTGCCAAATACTTTTTAAATGGTTTATTGTGCCCTAGCAATCCTGAGATTAAAAACATCTCTTGAATTACAATGACACATCAAAAAATAAAATTAATGTGGGGGTTTTCATTACAAGAATTGAGCCTCTGTGTGTTATTCTTTCCATTAGATAAGAAAGAAACATACTGTGGTACATTGTTTTTGCTGTCAGAGAGAGCTTTTAGGCAAATATACAATATCACACTATATCCCTCGCGGATTCAATCATGTACTGTACAATTTCTTCTATTAATTTAACTTAATGCTGTGGATTGAAGGGATAGACCATATATTTTCACATATTTTTCTGTACTGGGTATGAGTTATTTTTAGACTCTTCATAAGTCTTCATCAAAATCAGAAGATCTCATTGCCTCATATGACTACAATATGCATGACAGTATTGCCTCACTCCGTAATAAACAGTTTATTTTTTCATAGCTCCCGCAATAGTTAAAAAACTCTTGTTTTCTCAAAGCTCTTATGTTACAACACTGTGGACCATATAGATCTCAGTGTCAATGAGAAGCTTGAACACAGAGAGCTAGACGCTTTAAAGAAAAACAAAAATCAATAGCATTTCCTACCTAATAAAGATGTCTACACCAGTATGCTTAAAAGTGTTGGCCTCGCAGTACACGAATTATGGTTTAGAATAGGGGAAAAGGGAAGTAGCAAAGACAACAGAGAAAACAGCTGCTAACTGATTTTAAACCAAACTTGAGCTCCACATCCTGAAATCCTGTTTTACTTTATATCTGACTGTGCTGCAAATACACAGCAAACAAAAAACACAGCTCCGTGTTCTCTTGAGCTGGATATGAAAGCAAGGGCATGCAGATTAGCAGGATTTTTCTTGCAAACACTTACTACTGCACTTCGCCCAACATTCCATAAGATACCGGGGAAAGATAACACATGTACCTTGCCAGATAACACACATGCGTTGGTACTCTGTGGTTTTAGCTTACAGATTTTATCTGTCCACACACACTTTACAGCTATTATTTCACAAGGACAAATCTGTAACTGTGGATTATGACAAATAAAAAACAAAAATTAAAACACATTATACATATTAAAACTGAGCAAAATCCAAACTAGGTAGATTAACAGATATAGAAACCTATAAGGATTGTAAAAGTGGCTCAAATTACATATGTCATGTTACTCACATATATAACACCTCACGTTACTCAAGTAATAAATACAAACAAATCCAGTTCAAAAGAATCACAGTGAGACCTTGCCACTTTCTTATCTCACGTACTTTCATGGATTATCATTATAATGCCTTCCACCGTGACTCCTTTTAACAGAATTTGGATATACAGACAGAAAGCTTTCCCCCGCTGACCCCCCATCTTAAAAAAGGAAATATGTAGGGAAAAAAGGAACAATATGTGAAAAGGAAAACCAAGATCACCGTCTCATGTCGGCCATGGTTTTTTTGCCTCTCCAAGCTAGTACAACCACTCAAAAGGCAGTCTGCTGCCAGTACAACCAGCAGACAGAGAACTGTCTGCTGACATAGACAGTAATGCTAACATTACTGGAGGCCACTGGACCTGTGGGGAGGGGGAAGGATGGTGGGAAGAGAAGATCCAGTCCATCTATCTTGCACCGTTGTAGCATGCAGCAGCTTTTTACATTACGCTTAACTTAGAGTAATTTAAATTACAGCTAATTTACAGCAAAGCTATTAAACTTTTTCAAGAAAGGCTGAAGAACATGGCTTTGGGTCAAGAAGTGTAGAGACAGGATTACGCCCCACTTCCCGAGCAGTGCCTGGTGCTGAGCCTGCGGATGTGCCCAAGGTGCTGGCAGGAACTGGACATGGCCACAGGGGGACTCGAGAAAAAGGCCAGGCCTGGACTACAAGCACTACAGCGTGTGTGTAGCGTAGCCTCAAAGCCAGCAGAGGAAAGGTGGCAATGGTAAAAGCAACATATAAGGTAAATGTGAGTTCAGCTACACGCACAAGTGAACTGAAATACTTGCATTAGCAGATCATGAATTAAACAACAAACATCCTTGAAGAAAAGGTATTGTGAATGACTGAAGTTTCACTGCATATTTTAAACTATTCAGAATAATCTTCTACAAGTAAATTTGCCTATAGTTTAGTATGGTGGGTTGTCCTTTCCAAAAACAAGAATTTCACATTAATATTACTTCATCTAGCATTGCACAACCTACACAAAGGGTGACATGCATATGCATTTCTTTGTGTCTGAAAAGTGCAGAAGGTTTTTTCACCAAGGCCTACTCACAGGAGTGAACTTGTAATGCATGTCTTTAAATGCACATATTAAATATGCTATTAAAGATGCTGCATGTTGGTCAAGCTGAGACATGCCTACACAAAGACGTATTTTTAAGATACTATATGTTTTTACTGGGGATGCTCTATAATTTAAATTTCCTCCTTCAGAAGATCCCTGATTAAGCCACCGTTACAATTGCGGGCCATCAGGGTTTTGCCTTCTAGGTAAAATAGGTTCTGCCATCTAGGTTCTGCGTTCTGCTCAGAAAAATATTCCTAAAACAGCCACATTTGATTCCCTGCTCCGATAGGAAGCCAGAAATAAAACACTTTAAAAATGAATCAGATCCCTTCAACCTTTGCTGAAGGAAGGCCATCACAGTTTATAGCACTGAAAAGGTGAAGAAGAAATATAAAAAAAGATGAAAACAATTACACACCTTTACATGCCTCTTTGGGAAATATATACTTTTCTGTTTTTCTTTGGTAATACTATATAGCTTCAGATTTCTAGAACACAAGGAGAACACACAGTCTCACATAAAACATTCCTCTACTAGGGAAGGCATTTATTGGTCTCAGAAGCCAGATATCACCAAAACCAAAACGCACCGTTATTTGCACAAAGATGGAACAAATTGTCATGACATTCTAACCTGCAAGAAGATGCACTCTTCACTAACAGTCAGTATCAAATAACACTCATTAAGAGAAGTAACTCATGGTAGGCTTTAGCATTGGAACTCACAGACTATGACAACTTCATTTATTCCTATTTAGTTCTGTGGGTTCTTGTTTACTCTGTATGAGACACATGCCATATAAAGTAAGTCTGAGCTAATCGCTTTCTCATTTCCTAAAAACCCTTAAGTACGTTAACAATAAAGGCCTTGTTTTTCCGTACTGAATTAAAAAGGAAT
This sequence comes from Anser cygnoides, assembly GCF_040182565.1. Classification (NCBI taxonomy): domain Eukaryota; kingdom Metazoa; phylum Chordata; class Aves; order Anseriformes; family Anatidae; genus Anser; species Anser cygnoides. The sequence continues at coordinate 18,625,093 of NC_089885.1, read as the reverse complement.
TAACACAACTGAATAAGCAGTACTTTTCATAATCAAATTTCCAGTGTTCTCTAAAGCATGAGAATTTTTGTGTTTGAGTCTTCTTGTGACACAGATCAGACTGCAATTTTTCCAGCCATCAATATATGATACCTGAAGCTAATAAAAAAAAAAGGGGGGGGGGGGGGGAGGGGGAGTTACAGTAAGTATTTTAAGTATTGAGAACAAATTATGAGAATGTTAAATAAATTAGAAAAAAAATAATCAAAGGTAGAATAAATGAGAAAAAGTGACTCTGTGCTGGTAACAGCTATCATAGTAAGAACAAATTGTCCATCCCCTATTAGCTGCCCAAGATAAATACTTCCTTCTAAACCAAAGTATTGGGGAAAAATGTACAAAACTGGAAAAATATGGACTAATTACTGAGATCCCTTAATTATTAGGAAGAGATTTCTATACAAATTGTCCTTATTTCAGCCAGTGTTAGTTTTATTTTCTCTTCTCCATCAGTATGATAGTTTCTCACTAGGGTACTTGGCTTAGGGCTTTTTTTTTTTTTAATTAAGCCTCAGTTACAATAAACTCTTGCATAGATTGAAGCAAAATATTATATCAGCAGCTTGTAGATGATGTTATTTCAGTGAAGAAATGTCATAAGTTTAAAGTGTAATGTTTCTCTAACGACGGCTCCCATAGTAATTGAAGCAAGTACTGTAGAGCCCTTTTTCTTCTTTTGGCAATTGACATTTCGCAGTAAAAGTAAACACAGTTCGGGTGCTGGAACCTCCTTAAACCCTTTTGTAAACTGAATGCTGAAATTTCCAAATTAATAATAAATTGAGTTAGTTTTCAAAATACACGTTATTGTTTACTTAATCACACATTTGAGGTGAGGCAGCGAGGCAGAGGTGGGGCACGCAGGACCCCCTCCTGCAGGCAGTGTGTGGTTGATACAGCAAGCAGACAGCACCCCGCGCTTAAAAATAAATGGGTGTTCTTCTTAAGAGAAAAGAAATCACACCCATTCAAAATAACTAAAATTATTTTAAGTATTTCCCTTAGCCCACACTGCCTAGTGATGCAACAACTCCCCCCCATCAGCTTTTTGGTATGTCCTTCTTTCCTTGCTTTCCTTAGTGCCTTTCTGCACAATTTACATATCTCACTAACAAGACAGTTACTCATCTGCCTGTACATCTTGTATAAATCGTTCTGAATTTGGCTGCTTGACCTCGAGGTTTTCATGGCCCGCCACTCCCCTACAGCCCAGAAACCAGAGCGTGTGCTACCCCTCGGCTCCACGGCCTTTTCTTTTTTCCGGACCACTGGTTTATAAAATGAACAAAATTGGTGCTAATGCTGATCTCCTGTAGCACTCCACTAATCACTTGCCTTTCCCAAGCCACTACCCACTCACAAATACCTCTGTCTTTGATGTCGCAGAAGATAATTTATCTATTCACATACCTCACCTACTATAACGTACCAAAATTACAGACCTTGCAGATTATTCTTTTGTGTTTTGTTCTATCAACAGATTTCCTAAATGCTAGGAGAACTATGTCTATGGACCCAATTTACCTTGTTACTGCATAGTAATGATTTGTTAAACAATCACATTTTTGTGGCTGTCTTTACCTGTAATATTCCAGGTGCTTCCAGTGGGTCCTGGTATAAAAATAAATGGAGTAGGGAAAAAAAATCTAAACATGATTAATCTGTGCACTAATTTACCATCAGAGCTCAGATAATATCATGTCTCAACATTTCACTTATAGGGTAAATTTAAAAAACAAACAGCCAACATCTCTTACATCTAGACAGAAATGTGTGGGCATATGAATCTATGCATACTCACTTTTGTTTAGAAATCCACACTCTGACTGAACAAATTCCTCGAATCATTATATACATTTGCCTTAGCAGACCTTGTATCAGACAATTAAGTCTTGTTGTTGCAAAACAACCTATTTAGTGAACCAAGATAAGGATAAAGGAGATGATCTGTAAAGATAATGGTGTTTTCCTCGCTTACGTAAGGCTTACTTTTCAGAAGCTCACAATCATCATGCTTATACATCTTTCCCCACACTTGAAGATCTCCAACAAAAGACAGACTATTTCTCCTTCATCTCAGTAGCTAAGCCTCCATCATTCTCCCAGACTTGAGTTCATTTTCTGTGAAGCCTTCATGGTGCTTCCCTTTGTGTTTAGCTACATACGGGTTTGAAGAAGGAGGAGCAGATGAAGTACCCCATCTGCTCCTACACCTTCCGTCTCTCCTGTAGTGGCAGTGTCTCAAGGAGACAGAAAGACATGCGGTTACTCTCTGTGGCCCGCCCAACTTACCCACAGCAGAAGAGGGCAAGAGACAGAGCACAGCTAGGAAGGATTCCCCAGCCGATTCTACTCACTGTAAAAGCCCATCAGGGATCAAAAAACACACGCATTCTGCACCACCTACCTTGCATTTATAGAATATTATTTTCCATGCCTGTGACCTGGCATAGGTCTTCAGGCAGTAACCAGACACGATTACTTATAGCAAGTATGCATAAGTGTATGCATATGTGTTCAGTAGTATCATAATTTGTATCTTTTACATCTTGGGTAACTATGAAAGTACACCTGCTCCTACAGCTCCCTCATTAACGCGAGCTGTAAAGCAGTCAGTGAGACTGTGACACACAGCCTCATGGCGTAACAACCGTGAATCATGGATAGAAGTAAAGATTTCAAACAATGAGTGAAGAATGTTGATGGAAAGCTGTGCTCCTCTGAGCTGCTGACATCCTTTAGATATAAAGCAAAATAAAGTTTGGAGAAAAATAAAAGTTCTGTTTTATATTTACTCTCTGCTCACAAAAATTCCTTCTTTCTTTCCTTGACTAGTCAGAGACATAAAAATTCTATTACAACAAAAGAATTTGTTCCAGACCCCATCAAATGTCAGTGGCGTTCTGATAGCTAAGTGCCAACACAAGATAAAGATTAATAATAGTGGCAGCAACCTCCTTTCCCGAGACTTCTATAAAGAAAAGGGACAGAGAATACCAATGTAGCCACATACACACTTCTCAGCTGCTACCTTCTCGTTTGTGTTGATTCCAATGTAAACCCTATCGTGAATTGCTTGAATTATTGTCAAAATTCCTGCGGATTATAATGACACGGTAATACCACTTCAACCTTTTTCCCTCAGGAAAGAAAGAAAGAAAGAAAAAAACTGCGTTACAATGCAAAAATATTGTTTTGTATTCCACACCAGCAACACACATTTCTACAAACTCAGTGACTATATGGACATTCCTCTCTCATGCATAAAAAGATCCTTAACAGGCTGTCTTTACTCACAGGGCCTTTCAACAGGTATTCCTGCTTATGTCTGGTAGTGATATGTACTGTAAACGTGTACACCATCTTATTTTATATTAAAACAGAGACAGATTGTTTCATATAGTTGAAATAACTGATAACAGAAGGCACAGCCATGCTAATTTATGTTGATCAGGATCTGTGCACATTTTCAAATCTCTGAAGAAAGGAAACTCTTACTTAAGCTGTTATGTCTAAAGCCATCACAAAGCCCAATGGGAGAGAGCTGCACAAGAAAAAATACACCATAAAAATACTTAAATTCTTGTCAACTTCAAAATTGAAGCGAAGTTACACTAATTTCTACACTGAGATTGAAAAGCACCCCTGCATTTAGATCATGAATTAATGGATAGATTAAGATGCAATGGAAGAACTGATTTCAAATAAGCCAGAAACTCTTAAGCCAACTATGAGTTTGGGATAGAAAAGTACAAACATTCCACTTTAATTCCACTTGATAACAGGAATCTTTCTTACATTCACAAGTTCCCCCCCTCCTCTCCATCCGCTTATACCCTAAGCATTACTAATAAATAATTAACACTGTCCCTGGGCACCAGACTCGTACCACCAAGGTGTACATGTGAGCGGTTCCTGCACTGTGCTGGTATTACTGGTGGTAATTTCAAGCTCCACGAGAAACAAGACAACAAATCAATGTTTATCAAACATGAAAAAAGCAAAAAGAAGCAGAGTTAGTGATCAGCCTTCAAAAGTATATTAGAGACGGAGAGAATCACTAATAGTTATTTGGCAACACCAGGAAGCACAGGAAAATGCCCCCATGAAGAGCAGTGGCTGCTGTAGTACCAGCGGCAGCACCTGCGTCCTCTCTGACCTCCTCTGTCTGCGCTGGTAGGGGATTTCTGGGGCTAATCCTGGCAAGGCAGCAGCAGAGGCAGCTTGAAACTTAGTTCTCCACAAGGCTGGAACAATTAGGACAACGATAATGGCCAGAACTGGGTTTTATCACTTTAAGAGTAAATTACCACAGGGATCAGAAGTTAATAGGCAATTCAGCAGCGGATGCGTTTTGCTGTGGTTGTAGACACCCTGAGCTAGGCTTGGGAGGCAGTGCTTCATTCTTTAGTGCAAAATCACCTGTTTAGATAGCTAAATACAGTAAAGCATACAGGCAGATATCAATACCAAACAAATATGGAAGCTTGGGCTTTAGCTAGGGTGAACATATTCTCATCACCATCCACTTGTGTCACTTCCACAAAATACCAGTAAAGTACACGGGTTTGTTTTTTGATTTTAAAAATACTTTTACAGTGCTTAAGATGACATTTACTTTTTAAGTGCAGGGCTAAAGAATTCCTATCCATGCATGACTAAAGATTAAAAATTGCTGAGGATTCTTCCTCTCAGAAAAAGATAGCTATTAGAAGCCAGATTTCCAAGTCAGTTATCAGGCCAAGTAAAACACTCATCTTGGCCTTAGTAAACGTGTTACGATAAAATCAAGAAGTCCTTCAGTACTTTTGAGTTTTCAAAACTATCAGGAAAAAATCTTATTTGCCTGGTTAAAAACCCAAACTAATGCCTGCATTTGTGAAGAAAATAGAATTGTCTTTTCCTTGCAGCATTTGATGGAGGCCATATGTATCACTGCTGCAGCATTGCCCTACCTTAGGAAACAAGGAGCAAAAGGGATTTTATTACATAGGTATTAAATTACAGTTTTAGTCTGTAATAATGAATGCAGAGATGCAGAACCTGTTACTCTTAAGGCATAAGCATCCTCTAGGGATTTTAAAAAGACATGAAGAATTCCTTGGCTTGCAGGGGTAAGCGCAGCCCTGGTCAGATGGGATGGCGTTGCATTGGGGGAGCACTATGCAAACGGGTCGCTGTGCTGACAACAAATGAGACAGCTTTCCTTTTCTTGGTGCCTCCCTGCTCTCTTATGTCCCCTGCTAGTAAATCCAGGGCTGACATGTTTAAAGTAACTCAGAGCAGAAGAACAAAAATCAGTAGTTTTTATGCTGCACAACACTTAAAGAAATCCCTAACCGACTTGGTATTTACAGGAGAGTGAATCGTTAAAACTTTCAGAATTACAAATAGAGCACCTTTCCATACGGTGCTACTTTTCAAGTAACTTTCCTGTAAATCCCAAACAACCCAAGACTGATGTGTTAGCAATGCCACTAACCCTGTCCGGCGGGTGCGCGTGCTCCTCACAGAACTGCCATCAAGGACAGATGGGACCGTTCAGGATCACATACTGCAGCAGTTCACAAAACCTATGATCAGGCCTCAGGGAGCTTCATTTCATGACCTCAGATTTCCCCTTTTCTGAGAAGATTGCTTCTCTTCTGGGGCACCTAGACAGAAATTTCCCTGTACATACGTACTGTACTCCTTCAGCCATTCTGAATATCCCTCCCCACAGTTTCAAGTTTGCTCTGCATAAGCTTTGCACCTACAGACTTCTAGCAACAATAGTACGAAAATCAAAATTTCAGCCTCACCAGTAACAAGCTCCCATTTGCTGTACGTGGAGTGACCTCCCAAGTTAGCTCCCAGATCCAAATAGAGAGGCCTTTCCTTTGTTAGGAAACCTCTTGGGTTTTGCTATTCCAACACATGAACATTAATTAGATGCATTGTGTCTGGACAATATTATATCTGTGATTATTTAGCTTTTGAAAATATGACACCTTTTCAAGAAGGGCAGACTAAAATATGACTATTTGCAATATTTCTGTGTATTAGCTAACATTTACCGTACAGCAGGACGTCAGCTTTGAACACCACTATCATATTACGATGTAATGAATGGGAGAATGCACACAACTCACTCCTGAGGTTATTTCACTGCCATCTGAAGCGCGTATGGAGAGACAGGGCCCGCTCTAATTACAATATTGTAGTTTTGACTGACAGACAATATGTCTACAATCAACTCATTTGAAAGCCATGTGTTGCAACAGTTCCTTGTCCGACTCCAAAGTGCACAGAATCAAGACAAATCAATGCCTTGTTACTATACACTAATTCCAAAGGAAAAAAAAATATAAATCCTGGAAAACACATGTCTACAAAGAACAGCAACATGGGCCAAGAGATACCCCATTTTTTTGGTATCTTTTCCTAATTGTTAAAATCTATTGACTTCTAAGGCATAGCCAGAATATTAAAGAGTAATGCTTAAAAACATATATTCCCCAAACAAAACTGCTCGCTCCAAACTTCCTGAACTTCATGTTTGTTATTCTAAAGCAAAGTACATTTGAATATTAAAATTTGAAAAATTCCATTTTTGAGATCGCAAGAAAAACAACTTTGGTATTATTACACATATTTCTAATGCACACAAATATATAGCTGACACTGAAACAATGTTTTTAGTCTGACCTCACACAGGCCTGCGTAAGTATAATTATTATGCAGCATAATATGACAGAGATATCTGTCATTAGTAGAATTTCTGGAATTTTGAACATACATTTCAATAGCCTAAGTGGACCTAGCTTGGCAATTTAGCTGACCCTGGAAAAGAGTGCCTTATGTTCATCTTGTGCAATCTGTCCACTAACAGATGTACACCATTAAGATGTAAAGTGAGGTGGAGGAGGAGGGGAACAGCAGGAGAAGAGTCAGGCCATTTAGCAGAAGAGCCACGAGTTTCAGTAGGCCAGCGTGAAGGAAGCACAGTAACGTACGGATCACTCCAAACAGGTTTCATGTAAACCTGTGATAAACAAATTACTATTTTTAAAGCATTGCATTTACTTTATGTTAAATGATATGTAAACATTAAAAAAAAAATGTATCTGCACTGTGTTTATGGTGAGAGCACAAGATGGGAAGGGACTGCAATGAAATTTAGGCATTACAGGGGGTACCGCTGCTGCCGAAGGGCAGCAAATGCAGCCAGTTTACAAAGATCCCTTGGTGCGGGGGGAGCAGCCTTCCTCAGCATCACAGACCTGGCTCGCCAGGAAGCATGAAGCCTACCAGTGGCAAAGTTCTCGGATTAACGGGTTGTGTAGGTGCCACGTTCAGATGTTGGAGTTACTTCGCCATAGCAACAGACACAACCTGACATATTATAAACTCATCTTCCTTATTGCTGCAATAAATACACTCAAAGAGTTTTACCGGATTTAAGCCCTGTGTTGCCTACTGGTTTCTGTGAAATTTTCTCACCTGTGCTTATTCAGTTACTACCAGAAATGTGCAAAAGCAGACAAGACTTGCGATTAATTATTTTTGAAAATGTTGAAAGTGCCACTTACCAGGATTGTCGCAACATAAAAATATTCATCATATCTGCCCACACCAAATGTTGATATAAATTATTAATTTAAGGCAAATGTGACAATTAAGCAGATTTATTAGCCTTAATACATCATACAATTACTAAGTGACTTCTTTTTAAAGCTCATCTTGCCTTCTCTCTGCAATTAACACTTCTTTTCTTTTAGGTCCTATATTTTATTTATCGATGCATATCATTTTGAGAATGAGTTATCCAAGTTAAATTTTGTAGCGACAGCACATAATTAGTGCACAAAGTACATACAGATACATTATTAGCATCACAATAGCAGTCTCAAGGAAAAAAGTCTCTTACAAACAGAGATTTCAGTAAATCATTAACAGACAAAAAAATGATTTCCATAACTGTTGCTAACACGCACCTTTATTTGTAGTCTCAGTATATGGACCAGTAATTAACTGAGGTTGGACTGCTCTCACCTGAAAGCTCTATCTTTTGCCTCATGGCTGATACCACAGATGGAAGAATAATGGCCATATTCATATTTTCCTGCCTACCGTGTGACGTCTGCCCTGCAAATAACCCAACAGTAGTTTTCAGGATTGTCTGGTATCAAAATTATATGACTTTCATGTTTTTAGAGATACAGGAGCTAGCAATGTATGTGAAATATGGCTAGGAAATTTTAAAATCTACTTTTTAAAATAAAGAGATATAAAACATGTCTCATTGGACAAAACCAGTGTTTACCAGAAACACTGCCTATTCACTACATATTCCTTTGGGTGTTCTTTATAGAAACATATATATATATGCACACTTTTTTTTTTTTTTTTTTTTTTTGCCTTGCACATTACTTATTGCTCTGGGAGCTTTGATATTGTTTTCAGCTGAGCAAAAGGAAATGTCAGAGATAATTTTGATAAATGTGAGCTATCTCATACTTTCTGTTAACAAGTGCTTTGTGTGTCTAATAACATGCACCTGTGAAGCTGATTTTTCTTCCTCTTGCGACCTCAAAGAACTGAGCAGAGACTGTGCAGTAAAAAGAGACTATACCTACTGCTAGGTCAGTAGCATTGATGAAAAGACTTAATCAATGCAGAGATAAAATAAGGCCTTCTGACCCCCATCCCACCCCACCTGCTGTCCCTCACTTCGGCAGTGTGCTTCTTCTCAGTAATTTTCTTTGCTTGTCGTGGTTTGCCAGGTAAGTACAAACCTGGGCCCACAGGTGTTGTGCTGTGAGGAACATGCCAAGGCACAGCACTCGAGTGAGCGCATCTTGATAGCAGCTGCTAGTGATAGGTGCAAAACATTTAAATCAATATAAGCCCTTTAAACTGTACTTTTACCAGTTTTCAAAAGGAACGTACTCTCTTCAGAATAACTAAACTACTATGATAACCAATGCTTCCTTCTTCCTAACAGACCCTTACTAGGAAGTGACAAATTCTACAGCATATAATAAGCACGTGTAATAACCTGTTTGATATTTTGTGTGCTATAGTAATTTTACACTTTATTATTCCTTATAGCTAAATGCCTATATTTGTCTAAGTATGTATTTGCAAATCCAGAAAAATTCACTGTGGTTCCAATCCTCTTCGGTTTTCATCAAACATTTTTTACCATCAACTCACTACATCATTTTTTCCCTATAAGCCATTGGTATTGTTTCCCCTTGGGTGAACTGTGGGGCTTTTAAAGTTTCCTGATACAGACTGTGAAAATTTCCTAGGTCTACCTTTTTGAAGATGATTAAGAAACCGCACGTTTTTTCTTGTTTTGCATATTTGGTTCTGGTTTGGTTCTGTTGTTTGGGGGTTAAAACATTAGAAAGGAATAACTATAACCTGATCTGGAGTCTAACAAAATGAGAATATAACAATTTATTTAAAAACTCATATTTTTATGCCTACCTTCATCACAAGTGAACAGCTTCAGAGTTTCTATTTTGAAAAGGTGTTTCTTTCTTTTCTTTCTTTTTTTTTTTTTTTTTTTAATACTGTAAAGGCTGCTGTGAATCTAGGGAAGGAGTAATGAGTTTCTTTCAACCATTTGACAAATAAAAAAAAAATTGACTGTACACTGGCTAATATGAATTAAAAAAGAAAATTATAGTCAATCTGGTTTCCTGTAAAAGATTTTCTGAACTAGATCAGTAGAATCCCAACTGACAAAATATTTTTGCTTTAGACGAGACAACTTTCTCAGCTTTAAAGGAGTTCTTTAGAAAAGTTAAACATATTTGATATACATGTTCTCCCATACAGATCCTAATGTTAAAATACTTCCCAGATAAAAGAAATATATTCTGTACTATATTAATTTGCACAGACATAATGTTAGTCTATCAACCTAGGCAAAGATTCAATGCATCTGTGAAGCCTGACTGAATAGAAATCTGCTTTTTAAACCAAGTGGCTTGAAGTCAAACTTTATTTTTATTCAATGTCTGCTTCTGGAATCCTCTAAGCAAGATTGTTTTATTTCAGGAATGCTCATTTAGTCAATTATTTAGATTGAAAAGCCGTACAATGGGATATAGTCTGTGGGGATTTGTTATGTACAGATGGGTCATTTATTTATGAAATTTTTGAGCTCTGTTCCTGTTACAATATTGATGTTCTTCCCCTTTGCTCCTTCTTCTGATTTAAGTAAAATGATAGATATTGAATTGAATTAATTTACAGATTAGCCATTATAATGAAGTCTTATTTAATCATTAAGACAAGTCAAAAGAGGGGGAACGCACAGAAATCTGGCTGATGGAGTTTCTGGAGAAATATAGCTATTCAGCAGTCAAGAACAAAACTTCACTAAAGTCTCTTCCACATGTTGGCTTAAGCATTGTCTTCCTAGGTTACTTTTTCTTATGAAGGAAATGTCAGTGTCATCTGCATCACTCACTCTCCATCTCCCCCAAGCAGGTGACGCACAGTTTATAGCCTACCCTTACAGATGCATTTGATTTAGGTGCTGTAGTAAAGTGGAAGTGTCAAGGTGATTCATCTGTCTGCCACCGCTGACAGCTGTGTTACACAAAGTGCCCGTGTGGAGCACATTGATTGGGCTACAGAAGTGGGTATTCCAATATCAAAGGGAAAGGCTTTCTTTGTCATTACAAACGCAGCACTGGCTTTTGACCAGTGTAACAGAATGGCCTGCATGAATAGTTTGCTGCATATTCTGGATATGTTTCCAGGATTCTCGCCCTGTGACAGGGACCAACAGCAAACTTGCTAGAAAAAGAAATTGTGTTGCCATGACTAAATTAAAAGAGGGGAAGAAAATGTACTAACTTCTTAAAGAAAAATAAGAACACTTGAGCATTATACCCTTGATTTGTCACGTGTTAAAACAACATCCACTATTAGCTAAAAATGTTATTTATTTTTGCTACAAATCCTGCAAAAAAGCTATTTTTCTTCCAGTGTATTCCTGAAGTTCCTCAGCATTGTCCCATACTTTTATGGAAAATTATCACCCATTATCTATTTTGTGAATTGTCACCATTACTTTTACCAGACGACTACTTTTACAAGGTTCTCATATTAGTAAAACATTTCCTAGATACTGCCATTTTGCAATCTAATTCCTGTCTTTTCATCCATTCGTGAGAAATGAACCTTGCTGGCCAAGTTGAATGATAGGTATGTATACATATATGTAGTCTGAGGTGTCATTTGTAGAAGAATGAATTAGGAGAGTTAATGGCAGCACCCTATGATGATACAGTATCAACTAAAGCTATTTATCCATCATAATTCCTATCTTTATGGATTAAAAATAGTTGTATATTCAAAAGTAATCCGCCATTCAGTGCATCAGTTGTTGATGTGTCAGTAATTTATCTAAAATAGGCCATATTTTAATCACAATATCCCCAAAATATTGCAAGTTCATTTAATAGTGTGCTGTGTTTCAGGAAAACATGTTCCATTTCACAAAAAAAAAAAAAAGTTACATTCAAACTCTTCTTGGTGCCCTTGCTATTCTGAAAAAGACAAGAGACTTTGAAATTCTGTTTCAGTCTTCTACCTGTAAAACCACACTTCCCTTACATAAGGTTATAACCAAAGAAGAAACATCAACCTCAAACTGTAGGACTTACTGTGAACCATGAAATCCTAATTACTGAGCTGTTTGCCAGGAGACAAAAGGCTGGCTGACAACGCAGTATACTAATGCAGTTTGATCAGTACAGTAATATACCAGGAGCCATCAAATGATTTCAGAATACTCCTTCGGTTTTTAACTGAGAATTTTTTAACTGAGAATCAGAAGCATTAAGATACTATCTAAAGTATCTATTTCTTTCTTGACAAATGAAACCTCCTAAAACTGATGCAAAATGAGGGACAAGTGGACTGATGAAAGGACAGACCTCGCAGGACACAAGCAGGAAAGTACATGGCATAGGAAATGTTTAAGAATCTGCATGACTTTGGGAGCCAGGTCAAAAGTTTCCTCTGAATACCACACGACCTCATGGCACATCACTATAGCAGGCACCTAACATAAGTCTACTGATGTAAAAGCATTAGAGTATCTTATTACATCTCCACCATACTTGAAGAGTAATGATTAGCAAGTTCAGACAGTCTTTCTCTTCATATTTACCAGTTGTTCTACAACTTCAATCCAAAATACACCATGATTTCTTTTACCATTAAAAAAAAAGTTTGTAAACAAAAAATGTAGATGATGACTGGAAAGAAATATTTCCTACTACTATATTATAACACTCTTTTGGTAGCAGCATGAAACCTTATAAATTGTGCGTTAGCTCTTTCAATGAACATTAGATTCCATTTAAGCAATTAGAATGCTTATATCATTAATCAGAATTTGCACCTTAATGCAAATAGCAATATATAATATGATGAAAAATTCTAATGCTAAGTTAGAAAAATAAGGCTGCCATTGCATTTCTAAAACAATGCTGATCAGGAACCTGGGCATGTGCCATGCTGTGGAAATTTGATGTTGGTGTAATCCTGCATCTGACACAGTCAGCTTCCAGCATGCCTGCATCTCCATCAGTTATCTCTTAAAGTGAGTTTACACAGAAGTGAAGCTATCAGGGACATCAGAGTCAGGTTTTGCTCTCCGGACACAACAAATGACTGTGGTACCAAGGTATCCACTTGCTAGGTACCAACTAGCAGGTAGGTACCTTTCACTAGTTGGCCCTGACCAACTGGTAGATTACACTGTACTATCATGCGCTAAGATCTCATGACTGGAGTGAGACAGAACTTGCCACGGTCAATTGAGGAACCCTAACAAGTTCATGGAGGAGAAATCCATTAAAGGTTATATATATAAAAAAAAAAAAGGCAAATGAAGTCTTGGAGTTGCAAAATGCTGACAGGTGGGAAAATATTCTGGAGAAGTATCAGTCTGGGCTTGCTCATCTCATTATAAACATTGGCCTAATCTTAAGAAATGTCCTCTCATAACATGTCGTTCACTTGCCAATAACAAACCTGTTCTGAAATGAGAAAATGTTAAGGGAAATTGGAAATTTTAGTGATAAACAATGATCATGAGAAAGTTACTCTTAACTAAGAGACTCACCATCTCTGAACACTAACTTCGAAGGCAGATAAAAGGTATTTGTCCACTATTGTTAGTATTTTCACTGTGACTATTAGCCATCTTGCTGGCACTCCTCCTTGCGGTGGTTAGTTTTTTTCTGAGTGAACCCGAGCTCTTACATTAAGCACCCCTTTGTTGTTCTGGTCTTCAGGGGAAAAGCCTGGTGTTAGACCTCCAAAGATAAAGTATTTCCACAACTGCTTACAAATTAGTAGAAAAAAAAATATATTTGTTCATATCCTCTTAAAAAATATTTTCCCTGTGCAAAACCGTTTAGCCCCAACGTTTCAGGAAAACAAGCATTTCTTAGCGAGAATCCTTCTGATTTGAATTCTTACATTCAAGGCATTCTTGGACTATATCCTTTGAAGAGGCTCAGTTTCTTAACTACTGCCTATCTTTTTTATATTAAATTGTATTTTACCTTTCATTTTTTAATTTTTATTATTTTTTTTAAATGCATGAATATTCACCTATTTTGTAAAACTGGCTGTTTTTCTCTGGATGTCTTTTCCTTTACTGTTGGAGTTGTAACAATTCGTACACATATTTTTTATTTTATTCAATTTCTTACGTCCCTATAGCTTGGTTAATAAACTGTGGTTCAGAAATGAGAAATTCTAGTTTTCTCTTTTTTTAATGCAAGAAATCAAATCCAACATCTGGTGTACAGAAATAGCATGCATGTATATCTTTCATATTTTCAGTAAGGAAAGCTATTCTGATAACCATCCTTCACATAGTATGGCTGTTCAAGGAATTTAGGTAACTAAAAATCACTAAGAGAGTGAAAATATTGTATTCGTAAAAAAAATAAAAAAAGTAACTGACTTCAGTTCAGAGTGATATATTTAGACTGAAAATATATTAAAATATTTCTGAAACACTTTTCTTTAACTTATAATCCAACAACATTTCCACTGTGCAATGTGCATTGCATTGAACTTTACTCAGAATCTTTTTACAAAGCACCTTTGATTCTAAGCCACAAATTGTCATTGAGACCAGGGAAAGAAATATAATTCGAAAAGACATTGTTAGAAGTGAAAAATTACATGACACTGTATTGATACAGTATTACTAAATTCACAATTTATTATGCATTTATTTAAAGTCTTAAGCATATTTAAATTTGGCCATAAAGTTTCAGCACAAATACACTGAAGTATTATTTCTCCATGATCAAAGTACATGAAGATAATGTTTCAGTAGGCTGATTATAAATGTTATGTATTAATTCTGTAATATTTTTATAGCGACAGCATTAGGCTTGTTTTATGGAAGATGCATTGCAACTTGGCATGTGAAATGGAGATTGCACAACACACACATACACACATGCATGAAAAGAAAATTAAACTGTGATGTCTTGTTCAAAAACACATTGCCACCCCAGATGTCTTACTACAAAATCCTCTGGCCAACAAAAATAATTTCAAATAAACCGCACACAGCTTATTTGCACAGAAATTAAAAACTGATCAGAATATTACTGAAAAATTCTACAAATGTTTTTCAAACTTCATTAGTCTAATACAGTTCAGTTCTTTAGTTTTGTTCCCCAATAGTTATATGCTTATCATAATACCGTATCATAAACCATACACAGTCACTTGGAATAAGTGTACTTCATCCTGTTCTCTAGTTTGTGGGTATTTTTATATTTACATTGTTGGAATGAGAAGCATGTCCCATATTCCTCATGAGGATCTAAGGGATGCTCATGCAGTTTTTTTTCACATTATCAACAGTAGTTAAAATGAGTAAATGATAGAGGAAATGCTTCGTCAAGCTATAGAAACATGAAAGAGGTAAAAAAAATTCTTTCATGTCTGTTTTGCACATTAAAATACCTTTGTCTGTTTCAAATTTAAAGGCAAGTAATAGCCAATATATGCATTAAGTTCTCTCAGATAGAAGGCAGTACTGACTATTGGAGACCATCCATATAGACTACTGGTACTTTTCTAAGCTGAGCACTTAGGGGCCTGAATCCCTTGGGTGACTCTGAAAATGTTACACATCATCACGTCAATGCCAAATCAAACTACTGCAAATGTATATTTCATACTGTTTGCACATATATTAGACCAATCCTTTTGAGGACAGAGATGTGTTTCCTTGGATCTCTGCACTTTGCTGCGTAAATCCTCAACATTCAGCAGCACCAAAAAACTGTTTCCTTTATTTCAAACTGATATCAGAGGGACAATTTTTGCTTTGATTAAAAAACAAAAAAGCTTTAGCCTTTAAACTTGAGACTGCATTAATTACAAAAGTAAAAATTCCACTGAAGCAAAAGGTATTCTGCTTGTATACAGACTGAGTTGTAGTCAATAGAATATTTTTTACAAATCTGGAAGAACTTTAATGAGATGATACTGGTTAAAGTAAGTGACATTTTTCTAGAATTAAAAAGTAGTAAATCTGAAATTTCAGCATAAAAGAATCCACATTAAATGTCATTGAGAGGAACTCTTTGTTCAGTAATAGTTCAGTTAACTGAATGTTATAACCAAGACAGATTTTGCTTTTTTCTTAAATTATGAGAATTAGCTTTGTAAAAACACAGCTTTACTTTGATATAAGGTGCCCTTCTGAAACAGGCAATTGTGATTTAAGACTACAGTGTTGTAACTTCAAAATGAAGCTCCAACATCAATTTTTTTTTTTTAAATAAATGAAACAACTAAATAGAGCATCTCAAATCATACTGCAGGGACATCTATACTCATCTCAAAGCATACTGCAGCATTATTCATAGGAAATATTAAACAAATATTCATTTTCAATGTTTAGTGTGCAAAAGTACATTTCATCCTAACTGGTTTTGCATCTGTGTAATAGCACAATTAATATGTTTTCCATGGATTACTTCATGGAAGATAACACTTTCAAGAAAAATTAAATATGGATATAACCTTCTGGCTCAAGATGTCCCTAAACTGCAGATTGCTAGAAGTGTCTCTGGGGAAAAAGGCAGGATGTCTGTGTGCTTGCTTTGCTCTTATTCAATATTTTCAGACGAGCTCTACAATCCGGTGCTATAGTGAAAGGCTGGTCTGAGAGCAAGGCAGTGGCTGTGGACACCAGTCACTTACCTTCTCACCAAGGTGACACTGGAACATTTCTGTGCAATAGTTTTGTTCTTGAGAAAGGGAAAGGACTGAGAATGGCCTTCAGTAAAGGGACACAGATGTTTGTGTTTATTGCACCACCTGAGCTAATTAAAATTCTTACCTTTTAAAAAAAGAAAAAAAGCTTCCCATGGGAATGAAAAGTGGCTTTAAAAAATTACAGATGGGATAATGAAAAAAGATTATTTTCAAAGCAAATTATTTGGTTTAGCATTTTTGAGGAAAACAAAATATTGTTACCCTGCTGTCCAATATTTAAGGTTTCTTTGTTTGGATTAGGACATAAGGAAATCGGTTCATTAGACAAGCTTATCAACTTTGTCTGAAGTTACATGCTAGCTTTGTAGCACCTTACATTGAGCAAGTTTTTTTTGCTTAGCATTTAAGAGAGAAAAAAATGAAGAAAGTATCCTATCCATCTTGAACACTTATGGGTGATAAGCTTTGTCAGATTAACATTTCCATGATAGTACATGGTATTACTTTTGTACTAAAAAAAAGATGAAAATCTTATTAAGTATTTCACAGGTTTTACTGAGCTTTGCATTATGCAGAGGGATTTCTAAGTGGGACCTACAAGAAGATACTAGTCTCCCTTAAGAGATTTATACATACACATATTCATATTTTGGTTGGAGGTGAACCCACCCCACATTATTTATTAATTTATTTTATTTTCAAGGACTAAATTGTTTTCGTAGTGAAATAGTTAATGACTATAAATTGGAAAAAAAAAAAAAACACCCCCAAAACACTTATTTCAGTGAACTGCTATTTAAACAATATTGTCAGACAAAAGCAGAAAAAAAAAGCTTTAATCTGAATTAGTTTTAGACTCAAATACTTTTGTTGAGATAAAAGATATCTCTTCGCAGATACGTTTCTGTGTTTTCCTAACAACTAACAAATATTTTCTAAAGGTCTGAGAATTTTCCATACCATCTTGATACAATTGAATAGAAGACCCATTTAGTCTAATGAGCATTAAGATTAAATCATTTACTAACAGATCAAAGGAGATTTTAATTATGTAAACGAGTTGTTCAGAAACACAAAATGTTCCATTAAGCTTCACAATTAATACATACAATATTTATGAGTTCAGACTTTTTTCCTTGTTAAAAATTGATTGTTACATCAAAAAAAGTTTCCCTAGATGCACTGATTGAAGGAAAAATATTTTAAGTCATAAAAGTAGCAGGCATGCAAAAGATTTTACGGCCTTTTGCTTTTCTTTCTCCTCTTCTTTTTTTTCCCTTTCTTTTTTTGTTGTTGTTGCTCTGAGCGTCTTGTCACCAGATGTTCATTATGTGTACAAAAATATTGAGTTCATATAAGTAAGTACTCACAGCATGGTCGTACCATACAGAATGCATGTCACTGGGATCTCTAAATGGAAATAGTGCAAAATAAAGCACTTCTAAAAAAATAATCTTAAAAGTTTCACTGCTTTCTATTTACTAGAATATAAAACAATGGAATAAATAACATGGTGCAAACTTGAAACTGAGCTTTGGTTCACTGCTGTGTATCCCTATTATTATTTTTTTTTTTTTTCAAACAATGCCTTTTTTTTTTTTAATGGAACAACCTTAAATGTAACAAAGCATAAAGCAACTACTCCAAACAAGGGTGTCATGCTGTTCCCATATTCAGACAGACATTACCTTTGAGTGGCACAAGAAAACCCTGACATGATATATCATTAAATCACTATATTATTTTTAACAGGCAAGATTAAAATAAATGCAAAGGAAAAAAATGATGGAAAGAATGCTGATAAAATATGCAAGTAGGATTAGTTATAGAGTAATTTATTTCTACTAGAAGTTCTACTTAGGAAAGCAAATCAACAGAATGGAAGTCTGCTGACACTAAATAATCCTGAAAAGCAGAGAACAGTTGTAGGAAAACTGATTACTACTTGAGAGGGAATAAAAATACATTCAAATTCTCAAGGCCTGCAGTATGCATTAGCAAAACTTTCTACAAGATTATTTTCTACAATTAAAAGAACCTAGAAAGTACATTAAAAAAAAAAAAAGATAATGGATCTAGTAGATACACTGGGGAAAAATTCCACCCTCAGTTACACAGTGTGCTCCAATAGAGTACGATAGATTACTGCAGTTTATGAAGATGCATCTGAGAACACAGACTGCTTTTAATGTTCATCAGAGTTAGCAGCTCGGTTATTAAGGCTACTCAGAGGCACTGACAAATGTGTAAATTTGTCCTGAATAGTAAATTGCTGATGCCTCTATGTTAGATTTACAAGGAAAAAAATATTTAAATATTTTCCGAAATCTGTACCATTGTGTCAGTGAAAAATTCCAACACCTTCAATATTCTGTCTTAGCAGAGCAGCTGAAGCTTTTTTTTTTTTTTTTCCTCCATATATTAGGAACTCAGCATACTTTAGGTCTTTCACTCAATATCATGATCTTATGATTGATCTTATTTATTTTTGGTTTGTGTGCAACTTGAAGTTGATGCCAGAGTTCTTCTAATTATAACACAGTCAACATAATGACAGAAATCTTATGTCCTGGAACTCCATAAATAATTCAATGGAACTCAATAGTTTATATTCATTGCGATCCTAATATATCTGCAAACTTATGGTCATTTTTCAGGTATTTTCTATGATTTTACCTTTCTATTGAATTACAATTCTACCCCAAAACAGAGTAATTTGCAATGCTCCTATTGCTTTTGGATACAGATGGCTAGTGATAAAAAGTTGAATTCACTATCAATCTATTCACTGTCTATCAAAATAAGTGTGAACGTAAATTATCCCAATCACTTTCATGCATGGCATATGAGAAATGATAAATTTGAGTGTCTATTTTTCCTTTTGGTAGAAGAAAGGAACAACTGATAATACTTTCAGTAATTTCTCGTTACTTATTTTTCCATCCACAGTACTGTCATTTTTCAGTAAGCTCTCCTGTTCTCCAGTCTACACAGAAACAAACAAACTGTCACAACAGACAAAGCAGTAACTCTGCAGCACATTCTCCCTTTCCTCATAAAAGCAACGTAAACCCTTTGGGTGGAGGTAATGGGGGAAATGCATGTTGTAGGGTGTTTATCACATAGAGCAAATTATCACTTGTGGATTCGTATCTCCTGTATACAGGTTCTTTTCAGGAGAAAGGAAAGTGCGCTGAAGCAGAAAGGATCTGTGCCATTAAGGCAGGTGATGCTATGGGCTGGGGTCGATCCAGCTGGTGAAGATTTTCTGAGTGTACTTCAGCCGACAGTATCCAAGACACGATCCCTTTCTGCACGCTTTGTGAAACTAGGCACACGTTCATTATTCCATCGGTTTCATTTTGGTGGGCAGCATGTTACTCACAGACAAAATATGCATCTCCATCTATCTTTTGCCATATGCTCAACAATTATAAACACATTGAGTCTGGTTAAGTCAACGTAGTTAAGCATATAAGCTAGGTGGAAAAGGGTAGAAAAGGGGGAGGTTTTGAATCACTTTGGAAACATTTAAGAGATCCGAATTTCCTGCGTGTCTGGCAGACGTGAGAAAGCAGAAATGGGAAGGTTAGGTAGACGAGACTCTAACAGGCCTTTCAATTGCCTTAGGGCTGCCTAATGTACCAGAGAGACAGGACAAAATATGCCATCAGTGCTGCCTCATGGACTAGGTACGTCACCTTTGAAGTGCTGATGTTCAAAAACATGCCTTACACAGTGTTTTTCCAGTTCACAAAGAATTAAGAGGAAGCAGCTTGCAAAGTTCTTGTGAGTTTTTTTTTTTTTCGTATATATTTATAAAAGGTAGAAACAGTCTTTCTTTCAAAAGTATCACTTCATGTTTTTTGGGGACAGGTACGTCATTTTTAGAGGTATATATTATCATCTAGCAACATCCACTGTAAATGTTAATGCAAAAAAGAGCACTGATTATATACACGTCGTGGTTATTTCTACAAAGTTATGTCTTTCTCAACCCAAAAAATCACCTGAGGACTTAAATGAAGCCAAATGCCTCTTTCAGAACTTATGAATAGCATTATTCAGAAATACGGAGAGCCTCAGGAAGAGATACCACCTGATAGCAAAAGGTGTAATGGTCTTTTCTTTCAATTCAAATACCTTCTCACGTTTCTGCAGGATGCTGCAGTAGCATGCCGGCTGTATGCAGGGTACTGCTGGCCTAGGAACACCGCCAGTCTCTTCGCATCCCACATTTGGTATATGGGGACTAAAACAATGGTACACTTCCTGGTACAGAAGCAAGTGTCTCTTTCAAGCACTCACAAAACCTGCCGACAGCCCCAAACTGAAACAAAGACTATCACAGCCATCTTTCTGACAGGCCCAAAATTAATTTCCTATTTTTAATATCTATCATTTACATATTCCAGTTAAGTGTCAGAAGAAGGAAGAGATCAGAGCAAGAAATACGATGATTGTGCCTCTCTCTTGCTGCCACTGCAAGATTATTTTCTGCAATACATTGTTTAGAGCTTTTCTGTCCACTCCTAAATGACTCCAAAAAAGGGCATCCTTCACTTTTATTGCAAAATGACTCCATAGTTCAGCAGCTGACAACCACAAAAAAAAAAAGGTTTAATTTTTTCAAAAATTTAAGCCCATTAGTCCAGAAGAAATTTTGTGCCATCTCAGATGCTTGCTCTTTTTCTTTGTGAACATACTCTCCTTATATTATTAGCATATGTTATGTTATACAAACCATGTATTTGTTTTTAGTGCACTTCGTAATGAAACTGTGTTTTCTTCTTGGGGGAGCAAATACAATTAAGGGGATACGGAATTTAATAATATATAAAATATAAAAAACAATGAACATATTCTTTAATTCAAGGTCCTTCTGTAACAAAGATACTATTAAAAATTAAAATATATCAAAAGAGAAAGCATACTGAGTCTCCATCTGAGGCAAATTTAAGCGTCCAGGCCTATCAATAACCCACGGACAGCAGCTCAAACATGAAAGAAAACCTTTTTTATGCACTGAAAGCCACCTTATATAGGGGGAAATAAAAGGAACATAGCTAGAGAGACAGGAAGAGGTAAGGCTACTGTGAGGTTTTCAAAAATTACAACTGTTCAAACAAATAGGAACTGAAAGGGAACTCCTTTGAAACCTGCCAGATCACTGAATGAAAGAAGTCTTCATCCAGTTCCTATGCTGTTACTTTCAGCGGGATTAACAGACGGAGTAATGAGAATGTTTTTATGTCATTTGCTGCTCCCTAGTGGAGATAAAACATAATTTCAGAGTTAAAATAAAATTTAAAAAAAAAAAAAATCAATTGCTGGTAAATGTTGGGCTGTCTCTGTAAGTAAGGAAAACTGAGTTACTGAGGGGAAAACTTTCATTACAGCTTTATACACTGAAGAACAAAACTGAAAATCTAAGTATGGGAACATATATTTACTTATAACTATTTGGGTATTTAACTTTGCAACAGCTGACTGTTATATTAACTTATAACAGTTTAGAGTATTTAGACATTTAAAGTCATGATTTCACACGGAAAATCACCTTTCTACTTCACAGATCAAAACTTATGTTGCAAATTTACAGGTAGCATTATTTGCCTTTGCAACAGCAAAGAGCAGTGCTTAATAAACTGATGTCAGGTGACAATAACGTAATACCCCAGTTATTTCTATTGCAAACTAACTCACATGTATTTGTGAAAATGTACTTTTTGACCCCTTTCTGTAATTGTGTGGTTTGTTATCTGATTCCACGATGCCTTATTTGCTTTGGATAACTCAGGAATTACATTGGAACTAAATAAACAGAGTGGCACAGATTGTTTTGCATGCAACCAGATGAAGTAAGAGCTGTATCCAGCTATCTGTTGATGCCCTTTTGCCAATTTATTAAGTCCCCCAGTTTTTTTTTGTTTTTGTTTTTGTTTTAAACCAAAAACTTCAAACCAGCAGGATCACAGACCAAATGCAATTGCTTCGTTTTGCACTTTTAGATAGCTCTGCTGTAGGATAATTAGAATTTCAAATAAATATTTTTAAACCTGTGACAGTCAGTCACCATGGAGGAAACTGCAACAATCTGGATATAACGGAGATTCAAAGAGCTGAGAGACTGCTTGTACTGTCTATTCAATTTTAAAACTGTCCGTCTGAAAACCTGAAGTATGAAGAAAAATTTTAAAATATGTTAATACATTTTCTTCTATTCAGGGAAAAAACACACAAAGAACTCAACACTGTGATGGGGCAGAGAGAAAGCTTACTTCATAGGCAAATGACAAAAAAGCTGGGAGGTGCCTGGAAGTATACAGAAAGAGAAGTTTGGCATTTCAAATCCTGAAAAACTGTAAAGATTAACTGAGCGCTCTGCCCCCACCCCAACCCATGTAATTCAGTAAGATCTTACACCTAAGATTTGATGCCTAAATAGAAATAGTTCAGAAGACAAATACCAATCTGGGAACAAACTGATGGAACACCTGAAAGGAACATCCACAGGCAACAGATCACAAGCTGTGCATCAAAGTGCCACTCTTCCAAAAAAAAAAACCACAATTGCTGCATCTCTTCCTGTGGTGTATAAACAACAGCATGTCCTCACAACACATGAATTCTTCTTCTCTATTAGTACGGAAAAGACTTGAGCTGAAATACCACGTCCAGTTTAAGCACAAAGGAGAGCAAAGAGAATCCTCATACAATTTAGGCATTGGAGTCACAAAAAAGGGTGGGAAAAGGATCAGGATAATTTATGCAGATGTCAGCTTCGTGACTGCTTTCTTGCTCTTTTCCTCCAGACCACAAAATTTCATTCAATCATTTGTTTACAGACTATTTTCCCTGCTGTTCTGTGAAGGTAACTTGAACTCTATAGCTGTGTAGGACACAGGACAGCACAACATGCATTCCCTGTGATTTGTGGTTGATCCAGAGAGAGCAAAAAGATGTTTCATAGACTTGAGAGGTTTGCTTCGAATGTTCCACATACTTGGTAACATTCGCAGGTCTGGTTTGGAACATGTGTGCCCTGTGGAGGCCTCTCTGGATCCCTTTTTTGAAGCATACAGGTAATCTTGTTAGCTAATATCATTTTTTCCCCCTTAAGCAGAAAAAGTCTTTCAGTGACTCTGTGCATTAAAATTATTTTGAAACACTTAGAATTCCAATGGCTAGTCCATCCTATACATCAGACCACTGCAGAGTCAAACATCACTTTCTTGAATATAAATGAAAAGTTCATAATGAAATCAGTGAGAGTGATGCTTGCGTATCAAAAATGAGAATTTGGCTTCTGGTATACTGCTTCAGTTGATGAAATACACTTTAAAATCTAGACATTTAATAACCCTAAAAGCCTGCAGTACAAAATGAAAAATCACGTTGCAAATAGAAGAAACTTTTTTGCTTAACCTGCACAACTTTGTAAATGTGAATATTCCTGTACTAGGGTAGAGGCTTTCTGTTTGTTTGTTATTGTTCCTTCCATGAAATTGATTCCCTAATTTCCCTGAGTGCAGAGATGGACTTGTTTGCTTTCTCTAATCACTAAGAAAAAAAAAAACAACAATAAATTATATACAACCGGAATGCGCTTACAATCTCTTCATGCAATTGGTACAGCATATGTTCGTTTCCAGCTAATTCTTCCATTAAAATCACATCAGCGTTGCCAAGTCACCTTATTCTCATATCATATCTTTCATATAGGTTTTCCTTTTGGCAGGGAAACCATGATGTCTCATTGTAGAATGGCAGCTTTGAATGCCTCTTGAACTGTGAGAAACCTTCTAGACTGTCACCACACACACTTACTTGCTATAGAGTTACACTTCGAGGGATGACTCTCAAGCATATTAAAACTGCCCTGTCTTAAATGGTATTTAGACCACTTGATTTTCTGATGTCTTCTAAGTTAAATGACCGAAAATTCACAAGGAAAAACTAACTTGAAAATTTTGGAACTGACTCTCAAGACTGCTCAGGCATTTATCTTAAGAGTATGGCACTTAAATAGGTGGTTGGCAGTGGAACTGCTAGAAGAGGGGGGGATTAGTCCTTTTCTAGTCCTACTCACAGTTTTCTCTAATGTATTCACTATTTCCATTCTTCAAAGCTAATTTTAAAGTGTGCTGTACTGATCAAAAAAGTCATTAAGAATATCTGATAGGCAACAGTCAGTGTGAACTGTAAAATTCAGTCAAGAATTCCTCCACATGCTTTCTTTCAGTAAGGGCCAAGGGAATGGCCAAGAATTAGCCTATTTTGTATTCTCCATTATTTTGCCCATATATTACTCACAAAAAGTAAGAAATATTTATTAAATATTTCTTTCTTGGACTCTTCAGCACTTTTTAGCAATTTTGCCCTGTACAGTCACAACAAATTCAATACCTTATTTAATAATACATCCATTTTATTTATTGCCTTATAGTTTGTTTTTCCTTGGCATTTTTAGTAATTACTATATGCTGGGCGGAGGAAGTGCACAAGCAACAAGCCAGGCTTACTGTGAACACAGGTAAGTAAAACTTATTCAAGAATTCAATTAAATAAAGCAAATCTGGGAAAAAATTAAGTTAGTCATGAAAAACAGAGAAGAAATTAAGAAACAAAACAAACAAAAAACTATACAGGAGGAAGAACATAGCTGTGCAAAACTTCATTAAAAAAAAATTACATTTGTCAGTATTAAAACTTTCTAAATATTTTCCACATACAATTTTGATTTGAAAGATCAACAGTTAGCTGACAGAGAATGTTGCAGTCCTTCCCTTCCTGGAAGCAACCTACTAAATAAATGACACAAGCAGATGATTTTGATGACCTATGCCACATTTCAGCCTCCCAAAACCATGCCTGTATGCAATGAAGTTCTATTGACAACATTTATATTACCTCTAATATTACCTACTGCTGTTATATTATCTGAGTTATTATTAATTACGAATTTGTTATATATATATATGTATTTACAAACAAATGAAAAAGCAGCAACACTGTTTTCACACCTCACTGTCAGACTTGCAATATCATGCCTTCCTCCTTTTCCCTAAAACAGTTATCATTCTTAGAAGTGACAGGCATTTTTCTGTTCGAGTCCACATAATAACAAAGTATATAATATTTTGTGACCACCGATGAAATATCAATATTAAGCACAGAATTGTGTCAGTGGACCAAACAGTCCATCCTGGCTGGTAGAACTACCTGATGCCAGTCTGTAGTATTTCCTCTAATAGTGTTACCTATACTCCATTCAAAGCCAAGATAAAAATAAAGCAGACTGTTCCTTTTCTGCTCTCATCCCCTTCCTGGAGGGCAGAAAGGGTGACTTCCACATGATTTCTGTGTATCAAGGTACTTCATGTAGAATTGCATGTTCCCTGTATTTCAAAGCTATTGCTTCCTGAATCAGTAGGTGATTTCTTAGTATTCAAAAAGATACAAATGCATCTCAAGGATAAAGATCACTTTATGGGAAGGACACAAAACAACAAAAGATCTATGTGGTATTCATACAGAAGGAAACTTAACTGTTAAGTGCTATCATTAACTCTTCATGTATTTTTGCAAAGCTAAGTGTTTAAAAAAAAAAAAAAAGCTATCTTGAAAACCAGAAAACTATGTAACTCTTTTTGGAAATGAAGTGTACAGAAGCTGAACAATCTTTGCTGCTTGAACTACGAGTTGACAATAATAAAGGGCTGACTTCTCCTCCATTTTTGATCTAGCCACTAGACAGAACAAAGAGATGCACACAGTTATTGTGGGCTGCAGTCTGCACAAACCACAGATTCAGAACTGTCAGTTGGTGTCGTGTTTTTCTGCAATGATATTTTCTATAGCACGTATTATTTATATCTTACATACAAACAAACACTTTCTTTAATTGCTTTGTCCTTGCTTGAATAGTTTGTTTTTAAGCCCAATGCGTTAATGAAAAATGGAGGTTAAATTCTGAGTTTTGAACATAAATGTTTTCCTTTCAATTCAGGATCTTATGAAATTAAGAATCAGTAGATATGCATTTACAATATATACACTAATGTTAGTGTTATTTGCACCACAACATAATGGAAAATTTAAGATCAGCCTATACTGCCTCCTTACATAGGAGGCCATGGAAGTAGATATGCAGAAACATGCAGGTGAAAGGTATTTTTTATTGATTTATTTCTACAGTTTTACTAGTTGTTTCATTGGTGTATTAATTTTAATTTAAAAATATATATTTGTAGAGTGGTATAATTGAGTAGAATATGGTGGATTTTGTACTTTTACCAGTGATTTATCTCATGTGTAGTCATCAAAAGAATAGAAATGAACATTTCACAACAGAAAACTCATATTAGTTAAAGCTTAGTGGCATAACAAGCAATTCCCATTAGCAAATAAAACTGAGGAGCTGCTATATCTATAGTGAATATACCTTAAAAGGAATTATAAGCAACTGAGAATTGACAAGATTGCTCTAATGGAATGATAACAGCTATCGGGGGTAATAACCAACCAGAAAATAAGCAACTGAACTAATAGATCAATTAAACCTATAAGGAAATGTGTGGCCTCTGTCACAGTGATGTTGCAAGAGAGAGACTCTACAGAGAATCTTCCACAGTCAGGGGAAGAGCTACGTTTTTAAAAACACATGACTCTGAAATGCAAAGATAAAAAAATTGAGAAAGCAAGTATTTAACTATTTAAAGAGAAGTAGGAGTATTTTGTAGGAAGTATAAATTTCACTTTTGACCTACAGGGATTCAAAAGTCATGTTTATGGAAAAAAAGTTGTGTTGTTTTTTTTTTCCCTCCTAACAAGTATTAAATATTCTATTAAAAAAAAAAAAAAGATATGTTTGGACTAATGGGAACATTTGGTATCCTTAGTACCTTCACTAAAGAAGCCTACACCTACATGCCAACACTTGGTGTTAAGTAGCTGAACCAAACAGATCTACCAGTGTTTTATTTATTTTGTGTATTGCAAGCATATAGGCTGCAGTTTATCACAATGACGGCTAAATCTATCATCCTCTACCTGGAGCTATAATAGGAGTGCTCTCAAATCAACAAGTCTTTCCTTCAGAGTAACTGAACTGTAAATTGTCCTTGACCAGTCAGACAAACAAAAACAACCTTCCCTGTTAATCTGCTGAAGACAAACAGTTCACTGTCTTTCATCCTCAGAAGAAGGATGTCAGTGGCAATGGTGTTTTATATGTCACATCCTTCACACAATGCTATTCTGTTTTCTGGTTCAAAAGCTTAGTGAGATATTAAGAAATACAGGCATTTCGACCTCTAGAAAAGTAAATAGTCATTTTGTTTCTAGGAACATGGATTTTTTTTTTTTAATGAAAATGAGGTTTCCCATATATTTAGACTATATTACCAAAATATATATATATTTTTCCTAGTAGGTTGAGAGAACTTACAATAACATGGGCATGCCAATGCAATCTTGTATCATACACAGGGATATTTTTGTTCCTGTATAGGATCAGGAAACTAATTTCACAATATACAGTTACAGAATTATCTGGGATGACACATACACATCACTGTTGTAACTTTACAGATCAGATATATTTCTAATGAAATTACTGGAAAACATTTTTATTTAGGCTATTTCATGTGTTCCATGCAGCAACAGAGAACAGATATTTTATATCTCCTCATCACTTTCTGTAACTGATTTTGTAAGGTATTTTACCAAAAAGCATTCCTGAAAGGCTCCATTAAAGAAATGCTGACACATTATGTTACAGTATGTTACAGTATCTTGGGTTCTATCAGTCACATTTCATTACTTTTACATAACATGGCTCTATTGATGCAACCTGATGTGACATGTCACACTGCAGTGTCAGCGACAAACTTTGACTAAAAAGTTTTTGTCCTCAAAACCACTATCTTTAGATGAAACACGTAAGAAATTACTAGACATATCCCTTAAAATTAAATTATTTATTTGTGGCAATAAACATGACTTTACCACCACGCATGTATGCTCGTACTGAAAATTTCCTGCTGTATTAGTGCATACTATGTGCAGTCAAAATTGGCAGTAGTTAGAGTATTTTACAACTGGCACACATCTTTATTCAGAACATCCAGAGGTTCCTGGGTCAACAGCTTCCTATTTATTCAAATTTATATTGACTAGCTTCAGAAGGCAAAGCTGACAAAATGATTAATTAGACTTTATAACTCATTGACAGCCTGCAGTTTAATAGAATTAGTAGAGCTTAAGTTCATCTTTAAATACCATGACGGTTTTAATTTTAAAAATGTCAAAATACATTTTTCAGTCAGTGCAAAATACAAGATGACTTACTCAAAAATTACAGAAAACCAAAAAAGACTAAATAGGCACCATGTTTAATATAGGATTTTTATGATGATTAAGAGAAGTGATTCACTTTTTAATTCACATTATGAAGCAGTATGCCTTGTACAGACAGTAAGTCGACTCTGAATACGAAGGCATTTGTTTACAGTGTGAGCATGTATGCATTTTTGTGATCCTTTAAAATTATTTAAACTTGACAATTTCACCAAAACACTGATGAAATCTAAATGGTGAGGGAGAAATTAATTAAATTAGTTGTAATGGTAGCATTTTGGTCCAATAAAACCAATCCATGTGATTTTACTAGCACAATCAGATCCCTTCAGTACTGAGTGCACTTCTATAGTAGCTGTACTAGCCTCTTCCCACATACCGTCAGGTAAGCATGCAACTCATTCATTTTTATCATCTCAATTGGTACAAACTGTTCGGTGTAACTCAAACGGTAGCTAAATGTTCAGCTGGGGACACACTTGTTCATTCTTTCTGTGAGCCATTCTAACATCACACCAGCCTTTATTCCTCTTTAGGGAAATCTCTCTCTTTTACATCCTGACCTTTTCATATTCTTTCAAGAGCGAACATTTCGAGGTATAAGGCTGTAGAATTGGTGCAAACGTGAAAACTTCTCACAGATACTCTGGTCCTTACTTCTGGGCACTTTCTGAAGAGCTACAAAGATATCGCAAAAGTGACCTACAGACTTTTATATAACTTCATAGGTCCAAATATAGTAGATCATTCGACCTTCATGCTAAACCTAAGTGTTGAATTTATTATTAATTGGTTTTCATTCTCTATTTCCTCTTCTGTTTATTTTTGGGTTGTGAACACAGCTTGGCTAAAGAACAGGCATATATGCATCATGGTCATCAATTGTTTCTAGTTCATGTGCTTTCTCAGAGCATGTGTGATCATGCTGGCATGTATGACAAACTTGCAAGTAGAGGATTTCATAGAAAAATATAACTATGAATTTAATATCAACCTCAGCATAAATTTTAAGCATATAACAGTACTAATCCACAGTACTGTTTTCAGAGACATCCTGGTTTACTATACACACATACAGGATTAAGAAAAAAAATTACAGCACATGCAGATCATTTAGGTTGACATTACATATTGAAGCCCACTTAATACTTGAAGTAATGATGTCTTAAAAGGGAGATCCTGCTAGATAAATAACACAGTAAGTCTTATTTGGGCTGCATATCTATGTTAAAACTTCCTAGAATGCATGAACAATAACTCATTTTTTTTTTCAAATTATTTTGCAAATTGCAAATTATTATTATTTTTTTATTTTGTAAAGAGCTAAGAAAATGCTGTGACAGAAGACCAAACGCAATTGAAGCCACTGTCATTCAAAATGGAGAATAGAAGAATATGTTTTAGGGGATGAGTGAGTTGCATGAACAGGTATCATCCCTCTTCTCAAATCTGAATTGATAGCACATTCAATCCATGGAATTTAAAATCATCTGGGCTTTTAATACACCTGCTACAGAGAGGAAGATGCACCCAGATGTAATAAGATAGCAGTGATGTAGCCTTCCCAGTTGGGAATACTCAAAGTTTGTTACATAAATATGAATGACATGCTAGCCTTCTGTGCTGTTTGTTGTAACAAATAAGCAGAAGAAAGAGATCTGAAAATTTAAATTGATTCAGTAACGCTTGCAAACTGAATGGTCAGGGAAAGGACTGCTCTAGAGAAATGTTTTCCCTTGTCCAGAAATAAGCTGAGTAAGTATGTGATTTATTTTGTGAGAATTGATGAGCCAAGTTTCTTTCCTTTTAATTTTCTCTGCTTTCTTATATTTAGTAATTCTTAGTAGGAGTGCATTTTGAGTATAATTGCAGTTAGATTTATTCCACCCAAAAGGGAAACCATAATTGCCTAAGGTAGCACTGAAAAAAACAAATATGTCTTCCCCTAATTTTGAGCTGGTGAAGAAGGGAAGTTCAGTTTCAACGGGATGCATTGGACAGCACAGAAAAAATGCCTGAGCAATGCTGTAACTGCCAGAGGGACTTAACACCATGATGGCAGAAGCCCCCATCAGATACCAAAAGCAAACTGTACATAAAGATCTCCAGACTCCAAGAGGAAAAGGAGAGGATTAAGATGCCCACACTCTGCTTTTATTCATGTGATTAACAGACATTAGCGAAGTCAGGTTATGTCATCCAGCTCCAGAGATACAATGAGAGGAGGAGGTGGCAAACAGCAAGAACAGTCAGTTCATTCTAATGTGACAAAGTATGGCAAGACCACAGGAGAAAAGAGTGAGAAGAAGGATAAATAAAAAAGGATACTGGAGTTACTGTTAGACCATGACATTGAAAAGCCCCTATAACTACCTGAGAAGTACTAAAGAGATTGCTTTGTTCACAGAATTACAAAGTCTTGATGTATTTATACAAGCAGTGCAGCTGCTGCTCTTTACAATTCATTGAAGTCTACCTTCAATGACTGGGCATGTAGCTTAGGCACCCAGGCATAATGCATTAATACACCTGGCTAGATCACTAGTCATCAAAAATTTGACTTTTTTTTTTTCATTCTCTCTGGAAACTACTTAGAACAGAGAAACACTATTGAGCCAACACATTGTTTTTTTCATATGCTTATTCTAGACACTTTAAAATAAATTCATGGCTATTTATTTTTGATCCACATTTACAAGTTCTCAAATGGTTTAACAAAACATCTACAGAACACAGAAGGTGCTGAAGTTCTAGTTAGGCTTACTGATGTACAAAAATCAAAATCAAAGAGAAGCACTTTTAGCACCTGTCTCAATTACGTTTATCTGAAAATAGAGAATACCGCAATTTGTTTTTCTTTTTAATTTTTTGTTTAAAAATTTCAGGCAAAAGGAGAAAGTCCTTAAGACTACATGTACCATATATTTCCTTTTAGTCTTTTTTCTTTATTTTTAAATCGTGTGGTTTCTGCCTGACTTGATACCAAATTAAGTGTAAAAAAATTCAGTTTTTCATAGGAAGCTGATACTTCCCAAAATCTGCCTCTTAGTACAAATGACATTCTTGTCAGTTTTTGCAACAGTGAACAATGTCCAAGAAGACGTTCACAACACTCCAAGGCATACAACACAGTCTCTTTTTTTTTTTAATAGGAAAGTGCCATTTTGATGGGCTGCAACACAGACCTCACTGTATTTCAAATACTTTGAATATAAAACAACAATACTCCCCCCTCCCCCCCCCCCAAAAAAAAACCCAACTCCTATACAGCCATAAACAATTAGACATCAAAGAGGCAGAAAAAAATAAAGATAGTGTAATGCATACATATATGCTAGAAATCCAGGGAACAAGGTACATACGTTCAGATCACAACGTCTAACTAGAAACTAGTTTCTAAGGTGGTAGTTGTATATGTCATGAGACATACATACATGTCATTATATGAAACAGCAGGATAGCTATTTCCAACAGAAACGTATACGTTAATTCTTGAGAATTATTACATTGCATTTCTGCACAATTAATACTCCTTTCAATTCTAAGAGCCAAAGTTCTCTCTAGATATCTAAAATATTAGGGAAAAGACCCATTTCGATACTCTGACAGAAACAAAACTGAAAGCCCATAGAGCTGGAGTTTCAGGGTTTTGTTTATGAGACAAGGTATTTTCTGCAAAGTTGATGAAATTCGCTACTCATTTCAGGAACCAGAAACCATATTCTACACAGACAGAATGGAGGATGTACAGCATTTGTGATGGCTCACTTATGGGGTAATAGAAAATGGCTAGGGTATCTACGTAGCCCTTTGTCTTATGGGTTCTCAGTAAGCAACAGTGACACACACAAGGAAGTGTGCTCCCGTGAGACGAAATTAGACCTAGCAGAAATTTGCACATTGGATTTTGATCATGAACCTAGTAAGTCAAGAGGGAGCAGGGGAAATAAAGGGGCATAGGCAAGCTGTGCCTGTTAGTAGTGAAATATTTGTGTATAGATTTTACAGAAAATGCCAATAGATAGGTCTTATGGTTCTTCAGGAAGAGGTAATTTTCCACTTAAATGCATATGCATATTAAATTGTGTAGTACTGTGCAAATGAAGAAGGCAATCTATGAGGAACTTAAAGTAAGCATACTGAAGGAGATTCAAAAGAGCCAATTCAGCATATATGGTATACATGACTG
The DNA here is from genome assembly GCF_040182565.1 of Anser cygnoides. NCBI lineage: Eukaryota > Metazoa > Chordata > Aves > Anseriformes > Anatidae > Anser > Anser cygnoides. The sequence continues at coordinate 18,592,224 of NC_089885.1, read as the reverse complement.
ATCATAGAACGATAATGAATAACAATATCCCTTTGATGTTAATTAGTTGCACTTGATAAGGCAATGCTAAGTGGGTTTACTACATTCAAGTAAGAAAAATCAAAACCTCAATAAAGCTTTCAGAATGCTAAAACCAATAAGGATTTAAAAAGCAACAAAACATTATAACTCTGCCAAGAAATCCCTAATTCATTGGATTATCTAAACTCCAAAGTAAGAGAAAAGACTTAATAAAAAAGAAGAATCAGAAATAATGAATGTACCATTTTGCCAGAAATGCTTAGGGGTTTTTGTTGTTTTTTAAACTGTGGGGAAGCAAAGAACAAGTTTGTTGGCACTGAATTCAAACGATGGACTCAAAAGTAGACACAACATAAACTTCTCTAAATTTTAACAAAATATAGATGAATGTACTAATGACAGACAGGTCAGTAACATTTAAAAAGTGAATCTATGAACTTTTTCTTATGCTCTCTCAAGACTCTTTATTGGATCTTCTCCCACCTGAGGACATATTTCATATGACAAGAACTGCGTGAATTAGGCAAGGAGTAGCACTGGTTTCTTTCCTCTCTCCAGCAATTTTTTATTTTTTTTATTTTTAATTGTGTGACTAAACACATTTTTTTGTACTCACCCCAGGACTCTTGCAACAATCAGAACACATACTGGATAATGCCAAACTTATAAGTACCAATACAATATATGATTCTGTCCCTCCACATCAAATTGTGACATTATGCTTGTTGCTTGCTATTCAAACTTTGCTTTGCAGATAGTGTCATTAATTTATTCAAGTGCTTTCTATCAAAGTCATTACTATTGTAATTGCATGCTTCAAACAGGCTGCTTTTATATGATTTTCAAAAACCTGGTTAGATAAGAGGACGTTATGATTACCATTACTAAATAATAAGGTGAGACACAAAAAGGAATAGACACAAAAGATTTAGCTCATCTTGATTGCCTGGTTGGCCCAAGAGTTCAAATTTTTCTGTAATTCATACTGGAAGCTGTGTCTGAACAGACAGCAACTTAAAAAGATTTCAGTTGCAACTACTCAATAATAGCCCAGACGTTCAGGTATGAAACTGCACATCCAGAATGCAAGGAAAACACAAGGAGTTAATACTACTAAAAAAGACTGGAATAAATGACTGGTTGGAACCATACACGAACTGATATGCTTGAATGCCATTGCAGTGTCTACTTCAGTCATCTACTTACTTAGTTAAAATATTTTTCAAAAACCACAAACTCTTCAGCATGTATGGAAAACATACATGCAGCTAGAACTAATAATGGATATTACCTGACACTAAAAAATCTGCTGCATATTAAGGCTAAAATTTTACATCTGGTTAATGATATTAGTACCTAGAAGGTTGCTTTGGCCTATTTCCCATTAGGATGAACTTATATCCTCTTGTTCTCTTCCCTATTTATACCCTAAATCTTGAATACGTAGAATTTGTACGTATAATATAAATTTGCACAGATTAGCCCTCATAAATCTAAGGAAGTGACAAAAGCCTCTTGCATAAAAGTCACACAGCACAGCACCCCAAAGCAGCTATAAAAAATTCTACTAATTTTCATGCTTTAGCTTAGTTGAGTAGACTACTGTGCCTACCAAAAAGTCTAAAATTTAGTTTACTTTTTACCTAGTAATAGCTAGTAATAACAGTAAACCACAGTTAGCATGCATTTTGAGAAATGAAGTAAAAATGAGTAACAACATTAATATTAATGTATTTTATAATCCACATAGTACTTCCCCAGATCCCAGTAGTGCATGAACAGCTTTACCCAGGAGATGCTCTTGGTCTAGCAACACACCATTCAATTCATAAACTTGCTCTCTGCTCTTTCATTTTGTTCCTTTTCTGTTTGTGTGCAGTCATGGCCAGCCAGATGTCAAAACGTTCAAAACTGAGTAATTCTGCTTTCATGTATGATCTTTAAAATTCCTGCCCCCTTTTGAAACTCAGGATTTCATTCACACTTCAACACATCTTCCTGAGGAAAGGCCAAGTAGGGGACTCCGCTGACTTATCCCTTACATTTAATGCTCTTAGAAAACATCTTGCTGCTACAGCTTTTCTGCCTTGGCAATTCTATGGTACATCAAAACTATTATTAGTAGAGAAAGGGAAAAATACACATGCAGAAATTCAAAAGCAATGTAAGCACAAAGAAGCAAAAACATGCCATAAATATTCTAACTATGGTATTGCAAAAACATTTCTGGTTTTGCTTTAAATAAGAGCTCTAGGAGAACCAAACCACTAAACCATGATATCAACCTTGACATTATGGAAAAATGCCTTGAGTCTGGTTCATTTCATAGATATATATTAGAGGATAACAAAATTAAAATGATCTTGTATATAAATAAATATGAAACTTATTGAAGAAAATCATATGTGCCTACCGTGTTTAAATTAATTTCATATAGCTCATCATATCTGCAGCAATTATGTTTGCAGCATTCAGTGGCTTAAAAATAGGAAAGCAATCTTATGCGTTTCCTATTCTAAAAAGAGGGGATCATGCTTTGATTTAGATTCGTATCATCTGATAGCCTTAACTTCATCGCTATGTAAGAAGATGGAGGAAATGATTTATTGTTGACTGTCATTCTTTCTGGAGATGAATAATCTTCTTCCTCAGTATTAAAGTGGCTTTCAGGCAAATCAATCAACCATAGATCATGTCATAAGACTGTCTTCTGATGTTAATAAAGCATTCTGTAATAAGGAGTTTTTATGTGTTGTATTTATAGACACAGAAAAACTATAATATCCTGTTTAAAAAGGGACCGTCTTGCCTGTGATACTGTTTTAAACTTAAAACACATACATACATCGTTCTTATCTTAATTCTGCAATATATACTGTGTTCAAGAGAGCAACAGTGTGCAAAAATGTTTTCTCAAAGTGATCAAGTTAGGATGACAATAGTCAACTGATGTTGCAGAGTATGAGTAATGGACATCATGTAAATTAATTACGGTATTTTACTTTGAAAATTAACATTACTACGTAACTGAAAGACCGCCTTAGGTTATAAGGCAAAAAAGACCAGTTAATGTGGAACATCTTATACAGTTGAGTCGTGCTTTAAAACTGCTTCTTCTTCAAATGTATATATCATAATGTGACAACATAATGAAATGTCAGAACTGAAGAACACACAACATTGTCATTTTTCCTACACTGCCTAGTCTGACTTTGGCACAAGCATAGGGTAATTTTCAGGTCAGGTATTCACAGAAGTGGGCAATTTAAATTATCTATGAATTCTTTCAAGTCACTGATAATTCATTACCTCCATATCTCCAATAATAAGGAAAAATGACATTTACTGCATAATTTAAATATTTAGAGGAGTGACTGAATAATGACTTAGGGTCATCAAATTTAGTTTTGTAATTGAACTAGAGAGTAAAGAATTTGAAGTACAATGAGAGAATTCTGGGAAACAGGGAAGGAATTCACTTTCTAAACCTAAAATTCTGACTTAAATTATATGCATGTGTCAAATGTTTAGACCTGCTAGCTGATCTTTGTTAATCTTAATGCTTTGGACATGACATTTTATTATCATTTCTTTAATAAAGGTTGGCTACTAAGGAACGGCTCAATAGCTCAAACAAACGATTCATCAGAACTTCCTAGGCAGCTGTCTGATCATCTCTGTTTAGTATTTGCAGTGGTGTGGATAGGGGTTTAAAGATCCAGCCATAGCATAGACATTTTCCTTTTTGGAACAGAGATGCCTCTGTATAAGGCAGGAACAATCCAGATCTAGAATGACTGACACCAGATAAAGCTGGTTAAGGTGTGACTATATTAGGATCCTAGTAGTACAAAACCAGAACTTTGAATGTCATACAGTGGAAAATCAGATACCTAAATGATTCAAAAATATTTGTGGGGACAGCGAAGTAGGCAAATAAAGTGATCTGAGTAGCTATGGCTTTTTTGCTCATAAGGAAGCAATTTCAATTTTGGTAGTTCAAAGATTAAGAGACTGCAGTGAACAAAATTGGTAGAGATGATGGACTGTTTAACAACTTGGTAGGATTCAGAGTGATTATGCCTCCATAATAAGCATCCTTATTGCTTACATTTAACCCGGTGTGCTGCAATTAATACAGACAGAGGGAAAAAAAGGTTAAAGACTTAAAATTTGCTTGTGTAAGCTAAATAATTGCTTGAATCCTTAGTGATTTCTAGGCAAGACTAAAGATTTTTGAGACAGTCAATAAAGTGCGACAAATCACTACTTTTTTTTAACTGCATCTAAATTTCTAGTTTCTGAACAATACAAAGCAGCAGTTCCTGCAGTACCTTTTACCTACCTAAAACAAATGAACATGGCAAAAACACCATGCAGCCCAACTTCTAAGAGTTATTAGAACTGATGATGCAAAACCACTATGTTAGCACAATGAGGCTTCCAAACCCTACAGACTAATTTTACTTTGAGGTTTTATTGCATTTTTCCGTTCTCTGCAAAACCTAATTTGGCTAAACATTTAATCACTATAATTTAGTTGAAATTAATGTTTGTTTGTTTTTAATCCTTGGTTCTTTGTTATTTTGTTTTTCCATTTTAATTCTAGAGATTGCAGTGAGATAGGATTTAGTGGCCTCCTATGTGTGAATTTGGGTTGAAGAAGCCAGTTAGATTAGTTATCTGGTTATACTGCTGAGTTATTTGCTATCGGATGGTGCTGAATTAGATTGCTAAAGTACAACCTTTACAATCTGTCACTTTTCCAGATCTTTTAAGTGCTGTTGATATCATCCTAGAAATTTCAATCACTAGAGTAGGAATAGCTTTGGAAATTATTGATGTCTATAATAAGGTAATATGTCACAGCAACAATGTCATTTTTGTATGGATTCCAGCCCGTGTAGATATTAAAGGAAATGAAATGGGAGATAAAGCAGTCAAAAAAGCTTTGCGAAATAATTCAGAAGTCATTGAGAACAGAGAATTTGGTCAGTCAACAAACAAAAAAGCAAAGCCAAACAACTAATTCTGGCAGCTGAAGGTTAAAGAAGGGTAAGTTAATTTCCAAAGGATATTCCACTTCTTTACCCATTTACCAAAAACCACAGAAACAGCAATATAATCATACCTAAGAACCAGAGTTCAGCAGTGTACAAGTTTTGTATACAATTTAAGAAATCCAATATTTGTACAAGTGGACATGTTCTCTTATTTGAATAATTGATATTAAATGCAAATACAGAAGATCTAAGAAGAATGAAAAATCATATAGTACCTTACAGACCAGAGTTACTGGAACTAAATCTGTCTACTAAGTCATACTTTGATATTTTTTCAACTCAAGTAAAATATTAATACCATACAGTTTGCAGTACATGCTTTCTTTAACTACATTATTATTGAATTTTACTTCAAATTACTGAAAATGCAGTAAATAAAAGGCTGACCAAAGTCCTGTCAACACAATGTTTAGGTGAAAGAACATCACCACTAAAACATAAATCAGAGCTGACTGTTCTCACCAAGTGTTGTACTTCACTTATAAAATGTATCCCCAGCCTCATACTGGGAAAGACTTCCCCCACATTTTTCTTTTAATTATTAACATTGCTATTCTTACAGTTTCATGTTTATATGGTAACAGAGAACTGTGTGTTTCCCAACAAGGTATTATCAAGGCACAGATTTTACATGAAATTAAATGGTAACTTTTCTGTGAATCCTACAAAATCCTGTTCCTTCTTCAGCCCTGCATCAGCCAGTTCCTGCCTTCCCTATTGCATGCTGCTGCATGCGTTACTGTATACAAAATCACCAAATGATCCAGGTAAAAAAAAATGGGGTAGGGTAAAAACAGTCTGCATTTCACTGAAATACACATATATATTTTTGTACATGGGGGCTATTATTTCTAGTAGGGTTCATTTGATAATCCAGTCAACAATGTGCTACCATAAACAGTTGCTTAATGTAACGGAGAAAAGGGTGGCCCTCAGCTGCAAGCCTAGGAACCCCTTGAGGCAGCTGTGCCACAGAACAACGCACCTTAGGACTTAAGGATGTTAAATCTCATTTAGACAACCACCTGATATATGAAGATACAAAAAAAAAAAACACAAAACCAACACACAAAAAACCCCATCATCACCACCAAAAAAGACCAAACACGCAAAACACTGTTAAGAGTACAAAGGACTGAAATCTTGAATTTTGTTTACATTTAATCTAGTCAAAAAAGGGCTTCTCTGTAAATTACTGAGCTAATTATAAACTGATAGAGAAATAAATTATGAGAAAATTACCCATATCGAACCAATTCTTCATTAACAAAAACAGTTACAACATGATACCTAGAAATTCTTCAGTTTATTTTGCTCTATTAAATTCCTGTTATATACATGTGTGCATATGTTTGTGTATATAATAATTAATACCCTGCAAGTAAGAATGTTATGTGGTAGTGAATAAAACTCTAAAAATTAAGACAAACCAAATCACCCTACTTGCCTTGCAAAATTTCTATTTGACTTCACTCTAGGCTCGATCTTAAATTCTAGGTTCAGCTACAGAGAAATATTCAGCTATGTCTCACAAATGACTACCTATAGTCACCATAGCAGAAAGATAAATGGCAATCACGGCAGTTGCTCAAATCAAGACTACATTAAGCTCCTTACATGGCAAAATATATATTTTTTAAGAGGGAGAGACAGCATTTTTAGTTTACTGTGACCATGTATTTTAATTCCTCTACTTGTCTGAATAGCTGGTTAACCCAGAAAAATTACAAAAGAAGCCCTAAAGACAGTGAAACTATGAACAAACATTGTATATTGTTGAAACAAAATTCAACAATATACTACTGCAAGCCAATATGTAGATATTTACCTCCAGTAACAAATTATACATAAAGTATTAAGTTCTATGTAAAACTGTGTTTATATGTATAAACATATATATAAAAATACCTCATACTTCATAAGTCATACATGTTGGACACCAAACAGGAGAACGTCCCCCCAGAAAAATGTAGCTGTCTTGTACACCATGAAGTTTGCAGAAATTTAATAATACTGGATAGCCTATTACATGTAGACTCAAATTTACACAGAATGTGTCAATGGTATTTTTACAGCAGTAATCATATATGCATTTCCAATATACTAATAATTATAGAAAGCAAGAAATAATAGAAGCTGCCCTGATACTCATACACTTCCTTTCCTTCTCTCTTACAGCGTTATTGTAATTTACCAGTTTAAAAGGTATACTCTTCATGAGCTTTACTCCTCTGCTTGTTTATAAAGGTTAAAAGCAGGACATTAAGCTCAGCTACAGATGACTGGGGAACATTGCAGTAACAGACAAAAAGAAAACAAAAATTGAACATCGATACCTAAAGATACACACCAAAAATCAATCCTCTTTCACTTAATCAAAATCAATACATATAGACACACACAGGAAGCTAAATTTATGCGCAACCCATATTTTTAGAAGTGAATATTGATATAATTTTCAATGTCTCGCATTTGTATGCCCACCCTGAAATATCTTAACTGGGCTTGGTTTCATGGAAATGATACTTTGAATTGCTGAGCACCTATCATTGAAGTCTACTTCAATGTCTACTATTCTGGTTTGGGTGTCATATTATCACACGGAGCACCACATCCCTACCTGAAAGGGACCCCTGCTAAAGACTTCATTCAGTCTTTAGCAGAACAACCTCTCCTACAAAGGCAGGCTGAGAGTGCTGGGGTTGTTCAGCCTGGTGAAGCGAAGGCCCTGGGAAGACCTTACAGTGCCTAAAGGGGGCTGCGGGAAAACTGGGGAGGGACTCTGTCCGGGGGTGTAGCGAATGGACAACAGCGAATGGTTTTAAACTAAAAGATGGTAAAGTTAGATTAGATATACAGTAAAAGAGATCTATTGACAAATGTGAAAACATGAGTCATAGCAGCCGGAGGTGCAGAGTATAGTATTGCGCAAATCAGCTTGTTAACATGTGTAGCTAAACAAGAGTTCAACCGTGAAATAAATAAATAAAGAAATCCCCAACAGCTAAAGAAGAAAACTTGAAAAATATTTTACCACCCTCTAGTGGCACAATGTGAGATGGAGATGAACAGAAATAAGGTGTTTACGTGTATTTCTTTAGCGATCAATAAGAAATTCTTAAAAAACAAAAACACATTTATTTTGTATCCTGCTGAATCATACTAGGTTGCATAAGATACAACAAGAAGAGAAAACCACACTGACTTAATTCCTACAGCCACTAGTGTAAAATGCTTCTTACTATGAGTGTGAGCTTCTTAAGAGAACTGGATTGAGATAACCTCACTGTTCAATCCTGTTGAAGACTTTTTCATTTAATATTAACCAATGAAACATGCCAAAGTTTTAAACCCCACTTTGTACTGCACTGAATGCAATCTTTATATCTCACTTAAAGTGCAGCACAAAGTTCAGTCAAGCTTATATTCTAGCAGATTTATAAATTCCGCTGATTTCAAAACTCTCTAAAAAAATCTCAGAGCTTAGAAAATTAAAACATTTAAAAATAGAAAAGAACACATATATATGTCAAAATACAGAAAAAGTATATAGACATCTGAACCTCACTGTATGTCTGCCAATCTTTCTGTCCCATCCCTAGGTCAGGCAATGGACTCACAGTATGTCCACTACAGTATCAGCTTTTAGCATGAACTTGAGATATTTAAAAGCCTTTTTTTCCCCCTCTTTTTTTTTTTTTAATTATTTTTATTTTAATAGCTGGGTGGATGGGAGCCTCAGAAACATCTTTTGATCTAACATGAAAGACTGAAAACACTGGACTATACTGATGTAAATTAACTGAACCAGTACACCTGACATCAAAGCATTTCCATCTACACTAACATTGTATTCTCATGCCAATTCTCAGTCAGAAGGTTCCAGGGAAAGGTCTTTCTAAATTGTTAATAATTGAAACACTGGCTGACCTTAGCAAATACTTTCCATAAATCACTGATACCACACTATTTTTCAGCTGACCTTTTACAATTTTTAAATGTGGCTACTCCAGCAGCTAAAATTCATCCATAACAATTCCTCATGAGAACTAGATCACTGCTAGGTAGCCATTCAGTCACCTAATGTGCATCAGACAGTTTTGGGTATTGTCTAAAAATTAGAGTTATCCTTATATATCTAATCAAACAGAAGTAAAAGTAAAATAAAAAAATATACTATGCCCCTCCTAACATCCTCAAATGCATCAGTTCTTCACTAGAACAATGAATGTTCAGATACTATGGAGCTGGGGTGAAAACCTCCAGCAGTATGGATCTCGGAAAACACAGTATAGCGTGTTGTACAAGCACCTGCTGCAAAGCTACCCATGTCCCCTAAGGCCGCCTCCTGAAGAACCAGATCAGGTGTCTGAAAAATACACTGATGATGGCATTGAAATCTTCCAGAGTGCTAAACAATATGGGACAGTACAGACAATGTTTTTTGTGGTGCTACTGCAGTTTAGTGTAGGGACCAAGAAGAAAAATGCAGCTAGAGTTGAGCTGCCTTGGTGCTACTGATGTCCAGAAACACATATAACACATAGATATTTGAGATAGTCTTGCATAAAATCTGTTTGCCCTGCAGAGTTTATTAATTTGTAATTCAGCTGTGCAAAAACATCTATATCACTTTCAACCCAGGCTGTGAAATGGACAAGAAAACAAGTCTGCACTTCTCTGGGAAAGACCGTGCTTCCTTTCCTTGCAATGTTCCAATGCCCCTGCTTCAGGGGATATTCCACTACTGCTTTCCTTCTGTTGAGACATATGACTACAAACCTGCTTTTCACACAAGTGGATAAATGTTTCATCTCAATCACAGTAAACTATGTCTGTCAGCTGCTCATTTCCTCACAGTATTTCATTGTATATTTTGTATTAAATTGTATTTTTGCATGAAATTTTCTTGCTTTACAAAGTTTCAAAAAAAAAAAACACAAAACACAAAAACAAAAAAAGCACCCTAAAACAAAATACATCTCTGAAAAAAAAAAACAAAACAAAAAAACAACAGGCAGAATCACACAGTTAATTCATCTGTATTGAGAAGCACATCAGTTATCAGGACATACCTGTAAATAGTTGACAAAGTCAGTTCTTCTGAGCCCGAGCTCTTTCTGTGAAGCTCTCTGGCCATGGCCGCTCTGGAACACAAAAGATGGTTTCTCATTCTGTGACTTTGTTATGCTCTGCTGCTCCTCCAGCAGCTCCTGCACTTTCAGGACTGGGCCTCTGCACCCTCACAGGTACCCTGCCATCGGTCCTGACTATTGCATTTCCTTATTTACAAACTATTTGTAACTCTTCCACTCATTCACTTCACCACTCTGCTCACCTACAGTGATCATTAGATAAATCTTAGATTTTTATGCCATACTTCCTTACCTTGTTAGTGTGCTCCTACTCTCCCTTTCTGGAAATTTCAGTCTTTTCTGAAATTTTCTTTCAAGGAAATTTAAATGGGTACAAGATTCTTCTGCCATATTTTTTTGCTCAATAAATTTGTCCTTGTGGAAATGACAACTATCAATTCTATCTGGCTAATACAGATGTGTTTGAGGAAAACTAAAATGTCACTATTTCCTGTTACAACAGCAGAAGATAAACATCAGCTCATTACAGATTACTTAAAGTTTGAGTCTAAACTTACTATGAATTACTTTCTAAATCTAAATGTCAATATTATACTTAGGCATATTGATTTAGACATATAAACCTATTTACCTTTCTGGGTCAGAGTTTGCGTTTGTTCTTTAAATAACTGGATACTCAAGCAAGGTAACAGTAGTAGCTTTGGATTATATAAAGAATTTGCCTCAAGTGTCCAGCTTCATTAGTAGGTGACAAAAGCCTGTTTTTTTCCCCTCGGTTTTTATGTCATGCAGCACATATGACATTTCAATACACACCCAACCATTTTTGTATTTTATATAATTCTTGAGTGTGAAATTAGACAAACTCTGAAACTCCAATTCAAAACAACACTTCAACGTGTGCTAACATCCTTGAAGATAAACAAGTTCTTCACTTTACCGGAGCTTCAGAGAGGCCCTCTCTATATTCATTTAGTTGGACAACTCTTTACATTGACAAACTCACAAAACAGAGTTCAGATTTCTTAGTTATCATTCTCTATGTAAATACTGGTTTTGCAAATTCTTATGGGATGCCTCAGTCTTTAAAAAGACATTTTTTTGGTGTGCTTTTCCCCTCCCACCTCTCACCCTCCACCTGGTTCTTTTGATGCCTCTGCTACATGTTCTTGGCTGCAGAAATGACAATATTGGAAGTTTTCTTTGAAGCCTGAGAAAACTAAACCACTTTCCTGACGCCCCCTCCCCCCCCAGACAAAGCTCACTACTAAAAAGCAACCTTACCAAAAAAAGAACATTAGCAGCGGACAGAAGGATGAGAGAACAAACTTGAAAAAACACCAGTTAGTGAATATTTTCTATGGAATACAGATCCTCACCAGCAAGTCTCCTTGGCGGAGCTGTCTGCACCCAATATAACCTCACCTCCTCTGCTGTGCTTTGGAGGCTCACACCTGCCCCCGGCTGCTCTAACACCTGGCAGTGCTGAAGGAGCTACACCCTTGACTGTTGCTGGTGGTGGAATCACACATAACGCACTTCAGTGCTTCTGGAGGGAAAGACTGGGGAGACTGCACTGGAGTATCATGGTGTATTGGGTGGAGGTGCCCAGTTTCGGCAGCGGTGTGGCTGCAGGGACTCTCTGAGGTGCCGTCTGGGCCCAGGCCGCAGCGCTAGGCCCGGCGACGACTGGAGTGTTGGAGCAGGGGCAAAACACTGCCCAGCAGTGAGAAGTGAGGGCAAAAGTGGGACAACAGCCAAGGCCAGAGAAGGAGGAGGGGAGGAAGTGCTGCAGGCCACTGAGCAGGGATTCCCCCTGCAGCCAGTGGGGAAGCAGGTGGATATTTCCTGACAGAGCCTGTGGAGAGCCCAACACAGGAGCAGGGGAAATGTGTGACGAGGAAACAGCAGGAGCAGAGAGGAGCTGGTACAGGCTGGCCCCAGCCCCCATTCCTCCTGTGCCACTTGCAGGAGAAGGAAGGCAGAGGAGGGGGAACAGTGTGACGTTGAACCTGGGAAAAGGGTGGGTAGAAGGGAAGGAGAGGAGGGTGGTTTAGTTTGTCTTTCCTTCTCACCGACTCTGTCTTAATTAGCAATAAATTAATTTTCTCCAAGTTGAGTGTGTTTTGCCCATGATGGTAATTGGTAAGCATTCTCCCTGTCTATCTTGATCCACAATCTTTTTCTTATTCTCTCCCCCTGAGTGAGAGCATAGTGGGGTGGGGGCCTGGCAGCTGGCCAAGGCCAAGCCCACCCCGCCCAGCTAGGCTTCCTCCCAGGCTTCAGCACAACACTTGCAGCATCGCCCGCCCTCTGGCCCTTCTGTACACAGGTGTTAGCAGGAGATTGCTTCTGTGAAGCAGCTTCTCTCCATCTGGATTCTTCGGATCTTCAAAATGCCCACCTTCTTCAATAGCAGGTGCCAGTACTGAGTTTTCTACTTCTTATGAAGCATATAATCCGCATTTTCTGCCCCCTGTTCCCTTAAGCAGCCCGCTTGCAATAAGGGAAGCAGTAGATGGCAGTAAGCACATGACACCAGGCTGCTACTTCTCCCTAGCCCTGCCTTCTTGCTATTCCTGCAAATAGCCTAGGCAATGAGGGATAAGGACTTCATTTTCATCCCCAGAGCACTTGTTATGACATGCTGGAGGAACTGTTATTCCAGGCAGGTCTCCGTCAATATTTATTGTATATACCTTAGTATTTATTCTCCTTTTTTCTAGAAACAGCAAATGATGAGTAAAAAATCTGCATTTGAAGAAGTAATCTGTAACAGTTCAGGTATTTTAGTTTAGCTACCCCCACGCCCAGGGCAGCACTACCCAGCATAAGTGAGCAGTGCTGAGGAATCTCTCCACATACCCTGTCTTGCAAATGTCTCAAAGGAACATTTTAATCACTGTCAACTAGTTTTCATGATCAGCTCTGCGTGTGCACTCATAGGAGACTTAACAGAATGGCACGCAGCTTCTGCTATGCAAGTAATTGCTGCTTCGCTTTGATATGTTCCTGCCCTCCTAGAGAATTTGGGTACAAACAATATTAGATATTTAGATACATACACTTCAAACAGCAGGAGCTGAATACTTGTGATGGAGCTTAAACAAAGGGAGATTGGCACTTTCCTTCTGGAAGTTCTGAGGCAAAGTAGGTTTTGTTTCCTAAATATTAGAGTGTTTTGGATTTCTTTCCCAATCAGGAAGAAAATTACAGCCTACAAGTAGTAATTAGATTTTTCCCTAGATGTCTACTCAAATTTATTTTTGATGTTTAGGTTTACAACTGACTTCAAAGCATCTTTTTTGATTGAAATAATAACCAAATAAACAGTGAGCAGTAAAAGGTGCTGTTTTGGTTTCTGTTACATATTTATGGTACCAAATAAAGTGAGTAATCTCAGAGTTGAGTGTCTCCTAAATTGCAAAATAATACCTTGAAATATATGGTCTACAGTAACCAGCAGATTATTCACAATGCTAGTGTGCATAGCTTTTCCAGGCTGGGTTGCAGAGTCCTCTTTTGCCATAAAGGTAAGAGGTCTGGAATAGCAAAAACCTGATATTAGTGATCTAAACAGCTGAGGTATTAGAACATGCTGATCAGTATAATGGTAATCCCATCCAGCTTGAACCTTGTTTTGACCTTTAGTTTAAGAGGAAAAATAGAACAGAAGTACATAGAGGTGATGGTTTTCACCCAACAGAAATCTGCTGGGGTTGAGGGTGTGGAAGGAGAGGGTTTATTTTGCAGCTTATTTAGCCTACACGATGGTATCTAGATAACAAAATCTTCCAAACCACTGAAATAGCCCCTGTGCTCTTCTGCTGAATGAATACATTTTTGCTTTCACCTTTCTTGCAGTGTGAAGAGGTAACAAGTAGTTTTTAATTTGATGTTCTACAGGCAGTATTTTTACAGAAATCAAATGAAATCTGATAGTATAAAATACAATTGTAGTGCTGTCTGGAAGCACACTGAACAATATGGGAAGGAGTGCAGATGCTGAGATGCTATATAGCTTATTTAAAGTTCTTGGCTTTGTACGTCCTAATCTGGACTAGAGAAGGTAGTAACAATTGGGACAGTAAGGTCAGGAAGAATAAAGGGCAAACCTACGATGTTGTATCCTATATAACCTATAAAAAATAACAAGAAGAAGAAACATGGCCTATTAACAATCACGTGCCCTCACCTTCTAAATATTTCAGATAATCTACAAAAGAAAGAGAATCAACGGAAGAGCATACAGAACTCTTTCAAGACTTTTCAGCAAGAATGGCTGAACAGAAAGGCCTGATCCTGTTTTTAAGCAAAATCTGCAATACTGTTTTGGACTTGGTAGCAAGCAAACCTATAAGCAGATGGCTGCATTTATAGGAGCTGTAGGAAATGTCTGCTCACATGGACAAGGATTCCTGTTGAAACTGCTCTCAGTAGTGCTGGAAGAGATGAATATATTAATTGCTTAGAAATCAGCTTCACTGGTGATATTCCACACTCAAAACTTCATTGCTTTTCAGCAGACTAGAATGGAGTCGTGTCCTTGGACAGAACAAAGCCTAAGCATCCTGATGTGAAGGAACCGCTGCTTAAAAACCTCTGCCCTGGGCTGATGGCTTGTCTGACTGTGCTCCCAAGTTCTTATGAATGTGTTCACCGTGAGTACTCTCATCAGTGGAGGAGGATATAAATGTATATCTCTGATACACTCCTGACACACTCTACATCAAATCTCCCAAGAAGAGAATGATAGCTGGGGAGTGGTCATTTACTGAGAAAGTGACAGTCATTTTGACAAGTAAACTCTATAAAGTCACAGCTCCAGGACCCAGAGGTAAAGTCAGGCATTAGCTGTCTTGAATGCACACAGATCCACATGCTCCATCAGAGACTGGCAGATTTATAATGTAACGGGCTGTCATATTAAATGGAAGGTGATTAGAAGACCTGTGTAGGGGAAGATAAGTCTTTACAGAAGGAGAGCGTATGATTTGTCCTGATGAACTCTGTGGACTTGGCCACAACAGGACGTGATTTTTTAAAGTCTATATCACTTTTATTATTGGCCCAAAATGTATGAGAAACTGCAGTTAAGGCTCAATTTGCTTAGCTAAATAAAGAAAGCTTTTTTATTTGAATACTTATCACACACAATATGAAATTGCTACATGATTCATTCAGAATTCCACAATCCTATTTTTTAATAAAAGCAATTCTTCAAAGGTAACAGTTTTCATTATAAGGAGTTGCACTCAAACTCTTAGCATGGTAGTGAACAGTGGGAAACTTTTAAACATTTAAAGAAGTGAACAGAAATCCATATGTGATCAAAGTATTATTCATCTAATTATCTACGTATTTTTTCATTAGCATTTCAGTGGTTTTATATTTTATACAAATTCTGATCAAAGTCACCCAAAACTGAACGTAGGTCTTCAAAATCCCAGCCCAATACCAATATTCATATTTAGAACACACCTCTCATATTCACTAAAAAATAATATTGATAAACATTAAAATTGTATGCATTAATCTCGTAGATATCTTTGAAAGATTTATAGGCAATTAACTCAAAAATGGAGTTATGCTCTAAACAAAGTAAAGGACATTCCTTCACTCAGGCAAATTTAAGCATACAAATTTAAAAGAGAAGTATTATTCTTCTTGTCAAATTCTTCAAATATAGTACATCATACTGTATTTTATTCATCATAAAAATGTTAGAAAAAAAGAATAATCTTTTTTGTGCACATGTCCTTATAAAAGTGATTTCTAAAATCATATGGAGACAGGTGGATTCACTAATGTAATGAATTGTTATTTGCATCATCCTGAAAATACTCAAGATTACTAATGTTACACTTAACATTTCAAACATAAACCCCTAAACCTGTCCAATGAATTATGAAATGATCCAGCAGAGGGACCCCTTCAGTTAAAAATTAAAAGCCATCCATGAACCAACACTTGAATCAAAATCTGCAAGAATTTTATTTAGGCACAGTTATAGATTGTGCCTAAACTAGTACAATCACACAAAGTGTAGGAATGTCTGATGCAAGACAGAGAAGCTTAAAACATAATTATAAATTCTCTCTTTGTGTTCCTAGATTTTCCAAAAAAAAAAAAAAAAGATGTGTAAAGTTACTTTGCTATTTAATATATTACTCTTAAGAATCCCATTTAATTACATGTTTTGGGGGCTGACTGGTACCACCATTCCCAAGTTGCTAAATAACATATGCCAGTATTACAGGTAAGAAAATCAGCTAGACAAATTTTATGTTACTAGCTGATGGTAAAGATCAAAAAATACCACTTACTTATTTAAACCATTGCCTGCCTTACAACTAAACACGACATCCATCAAAATTTGACCGTATGAAAACTATCTCCTTGAACTGAAGTAGCACAGAAGGAATGTCTGAATGTAAATAGCACCCTACAATGTTGCAGCTGAAGCGTGCTGATGACTGGTAGCAAAATACATACATTTAGAAGTACAGTTCTGCAGCAAAAACTTCCTAAATGTATTTTAATGTGACAGAAAATCTTATTAGCGAATGTATCTTTTGCAAGTTGCCATGGCAGCTCACTCACTCAGGCTGTTGTATAAACGATTAATTTTTCACATTACAGCAACTCAGCATTTTATAACCTTCTGCTTGTTATTCTTCAACTCTGTGAACTCCCATAATATTATTTCTATCTATTCATAAGTGATAAAACCTTTGTAGCGAATGCTTATTCACCCTGCAACATGACAAAATCCCATCTTGAATAACATTCATTCTAAAAAGAAATTGTAAGCTATGAAATTCTTCTAGCACAAATTCAGAAACAAAAACAGCTTATTACACTGTTTGTTCTCAGTGCTCCTCAGTGTTCTAAGATTTATTACACATGAAATAGTACTTTACAACATGGGCCATAATCTAGCTACAGTATTACATCAAGACTGAAAATTAAATCGATTTCCACCCACTACAAATTTAAACAGGTTGTATTCCTTTGATATGTACTAGTAGCACACAGAGATGGTTTTGATACACAAAATGGCTGTGGGGAAAAGCATTTTGTTTTATAATCACAATCGCAGTTTTATGAATTAGGTTATTTACACCTAAAACAGTAGTCTGGAATCAGCTAAACCCTTGGCTTTAAGGATATGCCTCTTTCATTAACAGACAAAAATCACAGTCTAGCAAATTACTGTGATTAGGCAGGAGATTGACGGAAGATTTATCTTTGATCCTATTTATTAATGAAGATAGATAGAGACCTGTTTTTGTGAATATAACAGTGATATTATTAATAGAAGAAAGAAGGAAGCTGTTTCCCTGAACGCAACTTCATAACACTTTTACTGTACCCTTTGCCTGAAAATTCATCTTCCTCATCAGGCTGTCCTGCCTCTTCCTTCCTTGTCTCACTGTCAAATCTCTCCCATTCAACTAAGTTACCTTAATTACTCAAGTTCTTTCCTCTCCAAACAGTCTTTACACTTGCATGGTCTTGCTATGAATGAATGTCAGCATTAAGTGATTGTATTTTTTAAATTTTTAATCAGTTCTGATGGACATGTGAAAATTTACCTAGAGTTAAAAAATCATTTGGGAAAATAATTTTTTTTTAATTAAGTATGCCAAGATGATGGACAAGTTTATAAATGTATTAGAATAGTAACGTGGGAAATAACAGAAAACATTTTGCAGATAATTATTTTATGGCAGGACAGCATTAGATAAGTTTTCATGATAAAATTTTCATTTCGTGTTTCAACAAGATAGCCAACTAAAGTTAAAAATAAATGCTCTTCTCTATCGATAAGCTATTTTGATCTCTGATTTTTACGTTCCTAATACTTTTTTGGGTTTTCCTTTTCCCAAGCACTAGTAGAAGGAAATGAAATCCAATTGCATCTACATCGAGGATATTTTTTTCTCCACTTAAGCAATGTGGTGATAACTATCACAATGAAGACAGATGGCAGATGCTAATTTCTACCCAACTGATATACAGTGAGTTTTTGATCACTGTGTATGGAGAGAGCTCAACAACTTGTAAGCTAGTTTGAAAGCCTCATTAGATGACCTGAATTTGCTGGGCAGAAAGCATATGGTCAGCAAAATTAGAAAGATTAGAAATATGTGATTAGTTTTCCTGTCTTCCCAAATCTGCCAGGTCTATTTGAGTAGTCCTGCAGAGGTTTCTTACCTCATACACATATACATGTAAGTAACTGTAAGCTTGAAGAACTCTAAATGTTATATATAGGAATATCTATTAACTACATGTATTAGAATCTCTACCCATGTTTCTACCTTTTGTCCGTTTACAGCACTTATTTAGTAACAGTAGTTAAATTCTTATCACCCTGGGATTACAGAAACTCCTCACAGTTCATATAAGAGCGTTACATTTCTGGAGACCACCATTAAAGAAAAGCAGAGGAAAATATAAATCCAGAACTATGGATCTAAAAAATATTTCTCATTTTTTAAAGCTTCTAGGCTGACTGAATTTCATTGCTGAACACTTCAGATTTTTCAGCAGCGTTCAGTTCTATGCCATAGAAAATGAATGCTACATCTCATTTACTAAAAACTGATCTCCCAATATATCAACATGCTCAAACACTGTATCAAATACTATGGTGGCTGTAGAACAGGTGTAACAAATTTACTTTCAAATGCACTTAAATATAGAATTCCTTTCTGCACATTTTCTCTGCTATAAAGCCGTCTCTACTATAAAGCATTTATGCTAGAACACTACTTTCTATCTCTCATCAGCAGGTGGCTTCCTTTCTCCTATGTTAAAATTTCAGGTATTTAAACAAAGGGCCTTTATGAACAATTAACATTTGCTTTAACTAGCAAATACAAAATTTAAAAATAAATTATTAATAGTGGGACAAAATTGGGGTACAAGAAGTATGAAATCTTTGAATTACAATGTCCTCACAACCTGAGAGTTTCATCTAAAATGCTGTTCCAACTCCTTTCACGTAGTTTACATAAAACACATTTATTGCTGTGAGATGGATAACAGTATATTCATACATTAGTAGAGAATCAAGACACAGTAATTTCCCCAGCCTACTCTGTACACCTTTTAATGGGATGATTTTGGTTATTGCATTGCAAGAAAAACATGGGCCAATTGGAGAGGATCTGAAGTATAGCAGAGAGACTGATTCGGGTGTTTGGGTCTGCAGGATCTCATATGCGAAGAAACTGCGGGTAAAAAAAAAGGCTGCAGGAACTGGGCTTACTCTAGACTAGAAAAGAGAAGATATGTTTCAGTCTCAAATACTTCCATTAAGAAAAAGGGAATAATCTACAAATACATAGTGGATGACCAAGAAATAATGATGAGAACAAACTGGAAGGATCTGAGAACAAGTCAGACATCATCTATCAGGAATTACAGTATTTGATCCCTCTTCTTTGGTATCAAAGTACACTACCATTCAAAGTGCCCTTCGATCATATATATTTTTTAATCATTAAAAGGCACCTTTATGTAAACAACACAAGCATCACTGCATTCCCAGCTCAGTAAGAATTTAAAAGTAAATAGATATGCATGCGTTTGCTTGGCAAAACAAAATTTTTTTGTGCTCTCCAGGTAATATTGCTCATAACTCAACTCAGTGAATAATACATATCCCAAACACTATGATAAGTAAACAGAAAGAAAGGAACAGGGAACTAGGAGTCCATGAATTAGTCCACGGATCCAATAAATTCAAAATATTTAACTCTCTGCTTTCAAATCAAAATCAGGAAATCCTGATGAGCAATCTTATGGAAAGGATATCAATTTTCTTCTTTTATTCTTTCTTTCTTTTTTTTCCCCCCGTCTATTTTACAGCTCTGGACATTCATATTTTACTACAATCTAGCTATAGGCTCCTATACAGCATCCTCTCATGTCTACATATTAGATCTTTTATTGATTGGACTGGCAGCACTAATGATTGCTATAAGTATTCTTACTAGTTAAATAAGCCAAAAGACAAAAACAATTATAGAAATGCTTCTTTCTCTTTGCAGGGTAAAAAATATTGTGAAAGCTCTAAAACAAAATCAAAAACTAACAACTGATGGCACAGGCAACAAAAAATAGGTAATTAACATTTAGTTAACCATTTAGAGAACCTAAAAAGAATGATCATGAACATGCAGCATACATGCTGTGAAGAAGAGGGAACAGGAGCTCCATTATTGTTTTTACTTGTAATATCCAAGTTGGTGGGCATCTCCAAAATCAACATCCAAAAGAAGTTCAAGATATTAAAATAATAATAAAGAGAAAATAATGAACCACCAAGTAATTGAAATAATAGTGAACCATACTGCTCTTTTTTTTTAGTGTCAATCTGTATTGGCCCATAATGTTAAAGTTTGTGCAACAAATGTTATGGATAGTACACTGCCTTGAATCCAATGACAGATTTTTTGAAAGCTCAGCTGGAAAGATGAACTTGTGATAAATTATTTGCAATGGCATTACTTGATTTTTTTTTTTTTTTAATTTCAGCAGCATTTATTTTTCCCCAAAGCAATTTCAACTATTGCCTTACATACCTTTTATTTAACTTAAAATCAATAAAGCAATGGGAATATATCCTCGGTATTCAAAAATGACATTTCTCCTTTGTTTTCAGAACACACAAACCAAACAAAAAATCAATACTTTATATTTCCACACTTTGATAAGAAGGGTAATAAAGCAACAGGCTTACAGTGCTGTATAATATTAATTACAGAGTTTTTCAAGAAAATTTGCTGAGATTTAAAATTAATTATTGGTAATCCAGCACTACAGTTCTTTATCATGTGCTACAACAGTTTTGGAGAACTTGTGCATCAGTATATAACCTAAAATACATTACACTAGGTGTAATTCTTTGTAACTTCTCCAATGAAGAATGTACTTATAAACCACATTTAAAAGATAAAACATTTTATATTTTTTTCTGTGGGAGAAAATGATGCTAGTTACATGATGAAATGCATTAATGATAAACCAATACTTCTGCAATATTCATAGAATCATATCTAACACTGAGAAGCATTCATCTGGAGTCAAATAGCGGTTGTTAGCGGGAGAGAAACTTAGGAAAAGAAGAAAGGTTATTGTGAAGGCATTAATTTTTTTTTTTTTTTTTTAGAAGAAAAACAACTTTCCAAGATAGACCTGTTTGGTGAATATTACAACACAATCAAGATCTACTTTAGAATTATTTATAAAGCGTGCTTTGATAAGAAACTTATACTACTAGAATTTTATGAATCAACTTAGAAGGCAACTTTTCATATATTGTCTTGAAAGGATTGCTTTAACATTTTCTTAACATAAATTTAATTCCAACATAAGTGTAACTCACTTGCCAATTTTATTTTCCCAATAAAACTCTGATGAATCATTAGCTGCCAATGAAATGTGCACATAAAAAAAATTAGATGCTGTAAAAGCAAAGTTATTAAACAGTGGGACTAAAAGGATAATAAGCCTAAACTGAAAATAGTTTTAGCAATATTGTTGAATGTTATTCTGTAAAATAAATGAAAGCCTTTATCAAACAACCTCCCTATTATTCATCTTAATGCATTCTCCTATGGTCTCCTGAAATAATAACTGTCTACAAATAGCACAACACAAATTACTCAGCATTATACTATGTGCTTTATCTTGATCCTCAGAGATCATTCTTACATTATAAAAAATAAGTGGTTACAGTTCCAGCTGTAATTCAATAATTTTTATTCCTTAGCTTTGCAACCATCTTGTGGGAAGTCTTTCTAACATTTCAAGGAAGTTCAAGATTTCTGGATATAATGCTTAGATATTTAAGAGTTAA
Source organism: Anser cygnoides (assembly GCF_040182565.1). Lineage (NCBI taxonomy): Eukaryota > Metazoa > Chordata > Aves > Anseriformes > Anatidae > Anser > Anser cygnoides. Next base: position 18,570,169 of record NC_089885.1, on the reverse strand, counting down.
GATATTTACTCATTTTACTTTTTTTTTTTTTTTTTTCTTTTTCCCCCATTTGCACAGGGTACTGTTGTACATTGCCATATGAACTCAGAGGTCAGGTACCTTTTCTTGGAGCATGTTATCATTTGATTCAAGGTCACTAACATTAACCTCAATTGTAAGTGTCTGGTGGATTCTTCATTCCTTTCCAGCGTGACATATGATTAAGAATTTTATTTTTAAGTTATTTACAGCAATTTTCATTCTTTCTCATCACTATTGGCTCTGGACATGGGGGGGGGGCGGGGGGGGGGGGAAGATAATCTTTCATGTTTACTAAAGCAGACCTCATAACAGGCCATGCTGATTTCCAGCAATTTTCTCTTGCAACATTCAGTTAACACAAGAAAGAGGCTATAGAACAAAGATGTAAAAAAGATACCTCATCCCGCTAGGCTTTTGGGTGCAATTTTAGGAAAACAAAACCAAAAACAATTATAAGTTCCAGTGAGCTTTTACAGCCTACTTCTGTGTCTGAAGATATTAACTTAAACCAAGGTATCTGGTTTAAGCTGGACCAATTTTTAGTTGCTTTAGCTTTTTTATATTAGCTTGTCCGAAAGCAGGAATGAAATTCAAAGCTGTATTTACCTTTCTTACGTGGCCATTTTAATCCAGAAGGCAACTAAATAAATAGATAAAAAAGTCAGAGATACATACCACATTCTATCACGTGTCTATTAAAACCACCTCAGCTTCTGAAGAAAAAACAAATTGTGCTTTAAAGAGCATACCACTATTACAACCCTTAAATGAGAAGCAAGGGAAGTGCCATCATATTCTGATCTACTCATGAGTGCTAACACTAAACTCTACAGAGGTCAGATACTATTTAAGGAATCAAAACTATTTGGATAAATTTTTACATAACTGTATCCTGTTGGAACATGTTCCCAACCAAACTGGAAATATGGAATGAAAATTAAGTGGAATTTTCTTTCTCGATGTCATCCTATTTTGGCATTTTCCAATTAAAGTATTTGTTATGGTAGTCCAAAATTAAATGATTAAATTAAAATTAAATAAGATTAAATTTTAAACTAGTTAGCCCCTACAGAACAGACAAGTAATGATTTCTGAAGCAATTTCTGAAATATTTACATTTAGAGAATGGAAAATTTCCTACAATCCCAAGAAACACACAGTGGTAGTAGTCAGGCACAACACAATCCTGAGGCTACATGTTGTTCAGAAAGCTGAAAGTAAAGACCTCAGGAAATGATCTTTGGTAAAGGCATTATTTAATGTAGATGTTGAAGGAAGTTCAATGGAAAACATTTATCAGAAATTTCCGCCTAGAGAGGAAGATATGCTGTTTTAGGGGAAAATACAAATATTACTCAGCAGACCAAGGGCAAAGGAAATAGGAAATGGGCTAGAGAGTTCTCTAAAATAATCTGTCACTGAAACATGAGAACATACGTGTCTGTTGACAATTCTATTTCAAAGCCTTCCACAACTCAAGATCCTTTTGCGGCACTGTGCCATTATCTGGAAGTTGGCTACTTCCATTTCAGACTTCTAAAAGGTAGGATAAAAATTTAATTTGGTTCCCATGTTGACATATCTTTTGCATGTTTATTATTTGAGCCTTTGGAATAACTCATAGGAAAACCAGGAGCTTATCACGGAAACAATACATCTTAGAAAAGCTGTAGCAGCTGACTTTGCTGCTTTTTACAGACTGCAGAGAAATGCCAATGATGCGGCCAAAATCTTTTAGGAGTCCCTCTTGATGAAAGGGCAGAGTACACCTCTGCAAAGGGTCTCACGTCTGAGCCTGCCCAGGTTTTGACAAGGGGTGGAGCACTCACTTTGGGAGCTGATATGCAGTAAAGGAAACATCTACTCCTCGTATGCAACACATAATCTGTGTGTGGGTAGAGAGAAAGATTGTGCTTTGAAATCTGCATTTTTAACCTTGAAATACTTGACTATTCAGGCACTAAATATAATGAATGGCTTAATTACAATAGTGTAATTTAGAACATGTATATTAGGGTCAGCTTCCAAAGAAATTTAGCCTCATTAATAATTTAAATTTCAGGTAATAAGGTAAAATAGCTGCTTGTTTGAGTGAAGAGAAAATACATACTTATTAACATTTAAGTAATTGTAATTTTATCGCCATACTATTGGTCAAATTAAAAGAAAAATATCTCCTCACACAGGGGAATATACTAACAACCCTTCCATCAGCTGTATCGTTCATTTTCCAGTTTAATTAAAATAAAGTCTCTCAAAGTTAAAAATAAATGTTAGAAGTCATAGCTGCTGCAATTAGAGTTGCATTATGTCTTATACACCTAAATATTACTGGAATGCCCTCAGTTTGACAGATGCTTTTGAGGCTTATCTGAAAACACGGTGGGAAAGAGGGAGAAGTACATTATATGGAATACTCATACTGCTTAATTCCAGATACCAATAATCTGAAACAAAACTCTCTGTATTCCTCAGTGGAAAAAGAGAGGCTCCTCCAGAGGGTGATTTAAGGGCAATTAAATTAGGCCTGTTGTTCTGAATTACACTCAGAAGGCTCATAAAGCTAGGCAAAGTGAGTATGTCCTACAATGTCTGCTATCAGGAACACAAAAAAGAGCAAGCCAGGAAGAAGCAATACCCTAGGTGGATAATCAGCATGACTGCAATCTTTCACTCAACTGGGTGCTTGTCTCTGTATACCTGCTCTCCCTTCTCCATTGTTCACTGTTTGTATCTTTTCCCTCACACCACTTTCTGGTTTAAATTACAGTATCATGTATTCCTGACCATAACCTTAATTTACAGTGTAGATAAATAAATGATTTCATTAAGAAAGATTCAACTAGATAGTGTACTCACATGCCTAAATGCTTACAACATTTCTGAAGTAGGCTTTAGTTTATTGTACATGAACAGAGGAAGTGGATCTTTATAAAACATCCCCTCAGTGAGAACAAAAAAAAACAGTTTAAAGTATTCTCATTCATAAAGCTTGATAACCTCAAGAACGCTAAAATGACTGTGGTTGATGCAGATAAATTTGATGGCAAGAAAAGAGGAATGTAACAGAATCAAAGAGTAGGACATAACGATAGAAGCAATTTAAGCATGATTTTGTCGAAAGGAGAAGGACAAATTACACAAATTAGTTGGGAGATATGATTACATCAGCAAACATGAAAGATGCTCTCTGTGGCTTTGTTTTTATTCCTGTAATTCATCATGCTTCCCTTGGCAATGCTGTGAGGGGTTCCCTGGGTCGCATTGCCCACTCTCTGGGGCTGGCCTGATTCTGCAGGGCACGGATGCTCTGCCTTCCAGAGGCCCTCCTGGCAGCATCCCAAAAGCACCACGCCTGCCCGTTGTGCACACTGGGGGGACTGACTGGAGGGTTGTAGTACTGGCTTATTTTCCAGCTGTCCTTTTGAAAGGCAACCTGAATGCATAAAGCAATGTGGCACTGCACGCTTTCCTCCCATGCAGAGGCAGGATACAGCAAAGCATGCCTGGAGAGTGCCTCAATAACTGCTCTAAAGCACAGATTTAGTGGAAGGAGTTAAAAAAGGGAAAAACATGAAGAAAACAATCCAGTTACCTCCAAGTTTCATGACATTTATATATATTTAGATGGTTCTATCTTTTTTTTAAGCACTGGGTATCTCAAAGCTGTGTAGGTAGTGATGACAGCTAAGTACTCAAATGCCTATGTAAAGTGAGATATCAGATTCAGATAATTTTCTCAAGAAGAGTTCGTGTAAAAATAACTACCACCTTGCTAGGCGCATCAATAAAAAGTGATCATCTTGCCTAATTCTCTTGTGCAGTAGAGATGACTTCTATTGGATCAGGTGTGAGGAATAAGTTTGGGATGAGGAAGTTTGTATTTCGCCTTGCTCTTCCTATAAATACTGCTTAGATAACTGTAAGGTTTAGGCTCCACTGTAAGAGCTACTAGCCTGGCAGTTTATTTTTAAACACTTCTTTAGTTTGACTGTTCATTGTACTGTTAATAGATATATTTTGCAACCTACTGAAAAATAGTCAATATATATATTTCTTTTTAGTCCTACAGTTAAGAAATATATCTATATTTGTTAAAATCTGAACAATTTCAGACTGCAAAAACAGCATATTAACTTTACTCACACCTGGAGCTAAACTATAAAATACTAGCAGACAAAGAAACACCTTCAGGAAACACCCAGCACAGAACAAGGTGATGCATCATTTTAAGTATCATCTTCTGCACATTCTTACCATATCTAGCATGTTTTCTGTATTCATTGGAAGAAATTCTAAGGTAGGAAACCAAGAACTGACTGACTACATGCCTATAACTCTTGGAGGACTGACCACTCCCCATTTGCAAACCATTTGCTAACACATTTACAGCTGTGCAAAGCAGGGTCCCCTTAACAGTCTGTTCTGGTGAGACCTGTGCTCCTTGATTTAAATCTGTGTGGAGTCAAATATGTTCTCCACAAATATAAAAGGTCAAAATATGCAGTGATGACAGGGTATGTGGAAAAACCGAATCCACAGATGTCCATTTTAGAGAGGAAGAAACAAAATTACTCTCAGAGCACAAACGACATGAGTAATCTCTATGCAAAATATACATGTTATATACAACTATTGTAAAATTCCAGTTAATTCCCTTTTACAAAATGCTGCTATCCTACACTGGTGCTAAATTAAACATCTTGTATTTAGCCTATACTCATTTATCTAAAATAATTTTTAAAGTATTAGATGATTCTAAATTGCCATGCTATCCCACCACTTTATATTGGACCAAACTGTTCAATACCTATTTTCACAGTTCAGCAGTATTTACCTTGCTTTTGAGTATACATGGATAAATGAAAACTTAGGGTAACTGTGTGTTCAGCAGCTGTATTTCAAAATTTGGCACAATGAGTCTTCAAACACAGATGAGGTGGGATTAGTTATTTGACTTCTATATCAATAAGATTGAACAATCTGAAGTGTGCATACATTTCAGTACAATTCAGTACAATACATTTCAGTATTTGGTTCAGAAAAGGAACAGGATTGTCTACTTCTGTTTCTCTTATGAAAATACAAAGTCTTGACATAAAACCTTTTTTACTATATGCTGGATAATTATCTTGTCGAATAATAAGACAATGTCAGTTTTGTTCCATTAACTGAAGATACGATAAATTACATGGAAAATGTCCAAGGAACAATAATATCTAGTAACATCATCCCTTGGAGGAGCTATGTTTTTTTCTGTCTCTCCCTACACTGCACATTCAGGATTTTTAGACAGAAAAAGCCCCCAGATTCATCCTACAGACTGAAATGTAAGTACCCAGAAGGGTAAATCAGCTCCATCAAAGTCTGTATGTCATATTATATTTACAACCAGATCCAACTGCATGATGATTGGTATAACATAATCTAGATCAGGCTCACTGAACAAGGTCAATGGAATGGAAGAATTTGCATCCATCTCGCTTTCCCTTACCAAAGAATATATATATGCATCTGTTATAGCAGCAGATAGTCTGGCCAATGTTTTCTCATTTTTTCCTGTATGCAAATCCAGCATATCTCAAAAATTCTGGAGTATACACTACAAATAACTCTGTGCTATAAATAATCTGCAAAAATATGCACAAACCAAACCAAAACAAAACACCACCATGTATTTTAGGGCAGCAGTCTGCTTAGCTTTGGTGAAAGCCCATGAATTCTTAAATATATGACTTACTTCCTGACTTGAGTAGTGGGCTAATTTTGCTCTATAACTCTGGAATGATTTTCAATTTAAAAAGGTCATTTTGGGATATTTTTGATCAGTACAAATAACGTAAGACCTAAAGCATAATTAAAGATGCTGCATTGCCGGTGTATTTCAAGGATCTTTCCAATTACATGTGGAGAAATTAAAAAACACAGACTAAATCAGGCTAAAAGGGTCCTCTGGAGGTCCTAGTCCACCTAGCCCAACATTCCTCTTTAAGCAGGGTCAGCTAGAATGAAATTTTAATAAAATAAGATACATAAAGACAGGACAGTAACAGCAACAATATGACCTTGCAATAAATAGTTACATAACAAATTCTCAATTAGTGACCTTTAATAATCACTGGCAAACATTTAACAAAATTTGCGACAAGACTGAATTTTTATTTTTTATTCCTATTTATTTATACTTTTATGACCACAAGAACTGTAGAAGAGAACCAACAGTCTACTTGGTTCGCAGTCTTGCAGAGGAAAACAATGAGATATCACTTGGTTCAGACTGAGGTATGGACACATATCTCTTTATGGTTTAGATCGGATACATCTCAGAACAGTCTGGTTTATTAATACTGTAGAAAATATCTAGCCGATATTTTATTTCAGATGTGGGCTGAACAGATTGTTAAGTGTTTCCAATACAGAGCGAAATGTTCTCATGTTCTTTGAAGTGCTGCAAGTCATGGATTTGGGAGTGCAAAACAGTAAATGACTCACAGGCAACCTGGTACAATAGGATTTAGTGTGCCTTTATTGTCTGATATGGAGAGATACAAACAAATGTCAAAAACCACCCCCCAGGAAAACTCAAAAGAGCAAAGCAAACTCCAGTGCAAATAATATTTCAACTTTTAGTTTAGGGGATTTAGGTATCTTAATTTTATAAAAATGTTTTTACAAATCAGGTACACAAAACTTGTATGTTATAATCCCACACTGTTTCAGTTCTAATTATTATTATTATTATTTTTTTATTATTATTATTATTTTCTGTGCCTACTCTTCACATTGTAAATATTTCTTTGGTTCATTTTGGTTGCATCAGTATCTTTAGAATTTCAAAAAAATTGGACGGTATTAAGAAGTCTGAGACATGGAAACTTGTACAACAGCTTGTATGACACTACATTAAAATGGAAAAGAACATGTGACACCGTTATCAACTTGCAATAGCTGATATAACAAACACTGAGTCTCTAGAGATACTGGGAGCATATTGAAACCACTCGTATAATACAACAAGCAAGTTGTATGTTATCGTTCATAAAAGGAGTTACTGATAGTCAAAGAAAATTGTTTAGAGCATGCAAAATAGCTCATAACAAATAATCTACAATGGCTATAAGCTTTGGTGCTTGTGAGGATATACTATTCAAGTAATTTGAAATTTAATTAGATTCTATTTTAATTTCCATTCTTGTTTTAGGAGGCATAATGAAAAAATGTCTTTGAAAACATAAGAAATTAGCCCACATTCAGCTTTTGATTGCTGACTTAATCCATACTTCTGTATGTCGCCATAACACTTTTTCATTTTATGTTCATAACTATTCAGTGAAACTTCTGGATAAACACACTGGAATGCTTTGTGAGGTGAAGATCTGATGATACATCTTTCTATTTCTTTTCACTAACTGTAGATAAACTAGTTCCTTTTTCTAAGCATTCCACTATCTTTCAATCAGACCTCACAAAAATCCTTTCCACACTACTGGTTCAAAACCTAGCCATCCCAAAGCACTCAGGACATCACTTCCCTCAACATGTCTGGCTGTAGTACTGTAACGTCTTTCAGTTTACTGTCTTTAAGCCAGTTTACCTGGGTAACCTCAATTTTATGGCTCTCTCCTCCATTGTATCCACTATTGATCAAGAACAAGCAGCTTGCAAAGGAGTCAAGAGCAAGAAGCCTATAATTCTCTTCAAACTTCATGGGTTTACAGACTTTTGCCAATGGTCAACCAGTCGGTATGACTAAAGTGAATGCAGATGATGAGAGTGATTGGCAATGAGTATCTAACTACATCACAGGGTTAGGAAGAAATACGATGAAGCTGAGCAGAGGTAGAATATGTGTAAGAAGTAATTCTACATAAGCCTTGAAAATGTCTGGAGGCTTTTTTGGAACCTGACTTCCAGTACTTCTTCAGAAATTTTGCTGTGTCCTGAAAGTCAGTGATATTTTGACAGGGGAGCATGCATTTATTATTCATCTTTTACTCAGGTATTCTGAGTTTTTCTTATTTGGTTGTTTATTCATCTTGTATGGATTACAGTCTTTCAGTAAATGTTAAGTAAGAATTTGAATATATTATGTAGTTTCCTACATATATACAGTACAAAACCTCTATTAAAGAAAGAAAAGGCTGCATGATTTTTGCAAATAGCAGATCAAAGCTGCCTGTGAAAAGCAGTGGTGACTTAATAAGAGAACTGGGATTGCTTTCCAAAGGCCACTCTTAATCCTTTCATATAAAATTAGTATATGGAAATAGAGTTAGGTCATACTTCAATTTTTTTTTTCTGTAATTAAGAAGTCTAACTTGAGTATTTGTCTAAAATTTGTCTAAAATTACTAAACACGTGACTATAAAAAGCTTAAAACCAACTTCCTTTAAGTACTAATGCATGATACACACACACAGAAAAAAAAAAGCCATGGAAATGAATGCAGCATTGCTGACACAGTTTGATGACAGATATTTTCATTTAATATACCATGTATAAATAATTAATTTTTGAACTCTGACATTACTGCACTAGAAAAGCTGCTGTGCACAAATTTAGATCTCTACATATGCATAGTGAAAGAGCTCATTTATTCAATCACATATATTTTTGAAGATTTATGTATAACGTAATAGTAGAAATGGAAAACACAGGAAATCGAAGTGCTAACCATTTTTATTCCTAGAAGCGTAAAATTTTCTGCACATAGTGAGATCAAATGCATAATGTGTACCATGATGTAACCTACTAAACATACGAAATGCTTAAACAGCAAGTTATGAATAATTACTGTTGGCTCTTGGATACTTGTTCTCACCTACACCTGTTTTTTAAATCATTAAGAACATCTCAGCAAGACTATTTTTAGTGTAAAATGTATTTAACTAGGCCTGTGGTCCTAATGCCATTCCCACAAGTTTTGAAGTTTTACCAATAAAATTCCCCATCTGAGAATTCATTGAAAGAAATAGGGTTGATTTTTTGCCTCATATTTTATAGTTAAAAACACATTTAGGTTCTCACTATAATGGGGTAAATTTTCAACTGTGAAGACCAGCAGAAATACATCTAATATACCACACTAAACAGGACAGAAAGGACAGAGAGAGTTTTTTTTCCCCATTTATGACACCTCAGCAGGACATAAAATTTAAGCAAGTAGAGCAGTCTTAACTATTCTAGAGCAAGTTAAAAATAATTTTGGATTTTGTCTTAGCATATACTCTGGAAGATAAATTGCACATTCCTTTAACAGCCTTAGGTATTTGGCTCTATGCATCCGAAGTCAGATAAAAATAATAGTAGTCCATAAAGAATACAAATGTATTTGTCTTTTCTTATTCAACAAAAGACAGAAGTGGAAGGAGACTATTTGATATAAAATTTTCTTCCTATTTTTAATGTAGAGTTTGGAACCATCTTCATGAAGAAGGGAGATACTTGAGTCCTGTATGGCTTAAATAGATACTGAAAATTATTTTGCTGATCTCTGTTATTGAATTGCTAAGAAACAATTAGTTTCCAAGAGGAATCAGTCAGTTAGAGGCCTTGTTTGAAATTATAAGAAATAAGAAGTTAGTCATTCAGAAATCTCTACATTTTCTCCCCATGTAAATATCTCAGCAATGCTTCTTTTAAATATATTTTGTTTGAAGCAGTATTTCCTAGATAAGAAATAATAATTACACTTCTTTCATCTGTTTGGTTCATCTACTCCTATAGTTAAATTGTCCTTCAGCATTTTAATTGACTGCCAGTACTGTTCATGCTGTGAGAAGCGTTAAGTCACAAGAGACTTAGAAATATAGTTATAACTGTATTTTAAGAGGTACCAATAGGGTCGTTATTATTATTATGTTGTAACAGCAAAAGAGCTAGCTTACGTTTAAATGGATTTGTTCAGTTTAGGAAACTCATTGTTTGGAAACAACCTATTTTAATGTCTTTGTGAAACATAATGCAGATGCAGGAAAACGGCAGCATGCTTATGAAACTATTACTGTGAGTCCCATGGTTCCCCTCATCTAGTTCATACTCCGCTCTGAGTTCATTATCATCACACAGAACTAATGTGCTCTGTTCTACTAAACTCACAACACAATTCACCGAACAAAAAGCTCTGTGAACAGCTCATGGCTGAGCTAATAAATCCAGCCTTTCATTTGTTCTAGTGTTTATGGTGTAAACACAACCCAACTGTCCCTTATCCTTGCATTGACAAAGGACGTTAAACATCAGTGCAACAATGACTTCTAAACCTCATCTCCATCCTCCCAATCATCTCTTTCCCTAAAATGTGCTCCTCCTTTTATGTGAGCTGTCAGGGTTTCTGTACCTCCTCCAACCTGGCCTATTTTTAAAAGCCAGACAGAAGTCTCTGTTTCATGCTTCAATAGACCTTTGTACTTAAAAAAAGTCATTGTTGCACAAACTGACTATCTCTAGAAGGCTGCACAACAGTTTCCTGACAGCTTGTTTTGAAGAATTTTCTACTTCCTCCAATTTTTTCTAAGCTCTTCAGTAGATCTATTTCTTAACCGATTATATTACTGTGTAACACAGACACCTCAAAAATACCAAGTTGCATTAGAAAGACTTACTTTCCACGAAATCTTATACAACAAATATTAATAGTGTGCTGAAGGAATACCTGGAAACAACTTAACTACTTATTGTTCATCTAGATTTATACTTTTAATTTGGAGTGATTAACCTAAAAGGTTTAGAATAGACCACTATTTCATTCTTGTCAGAGAAAAAAACACACACAAAACTTGTTTTCCAAAATGGAACACTTACTTTTTATTTTACTTACGAAAGATTATTTCTGAAAACTACGGCAAACTTTTGTATTTGTCCCAAAGACATTTGTATTATTTCAACAAACATTAACAGCCAGAATATAATTCTATATTTTAAAAAACTCCAAGTTGGTCTGACAGTGTTTCCAGTTTAAAGAATCACGCAATCCTCAAGAAGCTGTTTTTATAATCAAGGGAACAGTTATTAAGATGAAGCATCTACATATCTGTTGAAATGCACAGTAGAGATAAAATCCTATGTTTGTTTTTAGCTGTCACTGGAATGAAACCAGAGGTAAAATTTGCCTCACTGTTTTTATTTCATTTTATTCTATTTTATTTTATTCTATTTTATTTTATATTATTTTATTTTATTTATTTTATTTTATTCATTTCATTTCATTTTATTCATTTCATTTTATTCATTTCATTTCATTTATTTTATCCATCTGAAATCTGAATATCTATCTCTGGTCTTTTTCTTTGGAACCCACATAGCTCGTGACACACTATTTCCTTAAACACTACTGCCTTTGTGAAATATTTCAGTAGAACAAACACTGCAGAATGACTTGTATAAGAACCAACTCAAAACTCTGACCATTCAGTCACCACACCACCTGGGGGACTTCTGTCTACTACTACACTTAGCTTCAATCCCAGAGAACATCCCATGCCAGGAATTGAGCAGAGCTGAAAATGGAGCACAAGGAGCTTCCAGATTTAGTTCAAGAGCTCCCTAAAAAGATCCCTTAAATCTGCCTTCACAGGCACATAAAGACTTAAAACAAAGATTGTTTACAAGCTTATTAGTGCTGTTAATGCTATTATCAGTGATTCCTCCTGGTTTTCTTTGCAATACCAGGATTAAAAGAATGGGAGAAAGGGCAAAATTAACTTTCTCCAATAGGAGAAATCCTAGGAAAAGCTAGGAATATCCCCAGAATAGTCCCAGAAAATAACTTGCTCAAGGACAGAAAATGCAATGTTTTCTGCTGATGTCTAAGTTACACAAAGCCATTTAGGAATATATCAGCCTAGGAACAGACATGGCAGCGGACCCATGAAATTCTCCCCTCATCATTACGAATTTGACAGACTAGATGAATATCATATCATAAGCCTAGTAATTGGATGAATAACTACAGTAAAACCCAGTGATTTAATAAAAACTATTTCTCAGAGACTAAGAGATCTGTTCCCTGGACTATGTATTTTTCCCTATCCAACTTGGTATGGAAAGGAAAGATACTGGAGTATGACAAAGGGGAAGGGGCATGACAAACAAGGGTGGGTGAGTCCTGTGAGTACAGGACTGCTAAAAGCCTGAAAATGAGAACGAGAATCAGTTCTGATTCTGATCTGATCTTTAAGTATGTATTGAATGAGGCCCACATGAAAATTTGAAAATACGAGTCTTGCAAGTCATGAACTATGAACCCAATCCACCCCATCTGAAGGATCAGGTAATGACTGTAGTAACTAGGACTGTCATCCTGAACTCAGTTGAAATTGGATTGCTTCACCCCATAAAACAGACTAATGGTTTGAAGCAGCGAAGTTATTTCTAAAAAACCTTCTCTAATTTGCATAAAGATATTAATATTCTGAAAGAATGCCGTCTGGTACATTGGTGCGAATATAATTAACAAAATCAACATAGCGTTTACATTAGTATTTGTTTTGATATACAACAAAATGTGCTGAAGACAATGTTTTTGGAATAAACTGGTATTTGTTTTTTCATGGATGGAATGAGTTGGCCTAAAAGCTTGATTATCATTCAGGATTTTAATTACAGCCATAGCAATGAATGCTTGCAAATTTCAACAATAGCTTTCAAGTTTTTTAGTCTTAATCACTCTTCCCTCACTGTAGAGCATATATTTTTAAAAGTATTGTTAAAACAGCAATTCACCCTATAGGGCAGGAGATCCCTCAAGATCAATAAAATCTTAACCCCAAGGGGCTTGACTAGCAGATAAACTACAGCTGATGCTCAGAACCAACTAAGTTTAACTTCAAATCTCTCAAGGAAAAAATACTTCCTCTAAAATTCTATCTGCTTTAAGCTCTACAGAAGATTAATGGCTTTCTACTCCCCAAAAGCAAAAAAGCCCCTCTCATTGTCTTAGGCAAGCCCACAGAACATTTTGCAACTGGTTTCAGATCCTTTAAATGCCTTTCTCTTTTATTGCCATCTACAATAGTAATTATTTTCAGTACTGTTTGCTTTATATTAAAAACTGCTGAAGTTTAATGTTCTCCACTGAAACTACACTCATAATTAATCTTCCACCAGTTGATACATTTTAATAGCACTTACAACATTAATCTTTGGAGTCAGCTAAGTCTAATAAAATTTAAGAGGAATTCTCGCATTAGTACATCAGTGCTCCAAACTATTTTGTTTGTCATCCTTCTATTTCATTTAGCTTTGTTGATTTGAACAATGTCAATATAAATAGAAAACTAATTATAAATAATATTTCTGAAGTGAAGGAAGGAAGGATTTAAAAAAGGATGAAATCTTTCCTTTGTTAATTTTCTTTATTTTTTTTCCACTTTCAATGTGACACATTTGCTGCTGTAGTATATATTATCTGACTTTTGCATAGATCTTTATTCTTGACCTTATTATTTGCCAAAGTATGCATTTATACAATGTACATGGCTTACATCCAGGGATCTGAGAAGAAATGTTGCTTTTTTTTTTTTATACAAGAATTTTATGCTTTTTATTGTTGTTAAACCAAATAGTGCAGTTCTATATAATGAATTCAGCATAATGAAATGCCTTGAGTTTATTTTCAGTTTCTCTTTTCACTACATAAATTTCAGTC